>NC_084799.1:84932051-85247505 GCF_963169125.1 Humulus lupulus
TGCCTTTTATTGATCAGATGTTGGATAGGTTGGCGGGGCATAACTACTATTGTTTTTTAGATGGGTACTCAGGCTATCACCAAATCGTAATTGCACCGGAGGATCAAGAGAAGACAACATTTACATGTCCTTATGGGACTTTTTTCTTTTAGAAGGATGCCATTCGGGTTATGTAATGCACCAGCCACGTTTCAACGGTGTATGATGGCAATATTTTCTGACATGGTTGAGAAGGGGATTGAAATTTTTATGGATGATTTTTCGGTTTATGGGTCCTCTTTTGACACGTGTTTGACTAATTTGGAGCTGGTGTTGAGGAGGTGTGAAGAGTCGCATTTGGTGCTTAATTGGGAAAAGTGCCACTTTATGGTAAATGAAGGAATTGTATTGGGGTACAAGATTTCTAAGAAAGGCATTGAAGTGGATAGGGCAAAAATTTCAACGATAGAGAATTTGCCACCACCAGTTTCAGTAAAAGGAGTACGGAGTTTTTTTAGGTCATGCGGGATTTTATAGGAGGTTTATCAAAGATTTTTCCAAAGTTTCGAAGCCACTGTCCACTTTGTTAATGAATGGGGTTACGTTTGATTTTGATGAGAAGTGTCAACAAGCTTTTAAGATACTTAAGGAGAAATTGATCTTGGCACCTATATTTGTTGCGCCTCAATGGGATTTGCCATTTGAACTGATGTGTGACACCAGTGATTTTGCGAATGAGGCAGTGTTGGGACAAAGAGTTGACAAGGTATTCCATTCGATTTATTATGCAAGTCGTACCTTGAATGATGCTCAAATAAATTACGCAACTACAAAAAAGGAGTTATTGGCCATAGTGTTTGCTTTTGATAAATTTAGGCCATACTTGATTTGGAATAAGGTGGTTGTTTACACGGATCATTCGGCGATAAATTATCTTATGACTAAGAAAGATTCCAAGCCTCGTCTTATTCGGTGGATTTTGTTATTATAAGAATTTGATGTGGAAATCAAGGATAAGAAAGGTACTGAGAATTTGGTGGCTGATCATTTGTCTCGATTGGAGGTTGATGAAGATTCTCTTGATAAAGAAGTTCAGATTAATGATGCTTTTCCTGATGAGCAACTGTTCGAAGTAAGTGTTTGCAAGGATGTTCCATGGTTTGCAGACTATGTTAATTATTTGGCTGCTAAGGTTATACCTCCTGGGATGACAAGGCAACAACTAAAGAAATTCTATTCGGAGGTGAAACATTATTATTGGGAGGAGCCTATTCTATATAAACATTGCCCTGATCAAGTTATTAAGAGATGTGTGCCCGAAGAGGAGATGTTGTCAATCCTAATTCACTGTCATAGTTTGCATTGCGGCGGTCATTTTGGCAGAACAAGAACAACATCGAAGGTTTTGCAAAGTGGGTTTTACTGGCCTACATTATTTAAAGATGCTAATGATTTTGTCAAAATTTGTGATCGTTGTCAACGAACTGGGAATATATCAAGAAGAGATCAAATGTCGATGACTGGTATTTTGGAAGTTGAGTTATTTGACGTATGGGGGATAGACTTTATGGGACCTTTCCCATCATCGTATAATAATAAATATATTTTTCTTGCGGTAGATTATGTTTCTAAATGGGTAGAAGCCGCAGCAACACCTACTTGTGATGGGAAGGAAGTACTTAAATTCCTTCATAAAAATATATTTACTCAATTCGGCACCCCCAGAGCAATTATTAGTGATCGAGGAAGTCATTTTTGGAATAAGTGGTTCACTGCTCTGTGTGCTCGCTATGGTGTTCATCATCGAAAGGCATTATTCTATCATCCAATTGCAAATGGCCAAACTGAAGTGTCGAATAGGGAAATAAAAGGTATTTTGGAAAAGACAGTAAATACTTTGAGGAAGGATTGGTCGAAGAAGCTCGATGATTCACTGTGGGCGTATCGCACTGCATTCAAAACTCTGATTGGTATGTCACCTGATCGATTGGTATTTGGTAAGGCTTGTCATTTACCGGTGGAATTGGAGCATAGAGCTTATTGGGCTGTGAAAAAGTTAAAAATTGATCTCTTTATGGCAGGACAAAATAGGCTTATGGAGTTAAATGAGCTTGAATAATTCTGAAATGAAGCTTATGAGAATGCGAGAATCTATAAGGAGAAGTCGAATGCCTTTCATGATAAGCGAATATTGAGGAAGGATTTTCAACCAGGAGATAAAGTCCTGCAATTTAATTCCAGGCTTAAACTTTTTCCTGGTAAATTGAAGTTGCGATGGTCAGGACCGTACACGGTAGTTGTGTCACTTCCTTATGGAGCAGTGCAAGTTCATAGTGAAAAGACGGGACATTTTAAGGTGAATGGTCAGAGATTGAAGCATTACTTGGAGGTCCGGTGGAAAAATGCAAGTCCGTGGTCGGGTTGGAACCAATTTGATCTAAAGATAAAGCAGCGTCTAGCTAAATGACATTAACGACAGCGCAGTTGAGAGGCATCTCATTATTTTTAACTTTCATTTGATTTAAGTTTTAAAGTTTATGAACAATTTTAGTTTTTTTTTTTTTTTTTAGTTGTGGTTGGACATATTATTTTCTTTTAGTTTTTATTTTTAAGTATGTTTGAATGTAATAGAACCGTGGAAATCGTGAAAACTATTGAAAAATAAAATAAAAAAGATGAAAATGTTGAAGCCTGAAGAGAGGGCTGCGACGGATGGAGCAAGGGCCGCGGCCCTTGACAAAACCAGAGAGGGTGGCTCGGCATGCAGCAAGTGCTGCGACGCATGGGAGAAAGGCAGCGGCGCTTCATTGGGTTCTTAGAAAATTAAAAATATATATATTATAAAAAAAATTTGATACGGGCCGCGACGCTTGAAGGAGCGCGCCGCGGCGCTTGTGGGATCCGAGATCTTAAGAGGGTTTCCCCTCTTCCATTTTTGTCACTTCTCTCCATTTTGAAAAATTCCCAGATTTTTTTTCTCACTTTCTCTTTAGCTTTTCTCTCTTTTAACCCAGAAATTTTCTCTCCAATTCCCTATTACACCTTGAATCTATATATATTATCCTCCAAACATTTCTTTTTCCTTCCCATTCCCTATTTTTTTATAGAAATCCCTAATTCCCAAAATCTTCAAACCCTTATTTTTCAAATTCTATCCATTGGAGTTCAAATGGTGATTTAATGATTACTTGGTGCAATTGAAGGGTTCAAGAGGAGTATATCACAGTCAAGTAAGTGTTTCTCCAAATATTTGAATTTTTTTTGGGTGATTTCATTATATTGAAGACATTGTGAAGGGATTATTGTTTTGAGATTATTGTGGGGATTGTGAAGCATTGTAGTGAGTTTTTTTTTAAATTGTTTGAAAAGTCATTGGGAAGTTTGGGGAATATTGAAAATATAGGGGAGGTGCTGTCAAATTTTTAGTGGAATATTATGGGGCCTAAAAGAAATCCTTCTAGGGCATCATCCTCTAGGAACACAAATAGGCCATCTTCTTCTAAGGAACCTGAACAACCACCAGAATATGATGCTACTAAATTTGTAAGTAAGGCCGCTTTTGATCAGTACAAAAGGATACGTAAGAGGAAGGTGATAAGTGAGAGACGTTTTGAGTATACTGAAACACCCTGTGAAATTTCTACTTATGAAGATATTCGTGGAGAAATTCAACGAAGGGGTTGGGCTATTTTTGCTGCGGAGGATGAAAGTCATGCAAATTTTTCGGTGGTTTTAGAATTTTATGTCAATTATGTTGAGATGAGAAATACAGAAGTATTTGTGAGAGGTGTCCAAGTTCCTGTCGGTATAGATACTATCGTTGTGTTGTACAACATGCCAACGTATGAACAAGAAAATGATGAGTATCATCAATGGGCTCATGGGGATGATATTAATTGGATAGAGGTGGTTGAAACTTTGAGTATACCAGGAGCTCGCTTTATTGTTTTTGGTGGTGTTCCAAAATATCTTTGGCGTTATCAATTGAATCATGTGGCTCGAGCTTGGGTGCATTTTGTGAGTGCAAGGCTAATGTCGACTACTCACATGTCAGATATCAATAAGGAGAGGTTGTTATTGGTGTATGCCATTATGACTGGGATGACTATTGATGTAGGCCGCATTATTAGGAAAAGTATGAAAGATATTAGCATGTTGACTACTACGGCAGGATTAGGACATGGCTCGTTAATCACTGATTTATGCCGTACATATGGAGTTGTTATGTTTGGAAGTGACGTAGTCGAAAGCCTATGTCAGCAATTTCTAAAAATAGGGTGCGTAATTATGAACCACCTTCCTTAGAAGAACCACCACCTCCGCGTGCCATTGATAAAAGAGAACGAATAAATGATGTAGAAGATGAGGATAATGAAGCAGACTTAAAGGGTACTCTTCCTGAGGAGCCTACGCATGAGGTACCAGTTGTACAGCTGCCTATTCAGCCTGAAGCTGGTATTTTTGATCCATATATGCAGATGATATAGAATCAATTCCACTATTTGTTTCAACAGAACAATTATCAGATTGCTCAAAATCAGCATATGCAGCAGTATTTGGCGCAACAAAGTAAGTATCAAATCGCTCACGTGAACTAGCTCAATGCGTTGGTAAATCGGTGGTCCCTCCAAAACAATGAAGACGTAGCTCCATTCCCACTACCATCTCAATTTTTTCCTTATCCACCGCCGCCGCCTCCACCATTTTGAATGTTTATGGTAAGTCTCTTTTTCTGTACTTTTATTTTATTTTTTAAGAAAAAGCAAACAAACATTGGGGACAATGTTTAGATTGAGTTTGGGGGAAGAGATTTATTGCTGTTTGTTGTGTTTGTGTTATCTTGTTTTGTGTTGATTATGTCTAAGTTGTGTTAGTTGTGTTTTTTTTAAGTTGTTTAGGGTGTCAGTTGAATCAAGTTGACAATGATTAGCCAATGATAATATGATTGAATGATGAGCTGTGTAAATTGAATGGGAATAAAACTATAAAAAATCTGTGTGCTTGGTTGAATATTTTGTTCTATTTTTCTTAAACACTTAAATAATTGAGAGCTTAATCATGATTTGGTAAATTTTATGTGATTGAATAAAATTTATGCTTGCTAAATTTAAAATAGGAAGGGAAGATTGAAATTGGTTTATCATAGAACTTGTGTTGCTTGCTTTTTGAGGCGAAATCCTAGATCATGCATGCTTAGAAAAATGATTTAGGCAATTTTTTTTTGGACTGTTTGAGCCTTTCAAGCCAACCTTGATGTATTAAATCCTTAGTTACCCATTTTTGAGACTAAATTGATTTTTTTTTTATTGATTGACATTTGCTTTAACCTTATAACCTGAGAACCTAATTATTATTTTTCTTTCCCTTGAATGTACCATGAGTATAGGAACGATAATTGGGAGTAATTGGGATTTGTAATGGGAGGTTATGTATGACAAGTTGTGTCAACAATGAAGAAAATATATTTTGAGAGAAAGAAGAGAAAAGTAGAAAAAAAGAAGAAGAAGAAAAATATATATACAATGTTGAGAAATCATTACACTCCAAATTGTATTATCAAAGAATAAGTTTGGGGGAGTGTAATGTTATATATGAAGAAAAAAAAATTTGATTATGCAATTTCTCTCGAAATGATAAGATATTGGGAACTTTGGGATTGGGCTTGTGATTTGTATTAAAGGTTGAATTGGTTGGTTAGTGTTCATAGTACATTTTGAGCTTAAATGACTTTCTCATCCACCTTTGCCTAAGCCATTCAATTATAGGCTTGAAAAGACCTATTGATTTCTGAGCATGTTTTGTCTACATTAGTGGAGATTAGCAAGTGTGGCAAGCTTATGGGATATTATTTGGTTGTTGGATTGAAGTGGAAATTTAGTGAGCATAAATGAATTCAATTACATGTTATTTGTTAATCATGATTTTGAGAGCTGTTATTTTTGTTGTTTAATTGAATGGAATAAATGTTTCAACTGAAATTCTGGATTAAAAGTTGAGTTCCTGGAAGATTATATAAGTGGGTTGTTTGTCATAGCTTGAGGCTTAGTATTGTTGTTGGCTTGATTCATGTGTGTGTGTGTTGTGTTTTTGTCATTAGTTGAGTTGTTTGTTTTGATTTCCTCGACGACGAGTAAAAGTCAAGTTTGGGGGAATTTGATGAGTCAGATTTTAGCATAGTTTTTAACATGTGTTTAGGGTAAGTTTGAGTCATTTTGGTGGAATGTTATGCGGTATTATGCTTATTTTGGTATGTTTGCAGGAAATAGAATAAGGAAACGTGGAGTTGGGGAAATGAATGAAAAATCAGCACAATTTGGGAAATTTATGCTAAAAGTTGACAAGAAGATAGTTGAGGATTCATTTGCAGAGAGAATTGTTCATTTTGGAGCTTTGGAATAAATTTTGGGTCAATATGAAGGGCTGCGACGCTTACATGAAGAGCTGCAGCGCAAGGGAAAAACAGAGAGAGCCATTTTCTGGAATTTCCAAGGGTCGCGGCGCATGGGAGAAAGGCCACGGCACTCGCTAAAGTCAAAGAGCGTGTTTGCAAAAATTCAGAGAGGCGTGCCGCGACGTTTAAATGCCAGGGCCGCGACGCGTGTATTTTTTCGTGGCTATCAAAAGGGAGAATCGTCATTTACTTGGAAAAAACATTTTAGGGTTTCTATTTACATACGTTTTTAAGAGTTAATTAGGGAGATTCATTAATTTTTGATGTGGAGAAATTACTAGAGACTTGGGAGAACATTGAAGATCTGAGAGTTTGCTTTCTTGATCTTTTCTTTATTTCTCTATTCTTGAGTTTATGTTTATATTTAATTTGATTTATTCCATTATGTTTGTTTTGAACTAATCTTGTTATTAGGGTGTTAGTGGATTCTTCTTGAAGCTTTTGATTTCTTAATGCAATTTTTCTGAACTTCTTTCTCCTACTGTGAATTATTTATCTTATGCTTAATGCTTGTGAATGATTGATCACCATTTACATGTTTATATGATTTTAACTTATGCTCTGAAAAGAGAAGGCTAATTATGATATAGGTAGATAATCACAATTTTATATTAGACGAAAGTACTTCTATGAATTGTGTAGTTTAGGGATTACGTGTTTAAAGCCTGCAGTATGTTGATTTACCACAGAGATGTAGGAAATAATATGTTGTAGAGAATTATAGATCCTAGCAAGACTATAATATATAGTTGTAATCTGCTATCACAATAGAATTAAGAAATATTGAGAATTGGTTAAAAATCATAAGTGGATGGTTGATGAAACTAAAGCCCTAACTTTTACATCCATTGAATAAAATTATATTTTTATCTCTGAATTTCTCTAGTGCTTGATAGTTTCCTTAATTTTAGTAATAAATATTTTACTCATAATTCTGAAATTATTATTTATATCAATTAGAATTAGAAGTTAATTATTGGTAATTAATATCAGTCTTCATGGGATCGACACTTTACTTATCGTATATTACTTGATTTGACCACGTATACTTGCGTGTTAATTTTAAAGAGATCAGACCTTCCTATTAGGACTGTCCAGTCCGATTGGGGTGGCGAGTATCGACCTTTTTCTACATTTTTAACTACTCACGGGATTCGATTTCAGCTTCCTTGCTGATATCGCCCAATAAACTCCTAAGCGGTCGCAGTAGTAATTAGACTATGTCGTCTCCACTGAGAGGCAAACACAACTAAATTTGATTAGTAAATAAAAGATAAAAATAAAGTAGAATTGAATAAATGGATTTTGTGAAAGTAAAATGATAAATTAGGGAAAACGATCAGATAAAGAGCATGGCAAGGTAGAGATGCAGTGTTGTAAAACCTATTCTAATATTGATATTAATTCAAAACACAGTTGCAATTCTACACCATTAATTGCAACTGGAAGATGTATATGTTAAAAGCACAAATTAAATAATCTAGATTAAATTGAATCTATCTCTTAATTTCATAGCATATCATATTATATATCAAAGAGCGACAAAATACCACTGGATGAATGCAGTAAAAAACATACAATATAACAAATATACTAAAATAAATTAACAATCTAAGTTACATAAGAAAAGCATGATTGAAGTTATGTAAAAGATGCTAAATAATTTTAGAAAATAAATTAGAAGATGAGAAACAAAATAATTAATGAGATATGGAAATGAAGCATAAGAAGAATCAATATCACTATTGAGAATGATAAGTACAACAACTACACTCTAACCTCACCAATATTTCTAAAATAATTCACTCATTTTTGTCACCTAAAACAAGCAAAATCAAACTAGAAATAAGAAAGGAAACAAAAGAACAAAGTGTCTTTTTCCACTCTAAAATCTGATGATGTTATACTGGTTTTGATTCCCTATTTATAGAGAAAATTTGCTCCAAAATTGGTATTTTCGTGCATTAGGAAGTGGAAAAAGTGGCTTCAAAATCTGATGTAAAAAGGGACAAGTGGGATACGTGGCATGCATTAATTGGCTCTAGAAAATGGTTGCTGGTGGAGTGGGGGACAAAGAGGACACGTGGCATGCTCTGGTTGGCTGGCAGTAAGGCTCGCGTCAGACGCATCAGGTCGTGGCAGGCTGGCAGGTACGGCTGGGACCCGCTTTGTCAGGAGGTGGCAACACATTAGGCGGCTCGGCTGGTAGCGGCTCGGCTCTGGCAGGACGCGTGTCAAGCATCTAGTGGAGCTAGTGCAGGCGGCTCGGCTGGTAGCGACTTGGCTGGACAAAGGGTCTGCTGCCACGTGGCAGCGTGGGCACCTGCTGAAAGATTGGGCTGGGCTCGGTTTTGGGCCTAAGTCACCTTCAAAAATACCAATTTATCATCATTTTTTTCAATTATATTTCTTTCTTTCTTCTTTCTTTTTGTTTGTGTCAAAAGTACATTTTATTTCCTAAAAATTAAACACAAATTAAATCAAAATTAATATTTTCAAATATAAAATATATGACAATAAATCCATGAAAATATTAATTTAAACTTTAAGACTAACAAAATGATACTTTTAAACACTAATCACTTGCCCTCATGATCATGAGCAAAATGGTCGTGCCGAACAGAAGCATCAGTATATAACAGAAATTAGGCTAACATTGCTTGCTAAATCCGGTCTTGACATGTCTTATTGGTGGCTTGCCTTTCAATGTGCTGTGTTTACTATCAGTCGATTGCCTACTGCTGTGCTCCAAGACAACTCTCCTTATGAATGTCTTTTTCATAAAGCTCCTGACTATGATTTTTTAAAGACCTTTGGCTGTGCGTGTTATCCACATCTTCGACCATATTTACCTCATAAACTTAACTTTCAGACTTAAAAATGTGTGGTTGTTGGCTACTCTCCACACCACAAAGGTTATTTATGCCAAAACAATGATGGTCGAGTTTATATCTCTAGGAATGTGGTCTTCAATGAGTTAGAGCTCCCTGCATTATCTGCTGCTCCTTTCTTGCAGGTACACTCATCACTTAACTCAACATTTCCAACTGCTCGATTTACTACTTCCTCCATTATTATTCCATCTAATATGAATAATTCTGCTTCTAATGAGGTGTAAAATGTCGACTATACTACTTCGCTTGTGCCACAAGTTGTTTCTCTTCCCACAACAACTCCACAAGCAGCTGATTGTGTTCAAAGTGATACATCTGTACCTATCTCGGTTTCATCTCATGTAGCTCTAGCTGATGCCGTTCCTACCTCATCTGCTGACCCTATTGCTTTATCTCCAGTTCCACCTTAAATTCCTTCTATTCCAACTGCTCCATCAAATATTCATCCAATGACAACTCGTGCTAAAGCTGGTTTTTAAAAGCCTAAGGCCTATACTGCCACCAAACATCTCCTTGAGGAGTACCTCCTTCCTAAGGAACCAACTTCTACAACGAAAGCTCTTCAAGACTCGAAGGGGTCTAGTTCAATGCAAGCTGAGTATGATGCTCTAATTCATAATGGAACGTGGACTTTAGTTCCTCTTGAACCTCATATGAATTTAATTGGCAATAAATGGGTATTTTGGATCAAACTCAAGGCGGATGGTTCTCTTGACAAGTACAAATCGCAATTGGTTGCTAAAGGATATTTGCAGACCCCCAGAATTGATTACGCTGAGACGTTTAGTCCAGTAGTTAAGCCAGCCACAGTCCAGATTATCCTCACTTTAGCTGTCTCTTTTGGATGGGAGACTACCCAACTTGATGTTAGTAATGCGTTTCTTAATGGGTACTTACAAGAAATTGTCTATATGTCGTAGTCTGTGGGGTTCATTGATCCCTCTAAACCTCATCATAGTTGCAAGTTACATAAGGCGTTATATGGGCTTAAACAGGCTCCTTGAGCATGGAATGATAAGCTTAAAGCTACACTGATAGAGAAAGGTTTCAATGCTTCAAAGTCTGACACTTCTCTCTTTCTTTGAGGTACTGGTTCTACTCTTGTTGCCTTGCTGGTTTACATCGACGACATTTTAGTCACTGGTCCGAACCAGTCACTTATTTCTTAACTTATCTCTGAACTGAATAACGTATTTCAAATCAAAGACCTTGGTTCTCTTCATTATTTTCTTGGTGTTGAGATTTGTAGGAATGCTACTGGTATGTACCTGTGACAGTCAGAATCCCCTGATCCGTAAGGGGAAAGACCGAGTAAAGCTGTGCAATCCCACATCGCCTGGGGAAGGTCAAGTGTGATGATTCTAAGACTATGTAGGTATGGGACTACACAGTTGAAGAAGACTTAAATGGATTGATGGGTACTACCTATATCAACAAGATGCATCTTCTTTTTGGTAGCCCATCACTTGAGAACTCCAAAGTTAAGCATGCTTGACCTGGAGCAATCTCAAGATGGGTGACCTCCTGGGAAGTTTTCCTAGGAAGTGTGCGAGTGAGGACAAAGCACGTTGGAAAGACTCGTGTTGGTTTGTAGGGCCAGTCTTCATTCCAGGAAGCATCCATAGTGACGTGGGGCGTTACAAATGGTATCAAAGACTTGACCCAGCCGGAAGTGTGGCCGACAGGGACGTCGGGCCCGTAAGGGGGGGTGATTGTGACAGTCAGAATCATGTGATCCATAAGGGGAAAGACCGAGTAAAGCTGTGCAATCCCACATCGCCTGGGGAAGGTCAAGTGTGATGATTTTAAGACTGTGTAGGTATGGGACTACACAGTTGAAGAAGGCTTAAATGGATTGATGGGTACTGCCTATATCAATAAGATGCATCTTCTTTTCGGTAGCCCATCACTTGAGAACTCCAAAGTTAAGCGTGCTTGACTTGGAGCAATCTCAAGATGGGTGACCTCCTGGAAATTTTTCCCAGGAAGCGTGCGAGTGAGGACAAAGCACGCTTGAAAGACTCGTGTTGGATTGTAGGGCCAGTCGTCATTCCAAGAAGCAGCCATAGTGATGTGGGGCGTTACTGTAGAGTCCAAGAACTTTACTTAGCTAAGATAGATAGTAGTATGATAATATTTATAGCATTATCTTTGTTACTATGGATTTTTGGTTCAGACCGGGAATTATTTGGACACTCATAGTAGTACTTATAGATTTTCTAAGTTTAATCTATAGTTTAAGAATATTAAGTATAACCTAAGGTTTGATTAAAGTGACTGATATTAAGGATTATATTTATTATATTATAAGGTTTAGACATCAACCAATAGGATTTTAAACACATGTTATGAATGGTGATTAAGGATTAAGTATTTTTGGGGATTAAATCTAATAAGGAGTAAAGTTTGAATGTTATAGGGTCAGTCAGCAGCTTTGAGTACGTTGAGGGCTTAGTCAAGGCTGTTTACTCCATTCAAACTTAGCTAAAAATGTGTAATTTCGTGTTTAAATATTCAGCGTGTGCCGATATATCGCAGCTATAGGGGGCGATATATCGCAGCACGTAGATACGAAAAACACGAAACGATGCACGGTCGCCTCGGGCATACTGGCCCAGGCGATATATCGCCTATAGGGGGCGATATATCGCCTCCTTCAGCATAAATTCAAACTCTTTTGAATTCATTTCCTTTCAGCCATTCAAACTCCTTCAACAGTCCAGCATCTTTTGAACGAGTCTTTAGCCTCTGCTGAACGATTATTCAAATGATTTTCACCTAAAAAGCCATTATTTTTATTCAAGTAAAATCAAGATCTTTTCATCTCCAAACTCTATAAATAGGACCTAGTACCCAGCTATTATTCACCTTTTGCTCTAAGTTCAGAAGCTGCTAGTGTTAAGTGAGTGTGAGAGTGTAAACACCTAGTTTGGGAAAAACTATAAGCTTAAACATCATAAGCTTATCAAACACTTTGGGAAGTGAGTTCTATAGTATTTCGGTGGAGGTGTAGATTGGTCTTTCAAGTCTTTGAGGTAACCAAAACTCTAGTTCCTTTCTGTATTATGTTATTTTCTTTCTCATAGTCTTTTACTCAATCTCTAACCTTAATCTTCATTTTGGTTAGGGAATCTAAGTTCTTGAGCACATAAGTTCGGTAAGCATGTTTCTCAAATGGTTTAGTCTTTCCATCTCTTTCATTTCATCTCCTTTCTTTAGACTCACTCTTTCTTATGGTTTTAGGAGTGTTCCAAAAAGTCCCAACTCAGTCCATTATATCCTGGTAACTTTGGTAAGGAAAATAGGCTAGAATCTATATGTTTATGTTTATGTTATCTTATGTGTTATGTTATGATATGTTATGAATATGTTATGCATGTGTATGTTTGTAGGCTTGGGCATATGACCCATACGACTAACAAGACCCCAAATGGGTTATGGGCATATGACCTACTTAGCTAGTAGGACCCCACTAATCCCATGGGCATATGCTTTTTTAGTCTATGGGACCCCAAGTAATAATGGCCATTATAATAAGTGTATGTTATATGTATTATGTTAAGTCTTTATGTTTCTTATGAAATTATGTATATGATTAAGTGTTAGATTTTTCCTTGCTGGGCATTAGGCTCATTCCTTTCTGTTTATGTGCAGGAAATAAGCTTTAGAGGTGGAAAGATTCGTGACGCTTAGAGGATGTGTATCGATGGTGAATGGAGTCAAGGGGCCGAGCGTTATTCGATTCGAGGATGTAGTCTTGTTTATGTTTTTATGGTTTTAAATGTATTTTCCGCATTTTCTATGTAACTCTTTTTAGTTTTTAAGTTATTTTTGTTTTAAAGACAATGGGTACCCATATCCTACTTATTTTATGAAAGTAAACTTTGTTTCTACAAGTTTCTGATAAATTATGGTATTTTCGTAAAAATGTAAGTTTTATGTATAGTTTCGTTAATGGTCCAAAAAGTCTAGAGTAGTGGGTCATTACAGTTACAGTACCTGTAATGCCCCGAATCCCTAATGTGGTTTAATGGCTGGATTAGTAGGCCAGGAGGGCCATAACTGTTTAATTATTCCATTAAATGATTATGTGAATTATATTATAATATGATGTTGTATGCATGCATGTGGGTCCACATTTGATTATTAGGGTGTTTTGGTAATTTGGCCCGTTGAGGGCATATTTGTGTATTTGGGTGCATATTGTGATTTGTGAATGAGATTCCATTATTATGGAGATATATTCGAGCTATTCGGCATGAGACGGTCATATATTATGAATTAGCGGTTTTGTCATAACGGGGGTCATTTATTGGGATATTGAGTTATGAGAATGTTATTTGATGATAAATTGGGAGTTATTGAGATTAGGAGGACATTCTGGAAGTTTTGACTATAATGTCCCCGGGGGTGTTTTTGGGACCCCGAGCACTAGGTTTTGTTTGAGGTTACTTAAGCTTGAAGTAGCTAGTCAGATAGAACCGTACGTTAGAAAACCTCTCGTTCTTTCTCGTTAGTTCATTTTACTGTTCAAAGCATTTTCGAAGATATCTCGAAGTTCTAGGAGTCGGAATCAAGCGAGGATCGAGGCATAGCGATCCTAGGAAAGATTAGAAGCTTCTTGACCGAAGGATTTGACGAGAAACAACCCAATTAAAGGTAATCTAAGTTTTAAGTTTTGAGTTTTTAGAGTTTCTAAGCCTAGAATTGGCTTTGTGAATCGTTGAGTTTTTTGTTCGTTTGAGCCTTGGGATTTGATGGTTTTGGATCATTGGGAAGCTTGGAAACTTTGATTTGTTGATTTGGAAGTGTTTAGGCATGTTTTTGGAGGGTTTGGGATGAAGGAGAACGTGTTTGGGGATGGTTCTGGGTTAGGGGTCGCAGCCCTAGCTCGAAGAAGCTGGTGGAGCAAGTTTGGCCTTGCTGGGTGCCGCAGCCCTTGCTCCTAGAGTGGCTGGGGGCCACGGCCCAAGGTGTTAGGGCCGCAGCCCTTGGACAGGTTTGAGCCCGTTTGAGTGTTTTGGCCCTGGGAACTTGGTTTTGAGCCTCGGGATTGTTCCTACTACCTGGATTAGTGGGGATTGATGTCCCGGAGGCTAGATCTTGGTTTGGGAAGCTTTGATGTTCATTTTATTGATGGTGTCCCATATTTGGTTATGACTAGGTGACCGCTAAAGGACTAAAAGTCAGATCGTTCTCAAGGGTCGTTCTTTTATTCGTTCTCGCTCGAATCAGAGGTAAGAAAACTGCACCATGTGTATGTGACATGCATGATTGTTGTTGAGGCATGTTAGTTGATAAATGTGGACATTGATTGCATATTAAATGCTAGCGAATATTGTTTACTTGTATATGGCACTGACTAGTCAGGGACACTGACCTAAGAGTCAGAAACGGCATAAGCGTCCTGAACGCAGGGTCGAATGAAGATTAGATCTAATTGATATTAGCATTGAATGACTCTAAGGCATTAATGCTGGATCGACCCTAAGGTCTATGAAACTTATAAGCGCTTGACTAGTTTAAGCTAGTTACTCAGAGCCAAGGCCTAAGGCCTAGGTGACTGCTTGTCACATGGCTAGGGAATAGTGTTCCATAGTTATGACTCTAGAGTCATGAGGAAGGTTATGTTGGTGACTAGTCATCATGCACCTATCATGTTTAAGCTAGTGAAAGGTTCACTTATCTGTTAAGCCCCGGTGACCCTATCGTCACATGGCTAAAGGGAGTTGTACCCACCTTAGTGACTTTTGCGACTGTCACTCCTCTATTTTGGACTGAAAGTCCTGGATGATTATTATGATCATTGTTGATATTATATCATGCTATATTGTGTTTTCTTGTTGGGCCTTGGCTCATGAGTGCTATGTGGTGCAGGTAAAGGGAAAGAAAAGCTCACCCAGCCTTGAGTGGGGAGCTTAGGTGGTGATGTGTACATATGCGGCCGCTTGACCACCACGGCCAAGGAGTTCTCAGAGGAACTAGGGGGTTTACCCTATTTTTTCCGCTTAGGTCGGCGGGTTTGTAAATTTGAAACAGTAGTGAGCATTTTGAGTTGTGAATAACTTGTAAATGTTTTTATGGGCCCATGAATAGTTTTATGTATTTAATAAAATATATCCTTTCCTTTTTATTGGTTTTCCACCTTAGCTTGTTAATAACACTTAGATGCATGTTTTTAACCAAAGGACTCGGGTAGCGAGTCAAATTTCCGGGTCACCGTTCACTGTAACTGTTATGGGGTAACCAGGGAATTACAACTTGGTATCAGAGCGTGCCAAGGTTAGGGTTCTAGTAGACTGACTGGGCATGTACACACATCACTAAAGTCATGCTCGACTCATGGTTTGGTAACTATTTATGTTGTTATATGTATAGCTGCTTAAATATAATATATATGCTTTACCTGTATGCATGAGACACCATGTTAAACCTGTGCCTTGAAATATTATATCCTCAGCAAATGTGTGTTAATTAGTACTGAGATTGCTGGAACATACTTATTAGTATGGTTGATTGTGAATTATTATGTGATACATGCTAAGTACTAAATGTTATAAACATGTATTTGCTTGTATATTTGTATGACTGTGGAATATGATAATTGTCTGTTTGTTCTTGGACCGTAAGGCGGCAAGAGGTTTAGTTATTACTACGTGATTGGTCGTATTGATCGTTATTTCAGCAAGGTATCAGAAATAAGAATGAATCCAGGGCAGACAGATACTTCAGCTGGCCAAAGTGATCAAGGCTAGAATAATAATAGTCAGGGTCAGGAGAATGACCAATCACAAATTCCACAGCCAGCTCCTGTAAACTGGCAGCAAATAATTAGTGATTTACAGGCAACAGTGTTGAGACAGGGGGAAGAGCTTCGTCTCTTGAGACAACAGCAAGCGCCTGCAGTGGCCAGTGTATCAAAGGCACCTCCTGTGTCGGTGCCAGCAGCTGAGCAGCTGCCTGAGGTTGGAAATAAATGGGAGCCTCTTTATGAAAGGTTCAGGAAGCTGCAACCTCCAGTTTTTTAGGGCAGTGCAGATCCTGCCAAGGCAGAACAATGGATGAGTATGATTACCACTATCCTTGATTTCATGAGGGTAACTGGTAATGATAGGGTGGCCTGTGCCACTTATATGTTTCGAGAGGATGCCCAGATTTGATGGGAGGTGATTACCCAGACCAAGAATGTAAATTCCCTGAGTTGGGAAGAGTTTCAAACTCTGTTTATTGAGAAATATTATAATGATGCTATCAGGGCGGCGAAGGTCGAGGAGTTCATTAGGCTACTTCAAGGAAATTTTTCAGTCACTGAGTATGCCTTAAAGTTTGATCGTTTGGCGAAATTTTACATGGAGCTGGTGCCCACTGGCACTGATGGGACCAGAAGAGAGATTTTTGTAGGGGCTACAACCCAGATTAGCCCGTGATGTGCGTATTACCACTGTGGCTGGGGTTACTACCTATGCACAGGTGGTGGAGAAAGCACTCACAGCTGAGAGTGCAGAGAACATGATCTGGCGTGACAGTGCAACCAGGAAGGATTTCAGGAGGACAGGTCCTCCATTTATGGGTTCTGGTAGGGGTGGAGGCCCCAGTGAGCAGAAGAGGAAGGTTCCTGATACCTTCCAATTTCCAGGTCCTAATAGGCGGCCCCGTGGTATTTCAATGGGTCATCCAGGTTGTAGTGAAGCTTGGAAGTCTTATCCTGAGTGCCTTAGATGCAAGAGGCATCATTTGGGAGAGTGTAGGGCAAGGACCTGGTTCTCATGTGGAGTAGTGGGCCATCTTAAAAAGGATTGCCCTAATGCAAGAAAAGAATAACCCAGGAAAGCGCACAGCTTGGCCCTAGCTCGAGTGTTCGCATTGACACAAGCAAAAGCTGAGGCTTCTCCCTCAGTTGTTACATGTCAGCTTCTTAGTGCTGGAACCCCTTATAATGTATTGATTGATTCTGGTGCTACACACTCTTTTGTTTCTAGTAGTATTATTGATAGACTGTGTAGACCCTGTGATTTTTATGCTATGGGGTTTGGAACTTTGTTACCCACTGAAGAGTTAGTGGTATCTAGGAGATGGGTCAGATCTTTGCCAGTGACAGTGGAAGGCAGAGAGTTGTCAGTGGACTTGATAGAGTTGGTTATGAATGACTTAGACATGATATTAGGTACGGATTGGTTGGCAAAGTATGGGGCAACCATTGATTGCAGAAGGAAGATGGTCACCTTTGAGCCTGAAGGTGAGGATCCTTTTGTGTTTGTTGGTACTGTGCATGGACCTTGCATACCTATGATTTCTGTATTGAGGGCTAGGGATTTATTGCAAGGAGGTTGCATTGGGTTCTTAGCTAGTGTGGCTGATACCACTCAGGTCATGCCAGTGAGACCAGAAGAGACCACACTTGTTTGTGAGTTTCTGGATGTGTTTCCAGAAGATTTGCCAGGGTTGCCACCGCACAGGGAGATTGAGTTCGTGATAGAACTGGCACCAGGGATGGAGCCAGTGTCTAGAGCACCTTACAGAATGGCCCCAGCTGAGTTAAAAGAATTAAAGGTACAATTGCAAGAACAGTTGGATTTGGGTTTTATCAGACCTAGCTTCTCACCTTGGGGTGCGCCAGTTCTATTTGTGAAAAAGAAGGATGTGTATTGATTACAGAGAACTGAATAAGCTGACAATTAAGAATAGGTATCCTTTGCCAAGGATAGATGATTTGTTCGATCAGTTGCAAGGTAAGAAGGTATTCTCAAAGGTTGACCTTCGTTCTGGTTATCATCAGTTGAGGGTCAAGGAGGAAGACATACTGAAGACTGCTTTTCGTACCAGGTATGGGCATTATGAGTTCTTAGTCATGTCGTTTGGATTAACTAATGCCCTGCTGCTTTTATGGATCTGATGAACAGAGTGTTCAAGGATTATCTGGACCAGTTTGTGATCGTCTTCATCGATGATATTCTGGTATATTCTCAGTCTAAGTCAGAGCATGAGCAACATCTGAGGTTGGTTCTACAAAGACTGAGGGAACACATACTGTTTTCTAAGTTCAAGAAATGTGAGTTCTGGTTATCTCAAGTATCCTTTCTTGGGCACATTGTCAGTAAGGAGGGGATTAAGGTAGATCCAGCGAAGATTGAAGCGGTCAGAGATTGGCCAAGGCCAAAGAATGCTTCTGAGGTTAGAAGTTTCCTTGGATTGGCAGGTTATTATAGGCGTTTCATGGAAGGGTTCTCAATGATTGCTACTGCATTGACTGAGCTGACACGGAAGAATCAGAAATTTGTCTGATCAGATAAGTGTGAGAACAGCTTCCAGGAACTGAAGCGGAGATTGATTACAGCTCCGATTCTGAGTCTTCTGACAGATCAGGAGAAGTTTGTGATTTATTGCGATGCTTCTCATCAGGGTTTGGGCTGTGTTCTGATGCAGTCAGAGAAAGTAATTGCTTATGCTTCTCGTCAGTTGAAGGAGTATGAAAGGAGATATCCCACTCATGATTTAGAGTTGTCGGTTGTGGTCTTTGCTATAAAGATATGGAGGCATTATCTTTGTGGAGAGAAGTATGAGATCTATACAGACCACAAGAGCCTGAAATACTTCTTCACCCAGAAAGACCTGAATATGAGACAAAGGCGTTGGCTGGAGTTAGTAAAAGATTATGATTGTGAGATTTTGTATCATCCAGGAAAGGCCAACGTGGTAGCTAATGCTTTAAGCCGGAAGGGTCCGGGACAGATTCATGGTATGAGGCTGATAGCCAGAGAGTTAGCAGATGATATGACCAAAGCTGGTATAGAGTTGTTGGTGAGCCAGTTGGCTAATATTACGCTACAGTCTACGCTGTTGGAGAGAATTAAGGAAGGTCAGCTGAGTGATCCACAACTGATCAAGATCAGAGAGGATGTTCTGGCTGGAGCATCTAGAGATTATACAGTGTCTGAGCTAGGTTTGTTAAGATACAAAGGGCGGATATGTGTTCCATTAGACACTGCTTTGAGGTGAGAGATTCTGGATGAATCTCATACTACACCTTACTCTTTGCATCCAGGCACCACAAAGATGTATCAGGATGTGAGATCGTTGTATTGGTGGCCGGGGATGAAGAGAGATGTAGTAGAGTATGTGGCTAAGTGATTGACATGTCAACAGGTCAAGGATGAGCATCAGAGGCCAGCAGGGTTATTGCAGCCTCTGGATATTCCAGAGTGGAAGTGGGAGGACATCACGATGGATTTCATGGTGGGCTTACCCAGGACCGTTGGTCAACATGATTCTATTTGGGTGATAGTGGATCGCTACACCAAGTCAGCTCACTTTCTGCCAGTGAGGACTACTTATACAGTTGACCAGTATGCAGATCTCTATGTGAGAGAGATCGTGCGCGTCCATGGAGCGCCGAGGTCGATCGTGTCAGATCGGGATCCTACTTTTACTTCCAAGTTCTGGGGGAGTTTACAGAAGGTCATGGGAACACAGTTGAAGTTCAGTACTACTTACCATCCTCAGACAGATGGGCAATCTGAGAGGACGATCCAGATATTGGAAGACATGCTGCGAGCATGTGTGCTGGACTTTGGTGGATCTTGGAGTAAGTATCTTCCTTTGATAGAGTTCTCCTACAACAACAGTTATCAGTCTACCATTGGAATCGCACCTTATGAGATGATGTATGGTAGGAAGTGCAGATCTCCCATTCATTGGGATGAGACAGGTGAAAGGAGATACTTGGGTCCTGAGGCAGTTCAGAGGACCAGTGAGGCCATTGAGAAGATTAGAGCTCGGATGCTCGCTTCTCAGAGTAGGCAGAAGAGCTATGCAGATCCCAAGGATAGGAACGTGGAGTTCCAAGTGGGAGACTATGTCTTCCTTAGAGACTCGCCATGGAAAGGGGTGAGAAGGTTTGGGAAGAAAGGCAAGCTGAGCCCTAGATTTGTAGGTCCATTTGAGATCTTGGAGAGGATTGGTTAGGTGGCTTACAGATGGGCTTTGCCTTCGACGTTGTCGGCCGTGCATAATGTATTTAATGTTTCAGCTCTTCAGAGGTATGTATTTGATGTGAATCATATTTTGAGTTATGAAGATTTGGAGCTTGAGCCAGATCTCTCCTTTGAGGAACAGCCAGTTCAGATACTCGATAGAAAAGATAAGGTCCTCAGGAATAAGATGATACCTTTGGTTAAGGTATTGTGGAGGAACAGCAAGGTCGAGGAAGCGACCTGGGAGCTGGAGTCAGATATGCAGAGTCAGTATCCCGAGCTGTTCAGGTAAATTTCGAGGACGAAATTTCTGTAAGGAGGGGATAATTGTAATGCCTCGAAATCCCTAATGTGGTTTAATGGCTGGATTAGTAGGCCGGGAGGGTCATAACTGTTTAATTATGCCATTAAATGATTATGTGCATGTTTATGTGAATTATATTATAATATGATGTTGTATGCATGCATGTGGGTCCACATTTGATTATTAGGGTGTTTTGGTAATTTGGCCCGTTGAGGGCATATTTGTGTATTTGGGTGCATATTGTGATTTGTGAATGAGATTCCATTATTATGGAGATATATTCGAGCTATTCGGCATGAGACGGTCATATATTATGAATTAGCGGTTTTGTCATAACGGGGGTCATTTATTGGGATATTGAGTTATGAGAAGGTTATTTGATGATAAATTAGGAGTTATTGAGATCATGAGGAAATTCTGGAAGTTTTGACTATAATGTCCCCGGGGGTGTTTTTGGGACCCCGAGCACTAAGTTTTATTTGAGGTTACTTAAGCTTGAAGTAGCTAGTCAGATAGAACCGTACGTTAGAAAACCTCTCGTTCTTTCTCGTTAGTTCATTTTACTGTTCAAAGCATTTTCGAAGATATCTCGAGTTCTAGGAGTCGGAATCAAGTGAGGATCAAGGCATAGCAATCCTAGGAAAGATTATAAGCTTCTTGACCGAAGGATTTGACGAGAAACAACCCAATTAAAGGTAATCTAAGTTTTAAGTTTTGAGTTTTTAAGCTTAGAATTGGCTTTTGTGAATCGTTGAGTTTTTGGTTCGTTTGAGCCTTGGGATTTGATGGTTTTGGATCATTGGAAAGCTTGGGAACTTTGATTTGTTGATTTGGAAGTGTTTAGGCATGTTTTTGGAGGGTTTGGGATGAAGGAGAACGTGTTTGGGGATGGTTCTGGGTTGGGGGCCGCGACCTTGTTCTTGGGCGTCGCGGCCCTAGCTCGAAGAAGCTGGTGGAGCAAGTTTGGCCTTGCTGGGTGCCGCGGCCCTTGCTCCTGGATTGGTTGGGGGCCATGGCCCAAGGTGTAAGAGGCCGCAGCCCTTGGACAGGTTTGAGCCCGTTTGAGTATTTTGGCCCTGGGAACTTGGTTTTGGGCCTCGGGATTGTTCCTACTACCCATATTAGTGGGGATTGATGTCCCGGAGGCTAGATCTTGGTTTGGGAAGCTTTGATGTTCATTTTATTGATGGTGTCCCATATTTAGTTATGACTAGGTGACCGCTAAAGGACTAAAATTTAGATCGTTCTCAAGGGTCGGTCTTTTATTAGTTCTCGCTCGAATCAAAGGTAAGAAAACTGCACCCTGTGTATGTGATATGCATGATTGTTGTTGAGGCATGTTGGTTGTTAAATGTAGACATTTATTGCATATTAAATGCTAGCGAATATTGTTTACTTGTATATGGCACTGACTAGTCAGGGACACTGACCTAAGAGTCAGAAACGGCATAAGCGTCCTGAACGCAGGGCCGAATGAAGATTAGATCTAATTGATATCAGCATTGAATGACTCTAAGGCATTAATGCTGGACCGACCCTAAGGTCGATGAAACTTATAAGCGCTTGACTAGTCTAAGCTAGTTACTCAGAGTCAAGGCCTAAGGCCTAGGTGACTGCTTGTCACATGGCTAGGGAACAGTGTTCCATAGTTATGACTCTAGAGTCATGAGGAAGGTTATGTTGGTGACTAGTCATCATGCTCCTATCCTGTTTAAGCTAGTGAAAGGTTCACTTATCTGTTAAGCCCCGATGACCCTATCGTCACATGGCTAAAGAGAGTTGTACCCACCTTAGTGACTTTTGGGACTATCACTCCTCTATTTTGGACTGAAAGTCCTGAATGATTATTATGATCATTGTTGATATTATATCATGCTATATTGTGTTTTCTTGTTGGGCCTTGGCTCATGAGTGCTATGTGGTGCAGGTAAAGGGAAAGAAAAGCTCACCCAGCCTTGAGTGGGGAGCTTAGGTGGTGATGTGTACATATGCGGCCGCTTGACCACCACGGCCAAGGAGTTCTCAGAGGAACTAGGGGGTTTACCCTATTTTTTCCGCTTAGGTCGGCGGGTTTGTAAATTTGAAACAGTAGTGAGCATTTTGAGTTGTGAATAACTTGTAAATGTTTTTATGGACCCATGAACATTTTTATGTATTTAATAAAATATACCATTTCCTTTTTATTGGTTTTCCACCTTAGCCTGTTAATAACACTTAGATGCACGTTTTTAACCAAAGGACTCGGGTAGCGAGTCAAATTTCTGGCTCACCGTTCATCGTAACTATTCTGGGGTAACCAGGGCGTTACAGTACCTCTCTCAAAGTAAATATATTTAAGATCTTTTAACGAAACTACACATGGAGGGAACCAAATCTAGTCTTAGCCTGACCAGTTCTACACATATTCTTTCTCTACAAAATGGTGAACCATTTCCTGACCATTATGTGTACCGAAGTACACTAGGTGCCTTGCAATATCTAACTCTGACTAGGCCTAATATAGCCTTTATTGTTAATAAGCTTAGTCAATTCATTCATGCTCCAACCACAGTTCATTGGGAAGCTTGTAAACAACTTTTGCGCTACCTCAAAGGCACTATACATGAAGGCTTATTGATAAAACCAGCACTCCATTTGAGTCTAGAGGCATACTCTTATGCGGATTGGGCGAGTTGTGTGGTCTTTTTAGGAGGAAATCTAATATCTTGGTCTGCCAAGAAACAACATGTTGTTGTCCGTTCTAGCATTGAGAGTGGATTTCGTGCGTTAGCTAACACTGTTGCAGAAATCAAATGGTTCACCTCTCTTCTACAGGAACTCCATGTTACACTTCCCCACTCTTCAATTATTTGGGTGGACAACCAAGGAGCTACATCGCTTGCTGCTAACCCGGTTTTTCATGCTCGTTGCAAGCACATTGAGATTGATCTTCACTTTGTTCGAGATCAAATTTTGGCTAGGGACCTTGAAGTACGATATGTCCCTTCGGTAGTCCAAGTGGCTAATGTTCTCACCAAACCACTCTCAATTGATCGATTTACTTACTTGAAAACCAAGCTCAAAGTGTGTTCCACACTATTTTGCTTGAGGGGGATGATAAGAAAAATAATACTTAGTCTAATTTAGGTTGTTGATTAGCTAACAACTCTTTATATTTCTTTAAAACAGATTAGATAGCTATATTTTCTTTATTCTTGAATTGTTACATCTGTCACCTATAAGTTGTACTCTTCCATCTCTATAAATAAAGCCTATGTCTTTAGACTTTGTCAACTTTTTACAAAGTCTTTGAGATACTTTTCAGAATTGTGTCAAAGAATAGTCTTTGTATTGATAAGTTCTTTCACTACCACATGCAACACACAGAGACTTAACCAACGGCAAGAAAATCCCACTAGCTCTTGTCGAAACCGACGGAATGTCCGACGCTAAGAGTGCCTCATTGAACACTAGACTATGCCCCAAACCCAGCGACGAGCTATCGAAGAGGGAGACGAATTAGTAAGCAATTATGTTACCTAGACCAGTCTCGATAAACCCTCTGGCAAAGAAGAAGGCGAGTGCACTCAACCACGGAATCGGATCGTCGAATCTAGAGAATGCAGCGGCGAAGGTTAAGGTTTTTGATGCTGGACTCGACCACCGAATCAAGGTCTCGACCCATCATTCCCTTGACATTCTCGCAACTTTGACTCCTTCGTCAACGGGAAAAAACTTAGAGAGAAGAAGAAGAAAATGCAAGGAAGAAGAGAAGGCCCTAGTGTTGTCGAATTTTCCCTTTGTTTTCTAAACAAATTTTGGCTATATAAAGTTTGTTTATTGTTTTTTTACCAGTCATTTAATTCCCATGAATTTAGTGTTTTTACTTAAAGTTTTCCCATAAAATTTGGGAAAAGTTTTTCCCCATATTTTTTCAAAATTTTGGTATAAAAACATTATGAGAAATTCCCAAGAAAATATATACATTTATTTTTACCGATCTAACTTTGAATCTCTCTTATTTATTCTCTCACCTATTTTCCTTCCCTTTTTATCATATATAGCCTAAAATGTTTTTTTTTGACACCATTTAGTCTTTTATTGGACTTTTGTCAAAAAATATTAGGACAAATTATAAATTTCCACTTTTAACTATTGCATTTATCTAGTTTTGCTCCTTGTATTATTTTACTCTCCAAATACATCTGTTATTACCATCATTGTAAAACTAATCTCTCGTATATTTCATTATGTTTTTGACATATTATTTAGGCTATTTAAGATTTTTGCTCCTCGAATTATGACCAATACATTATTGTGCCCCATAATTCTTTCGAGCTATTAAAAATTATCCTCGAATTATTCATAGTATTGTAAAGTGGGTTTTCTGTTAAGTTTTATCCTATGTAGCTAATGAATTGATGACGTGACTATTTGATCACTGACTTATTATTATCACGTTAGCGCTATGTGTATAATTTAAAATTGAAATATATATTTCTTATAAAAAAAATTTAAAAATCTTTGTTCTTTTTAATTCTTAAAAAGATTATTTTTTTGAATAAATTCTTGAAAGATTATTTTTTTAATAAATTCTTAAAAAAATAATTAAATAAAATTTTCAAAAACTCTCAAAATTTTATTTTATTTATCTAATAAGAATTTATTCAAAAAAAAATTTAATCTTTTAAGAATTAAAAAATGTATGTTTTTTGAATTTTTGAATTATTTTTAATTTTAATTTTTTAAAAAGAAATATTTTTTTTAATTTTAAATTATACACGTAGTGCTGACGTGACAATGACAAGTCAGTGATCAAATAATTACGTCATCGATCTGTTAGCCACATAGGATAAAATTAACAAAAATCTCACTTTAAAATACTTTGAATAGTTATAGGATAATTCTTAAGGACTCGAAAAAATTAAGGGCACAATAATTTGTTACTTTCATTCTTTATACCCTATTGCAACTACCAAATCCGTTAATATTTATGTAAATTATAATAATATGGACAAATGACAAAGCCAATAAGTCTATTATTGAATTTCTCGACTATAATGGGATAAAATATAGTAATGAGGATGAGAGTTAACTCAAAATATTATGAAGTACGTTAGTAGTCATTAATCCATAAAAAATAGATGAAACATAACAAGAAAAAACCATTTTCACAAAAAGTGGAAATAGTTAAGGAGGTATTTTTGTAATGCAATAAAATATAAGGGGTAAAACTAAAAAAGTATAATAATTCAAGGAGCAATTTTGCCATTTCTCTAAAATACTAAGATAGTAGGGGCCAAAGTGTAAATTTCCCGTTTATTTTAGTTATATTCCCGCCAACACAGAATGCTGCCATCAATTCCTCTGTTAAAAAAAAAAAAAAAAAGTCCCTCTGTTTCGGCTATTAACATTCCATGGGCAAGGCTTGTCGCGAGGCCGAACGGAGGGTCCTCCGTCTTCTCCACGGCCACGAAACTCGCAAACAGCTCCCTCAAATCCACGCCCACTTCCTCCGCCACGGTCTCCACCAGTCCAACCAAGTCCTGGCTCACTTCGTCTCCGTTTGCGGCTCTCTCAAAAAAATGAGTTACGCCAGTCGCGTATTTCAGCAGACTCAGAACCCGAAAAATATCCTCTTCAACTCCATGATTAAGGGTTACTCTTTATGCGGACCCTTTGAACATGCCCTGCTTTTGTTCAATCTTATGAAGAGTCACACCATTTGTCCCGACGAGTACACTTTTGCGCCGTTGCTCAAGGCATGTTCGAGTCTTTGTGAGTTTAGAATCGGTCAGTGTGTTCATTCCCAAGTTCTGAGATCTGGGTTTGAGTCATTTGGTTCCATACAGATTGGGATTGTTGAGCTCTGTGCAACTTGTCTGGTGATGGAGGATGCTAAGAAGATGTTCGACAAAATGCCTCACAAAGATGTGATTGTTTGGAATTTACTTATCCGTGGCTTTTGCAAAGGTGGTAATGTTGATATGGGTTTGTCCCTGTTTAGGAAAATGAGTGAGAGGAGCATTGTTTCTTGGAATTCAATGATTTCCTTCCTGGCGCAGAGTGGGCGAGATAGTGAAGCTTTAAGAATTTTCGGTGAAATGCGAGAACAAGGTTTTGAACCTGATGATGCTACTGCAGTGAGTGTGTTGCCTGTTTGTGCTCGTTTGGGGGCGGTTGATGTTGGGCAATGGATACATTCTTATACAGATTCCAAAGGACTTTTGCAAGAAGTTATTTCTGTTGGGAATGCATTGATCGATTTCTATTGTAAATGTGGAAGTTTGGAATTAGCGTCAAGTATTTTTAAGCAAATGCATCGCCAAGATGTTATTACATGGAACGTAATGATTTTAGGCCTGGCTTTTAACGGGAAGGGTCAACATGGGGTTGAGTTGTTTGAGGAAATGTTGAACAAAGGCGTAAAGCCTAATAATGCCACTTTTGTATCAGTTTTGGCATGTTGCGCCCATGCAGGCTTGGTGGAAAAGGGAAGAGATGTGTTTGCTTCAATGTCACTATCTCATAAAATTAAACCGAAACTTGAGCATTATGGATGTATGATTGATATTCTTTGTAGAAATGGACGTACGAAGGAGGCTCATGGCATGATCAAAAGCATGCCAATGAAGCCAAGTGCTGCTTTATGGGGTTCATTGCTTAGTTCTTGTCGTTCTTATGGTGATTTGGAACTCGCGGAAACAGCACTTCGTGAGCTTATCAATCTTGAACCATGGAATTCCGGTAATTATGTGTTGCTGTCAAACATTTATGCAGAGGAAGGTAGGTGGGATAAAGTTGAGCAGGTCAGAGTGTTAATGAGAGAAAAATGTGTTAAGAAAACGCCAGGACACAGTGCGATTGGATTCAGCTGATAAAAGATGCTTGTTGAAGCCTAGAATTGTTTTATTTGTGGCTGATCTTCAATATTTGTTCCCCCTCCTGGTGACTGGAGAGCTCAAAAGGTATATCCAGACGGAGAAGAAGCATAAGAAAATATGATTGAGATTGCAAAAGACCTTTTTTGGAAAGTAAAAAGCAGAAGTTGGGGACGCTTAGTCCATTATATTATAATGGTTTTAAATACAATGAGTTGGCAGGAATGGAACAGAACTCGCTCTTTTCTCCGCTTTAGAGAGCCCGAAAGTGCTTGTTGAGCTGCTGACCAATACCAAAGGTTAAAAGGTTCACGTTTCATATTTTGCTGCAGCAAAAGCAAAAAGGTCTATGACTACTATTTTCACATACAAATTGAGATAATGAATAGTCACTATAGTAGCTTGATGGTTTTAAATACAATGAGTCGGCAGGAATGGAACAGAACTCGCTCTTTTCTCCGCTTTAGAGAGCCCGAAGGTGCTTGTTGAGCTGCTGACCAATACCAAAGGTTAAAAGGTTCACCTGCAAAAAGGTCTATGACTACTATTTTCACATACAAATTGAGATAATGAATAGTCACTATAGTAGCTTGATGGTTTTAAATACAATGAGTCGGCAGGAATGGAACAGAACTCGCTCTTTTCTCCGCTTTAGAGAGCCCGAAGGTGCTTGTTGAGCTGCTGACCAATACCAAAGGTTAAAAGGTTCACCTGCAAAAAGGTCTATGACTACTATTTTCACATACAAATTGAGATAATGAATAGTCACTATAGTAGCTTGATGGTTTTAAATACAATGAGTCGGCAGGAATGGAACAGAACTCGCTCTTTTCTCCGCTTTAGAGAGCCCGAAGGTGCTTGTTGAGCTGCTGACCAATACCAAAGGTTAAAAGGTTCACCTGCAAAAAGGTCTATGACTACTATTTTCACATACAAATTGAGATAATGAATATTCACTATAGTAGCTTGATGTGTGTATCTTCTAGTCAATAATATGTGGAGACTTGGCTTCGCCCCCCCCCCCCCCCCCCCCCCCAACACAAAAAAGTGACGTAAGCGTTTAATACATTTTTTAGTAGACAAAGAGGCATTACTTGAGAACCATATGTATATATAAATATAAATATAGCTGTAAATCTGGGCCGGGCATTCTAGCATGGCACGAAACCGGCACGAGCCCGAAAGGCACAAGCACGACACGGCACGAAAAAATATGGGTCTGGGCCAGGCACGACACGAATTGAAAATTGGCACGGTACGGCACGACACGACATGGGCCTAAGCACGGCACAACAAGCTCGAAGACACGATATGAAAGCACGAACAAACTAGCCTGAAAGCACGACACGATAAAAAACCCGATATTTTGACATTAATAATCATAATAAATTTTTATTTGTCAATTATTAATAAATTAAAATGATAATAGAAATCTTATTTTTCTCAATGTTTATATTTTTATAATTATATTAATTTATTTTAAGATTTGTGAGTTAATTTTTTTAGTATTTATTAGTAGGTATTACAATTATAATAATTATCTTTGATATAATTTTGTGTAAAATATTGTTAAAAAATATATAAAAATATTTAAAATTATAACTTAAACAAAGAAATATATTTGGTTTGATGGTAAGTCCATTGATGGTTAAAGCTAAGATGGAAGGTTCAATTCTTCATTCTTATATTTTTTGGCAATAATAAAGTGAGCCCAAATTTAGGCCCGAATATAGAAAGTGGGCCAGCCAGACATGACACAACATGGGCCAGGCCCATGGGCCGTGCTGGGCCTACTCTTTCAAAAATGGTCTGGCCTGCCCCAGCACGAATTGAATATGGGCCAGGCTCGGCCCGAAATTTTCGGAGGCACAAACCTTAATTACGATATGCGAAGGGGAAAAAAACAAAATCAAACCAAACCAGTAGACCAATCCCCCATTCTCCTCATTCCACTTCTATCCCTCCTCAATTAAAACCACATTCACTACCACGACCAGCATTGGCCTTGACAGTTTCTTCTTGTTTAACAAGAACAATTTAAGGCTTCTCATCTTTGGGGAGCTTCCCCAGTCCAACTTCACTAGATGGGGTTGCAGTGGTAGGCTGCGGAACCTCTTTCTTAATGCTAACTTCTTCCTTTGGAAAAACAACCAGTTCCTTCTTCGGTGTAGTCACCAGTGCAGGACTGCAAGAATAAGAATTCCTCCCTGAACAGCAACTAGTCCTTGCATTTTTTTCAACCTTACTTTGAGCAAAACTTGATCTTGTAGTTTAGTGTTAGTATGGTTTTCCTTGTGGTGTGAAGAGAACAAGTAGATTTGTAAGCTATTTATAGGGACAGAGCACAAATGAGGCCAATTATATTCCTCTTCTTCCTCGTAGTTTTCTTGTACCCTTGTAGGTTCATGAACGTATTCCACCATGCAGATAATAAATAGGTTTTATTGAATTGAACCTTCTAACTTTTACAAAGTCTTTCACTTTCAGAATGATTTCAAGCTAAAATAGAATTATATATTACACAACGTACTGATGATATTAACAAAGGGAAAGGAGAATTTATTTATGCGAATTAGGCCGGTCTTGGTGGGTCACACCACATCTTATGTTTGCCATTAATTATAAACTCAATATTCTGTTTTTTCACCCTGCTTCTAAATGTAATTATTTTCTCAGGCCAACTCCTTGAAGCGAATAATTAATCTCTAAATAATATTCCATCATGGTGGTTTTGTTCTGTGTATAAATTCCTATGGCAAGCACTTTAAAAAGAAGGCGAAGTTCATATATATTAATGTATAATTTGTATGTATATAAATATGTCATACATTAGTCTAAAACATTTCTCCTGATTCCCTTTTCCTTGGCTATTGAGAATACAGATTTTAAGTAGTCACTGCAGTTCTTCATTTGATTGGGAAAATATTCACATGTTGTCCATCGACTACACTTTTAAAATCAAAACAAAATGAAGTAAAAGCTTCCACTAATTAGCAATATCAATGCATAAACCATACTTGAAATCTTCGGCCTCTCTGCATGGCTTATTACACCTTGTGGAAACCCTCCAAAATTGAATAACCCTACATTACACCAACAAATTATTGTCACAATAATCACTCTAAGAATTATATATATACATGTACATATAAAAGATGATGAGGTATATATAAATATAATTATAGTCCACCTTTCCGGTCGTAGGTGCAGCCAACGTTTAAAGCACCCCTTATGTCTCCTATAGTTGCCTTATTATAGAATAAGAAATTGGAGAAAATGTTGTCAACACAATTGAGGACTAACTCTGTCTCAGCCAAACAAGGTCCATTACAGAACAAGCCAACCGCTTGAGGAGGGATATTAAGGTTTCCACCTTCATTCAATCTATATGTCTTGTCACAACCAGCATAGATCTGATTCCAATTGGAGTAACAAACATGCTTGTTAGAAAGAAAAAAAAATGAAAGAATATGATACATATATTAAAATTCATTTCAATTTCCAGATTTATGATCAAGTACTTACAAACTTGTTATTGAAACAGAACAAGGCTTTCTGAAACATTTCTGTTGGGTTGCCTTGTGCTTTGCATTTTCCTGTTTTGAATCCAACCCATTATTCAAACATCAGAAAACAGAATGACTGTATAATAAGATATATACGTATTTATAAACAATGGGCATTATTGGTTTTAACCTGAGTAGAAGCAAAACATGACGATGAGAAGAGTGAAAGCAAGGAGTTTGTGTTTTGGTATGGTAAAGAGAGCCATAAGAAGAACTACAGAGGTGAAAAAATTGAGGTGTAAATAGGGTTGTGTATGAACTGATATCAGTTGCCAGGGAATACGTTTTAATAAGAGAGTACTATCTTTTGTTTTTTTGACAATTAGTGCATGAGATTAGAGCCTGTAGTCAATTTGGGTAAACTGAGAAATTAAGGCTGCAGGGTAAAGAGGTTAGGTTGGTGGGTTAAGCTTAGTTATAGCAACAAGGAGTTGGGACAAAGGGACTGAAAGGAGTGAAGTTGGTGTCCAAACTACCTACTTTGAAGTACATGTTCTGATATCATTTGGCATTTTGAGTGTTTGAACAGGCAACTAATGATTCATTATTATTATCATTAAATTGTTGGAAAGAAAATTTGCCTTTTCTTTAAGAAAAATAGTAATTTTATGGCTCTATAGAGCCAATGTAAGTTATGTTAAGTAGGAAAAATAGAACGTGTGTAGAAAATGCCAAAGTTTTGTTAGAATATTGATAAGGGCAGAGGAGCCATAAATGAACAAAACCCAAAGAAAGTGTGGGAGAGATGCACTGGGTTTGAATTTGATTTGAACTATAAAATTTGGTATCAAATGGTTGGAAGAAGTAGTTTGAGGTAGAGTGGTAGACCTCAGATTTGTGACTCGTGTCGTGGGTGTAAAGATAATCTTGAGAAAGATTAAACTAAAAGAATAAACAAATGGAGATGCGGGGTATCGATCCCCGTACCTCTCGCATGCTAAGCGAGCGCTCTACCATCTGAGCTACATCCCCTTGATGAGAGATTGTCAATAAAACATAATATAATTGCAATAAATATATTCAAATTTTGTGCATTCTAAAAATAATTATAAATAAAGAATAGTAAAACTCACTTAAACTTTTTTTTTTTTTTGAAAAATTTGCAGCTTAAGTAAGCACTTAGTTCACGAAACAATTTTTTTGACAACAAAAGTCAATATATAATTTAAAATGTTGCACTTTAAGTTATAAATTAATTTTTTTTTGCAACAAAACTCCCATATTCGCATGAAACTCTCTCAAACATACCAAATTAAGTGTAAATTGTAATCTTTGCCAAAAAAAAACTTAGTAATAGTGTTTATACATTTTCAGACCATGTGTTTTATCAAATTACCTATTTGCACTTGTGTGTATTTCGTAAAATAATTCAAATACACCCTTAAACTCGATTTTAATAAAAAAAAATTGAACTAAAATCACAAATAATTCACTAAACTAACAATTCTTAACAAAATCACAATTATTTTATTTAATAATTGTGTTAAGGGTCTATTTGAACGTTTTACAAAACATAAAGTCTAAAAAAATAATTTGTCAAAACACAAAATCTAATCAAATAATTGAACAAAATAATACAAAAATGTATAAACCCTCGTAATATAACAAGTAAAAATCTTTACTATTGTGGCTACACTAACTTATTTGAAAACCCATCTTTGGCTGTTCTTTAATATCTCAACCCAATCACCTCGTAGATTGTTTCACATTTGACGTTTGCCTCAAGTCCGCTCAATGAGAATGAATGTATAAACTGACAACCGACCCCAATGAATAAGATCTGGTTTGAGTTTCTGTGGTATGGTAGGTAGGATGCTTCAGTGTCAATAAAAGGTGTAGAAATAGTTCCAGAATCCAAACGAAGGGTATTCCACTAGACAAGTGGGGCAAAACTGAGCATAAAAAGCTAGACATCTCTAAAAACAATCGTCAATCATAACAAAAAAATAATATTTTTTGTTTTTCTTTTCTGCTCAACATGTCATGGGGAAGGGGTATGTTTTGTCATTTCATGGAAAGAACAAAGTAAAGTATCTCCAATACCAACAGCTTGGTTTCATAAGAAATAACATTTAAAAACTATAAACCAAATCTTTACTTTTACGTCCTAAATTTCCCTCTACTTAATGTACTGAGAAAGCCATTTGAAACCATCTCCATAACCCATTTTCCGCACAATGCTGCACATGAATATCTCAAGAGGGCGGACATTTGAACCTGTTAAGTATACTTTCCCCTTGCCTGTGGTGAAGTTGTTCAGTCCGAGGTGGTAGCGCAGCTCATCTTCGGAAGCAGCATACGGTATATCGATCTTGTTTCCCAAGACAAGAAATGGAACATCAATCAATGCCTCGTCGGAGAGGAGAGCATCCAGCTCTTTTTTTGACTCGGCAAATCTCTCCTTGTCATTAGAATCCACCAGATAAACCACTGCATCCACCTTAATGGAAGGAACACAAAGTTTTAATTTCTTTTTAACTTAAATAACTAGAAAAGAGCCAAGTAAAACGAAGAACAAGGGAAGAACATTGATTATGCACACTAAATGAACATCGATTCCCATTGGATTCTCTTTTTTAACAATCAACCAAATCCCTTTGAGTGAAAAATTTGTGATGCTCTCCCTTCCCAAACATATAAACCCTTCTCTAAAGTAAAGCTATAAAGCAGTAGTTTAACTTTAAAGAATAATATGTCTGGTAAGGTACTATTAGCATACCTTCTAAGGAAAAGGTGCTATCAGCGAACTACCATTGTTCATATATGCCTCCCATGAATCAGATAAGCATAAAAAAGGCTTATCTGGGATTATGGAGGCAAAAGTATCATAAGATACTCAGTTATAATAGCAAGCATCAGTAAAATAAATAATAATAACATTTAATAAAATCAAAGAAACCAATGACCATTAATCTAATCTCGATTTGAGCAAACTTGGGTCCAAAACCGCTTCCACATAAATAAATAACAAAGTTCAAATAGCCAATCATAAAGGAAAAGCCAGTCACCATTTGCAGTAAGCATTTTTATACTAATATGAATAATACCTTGGCATAATAATCTTTCCAAACTCTACGAGCAATCTGATGTCCACCCAAATCAAAAGCTTTGAACTTGATTTTCCCAATACTCAATTCCTCGGATGTTGGATACTGTGTAGGCTGATGTTGCACTAATCTCTGCCATAATCCATTATCAATAAATAAAATTGTATAATGATTAAATTATAACATTATTAAGAAAAACTACCACCATTTTCACATCTGCAAAAGAAGAAGATAGCTAAACAAAACTGCTATCTCAATTCTTTTATAGTGTGAGTAAAATTCAGTACAATCCAATCAATCCAACATTTTCCATAACTCCATTTTAACTTAAGGAATTAAGAGCTTCCACCAATAAAACCATGGGAATTACCAACCTTCTTTGGGCAAACGCAAAAAATTCAGCTCAGATCAACGATTATACAATCGTTACAATAATAAAAAACTTAACATTTAAAAAATAAAATTTGGTAATTTCCAGCCATATTCCTTTTCTTTTCTGAACAAACAAACTGACCGAGTAATAATACTACCAAAAAAAAAAAGAAATATTTAAAATTAAAATAAAACAACCAATATTCATAATTAAATTCCATATAATTTTATTGAGAAAAAAAACCTCATCTTTGAGCATGTGAAGCAAGGTGGTTTTGCCGGCATTATCGAGGCCCAAAAATAAGATCTTCGCCTCCTTCTGCCACAATCCGAGGGACGCAAGAACACCATAGAACCAGTCCAGCAAAAACATGGTGCTTCACCAAAAACCCACTACCAAAACCGGCGGATCGAAGCCCCAAACTCCAAAATCGAAGAATAACCAGAGGAGAGGGGGTTTGTTCGAGTATGTTGGTGTTGTGTTTATGTAAAATAATGTATCTACTACTCTAACGAGGTTGAGTCGAGTGAAAACCATCCGACGGTTAGATACTTACATAAGCCAAATTTGGACCGTTGATTTTAAAATATGATCCGCGTGTAACTTTTTTTTTTAAAAAAATTGTAATTATATAAATTTTATTATTTTTGTGAGGTTGAAAGATTTCTTTCGTATTGTTGCATTCACATCTCGATTATCGTTCAGAAATTCTATTAATTTAATTTGTAGGGGTGTTCATAAAATCATCCACTCTGCATAAATTGCCCACATTGTATTACACTGCATAATAATTTGCTGTTTAGTATTTTTCGCAGTACAGTTACAATTTGTATTTTTGACAAACTGTGTAGTGCAGTGCGGTTTGCGATTTAAATTTTATAAATGTGATTCAAACCACATCGCACCATACTATTATATATATTAACTTTTTTATATTATTTTTTTCAATTTTACTATATTTAAATAATATACACAATATCTAGAAAGAAATATAATATTTCATAAGATGCTAACACATATTCTACTTTAATCTAAAGATATTCCTCCTTAATTAAAATAATATTTACTTTTGTTATTAGTTTGTTATATTTTTATTATTTTGCTTAAAATTGACTAGTTTGTTGTACATTTAATTATTTTGTTAAACACTCTATGGTTATGAGATTTATTATGAATATTTCTTAATTATAATATTTAATTATTAAATTATTTGTCTATAGATATAAACCGCCCACGCCGTACCGCACCACACCACATTTTTGCGGTGCGGTTTATACGATTTGAGATCTATGTGGTCCAGGTTGCAGTTTGGAAAATTATTCAAACCACATATGCGGTGCGGTCCAAAAAATTAGAGAAAAACCACACCACCCACACCATGAAGAACCCCGTTAAATTGCTCCTCCAAGTTTTCGTCTCCTTTAATATGTTATTGTCGTTTGTTGTGTCCCCGTTAGTTTATGTCGTTTTCCTTGTAATAGTCTTTACCATGTAATAATTACTATTCTTAATTCTTAATTCTTAATTTTTAATTCATGGCTTTTTGGCTGAAAACTGAAAAGTTATGTGTACGTTTTTCTTAACATACTTTTATTTTTTATATATATTTTTTGACTTGTTTTCCGATTTATTATTTGTTTAGATCATATGTTATGATAAATTATTTTTTGGACTATATAATTTGTGAAATAATTCTAATAGACTCTTAAACACGATTTTGATCAAATTTTTTTTAAATAAAATCACAAATAATTTACTAAACTACAACTCAAAACAAAAGCACAATTATTTTGTCTAACAATTTTGTTGTCATATTTAATTTTTTTTGTTCGTCAAAATCGAGTTTAGGAGTCTATTTGAACAAGTTTACAAAACACAATGTCTAAAAAATAATTTGTCAAAATACAAGATCCAACACAAGTAATGAAACAAAACACATGGTCCAAAAACATATAATCCCTATTTTAATATAAATCAGTGATTAAGTCATAGTTTTATTTTTTTAATTAAATTTTTTAAATTGGGAGGTTAATTTTGTCATTTTAATTTTATTATTTTACTAATTTTAAAAAAAAATTAATATTTATTTATTATTTCAAATCTTTTTTTAAGTTATTATTTTTATAAAATTGAATTATTTCTACTAATATTATATTATATAATCAAATTTATATTAAATTTTACTTTGTTTATGATTGGTGTGCAAAGATTTTTCTTTACTTTTTCCATTTCTACATCACGTTTCCAATATATCTTTTTTTTTTTGCCTATTTTATTTATTTATTTTTTAATATTAATTTTGTTGAGTGTCTTTTTCACTATCAACTAATTAAACAAAAAATTTAAAGTATGCAAGAAAAAACACAGGGATTTACATGGTTCAGATTATTAATTAACCATAGTCCATGAGTCGCTTGTATTAAGATTTGAGGAGCTTGGGGGTTTCAAGCTCTTATAGAGTTCATGTAGCGTTTTAGCAATGCTCTGAATACAAAAAGTGGGGATCAGATCATTTACAAAGTGTGTCCTAACCCTATTATAGATGGCTAAGGACAATTACTTCCTTTAATGGAGATTTACTACAAATATCCTCCTTTAATGGGGTATTAATGGATAATAAATATACATTCTCGTAGTTGAGGAGCTAGTGGGCCCAAGCGTATCACAGCAGGCCAATTTACGAGGTTACAACCCACAACTTTTTGAAGTAACACGTCCCTAACAGTGTCAAGGGTAGCTTCTCGTTTTCCCATGTCATGCAGCGTCGTGGGACATTTTGCTTGTTGCTTGTACGGACTCGACACCATGACTTGAGAAATAGTAAAATGTCAAACGACTGCTTGTGGTCCAGGGTCGTTGTGCTTGACACCTGCACTCTACTCTAGGCTTGGAGAATCGTCCTCGCAGGCTTGGATGACTTGAATGGAAAGGACCTGGAGGACATCGCAACCATAGTCCTCCTGATGACATACTTCTCCGAAGGCGGTGCACGATCACACAGGGAGAGGCTTTCCTCCCGAGGAGCTCTAGGCGAGCTCACAAGGGCTTCATTATCTTTCGTGAAGCTTAATTACTTCTTAATGTCTGCCACATGTCACTTGGAGAAAATACAAACAACAAATTTAATGTTATATAATATTTTTATTATTATTTGATAATGTATTATGAATTGTTTTTATTAGTTTTTTTTATTAATTGTACTTTTTTTAGACTTATAAGAACACAAGATTTTACATGGTTCGGGTTATTAATTAACTCTAGTCCACGAGTCACTTGTATTAAAGATGAAGAACTTACAAAGTTCAAGTTCTCTTGATATTCAGGCATCGTTTTTGCTCACTCTGAAAGTTGAGATCCTTTTACAAGTAATGCCCTAGTCATATTAATAGGTCGCTAGGAGGATTACGCTCATTAATTGGAGTTGGTTACAGTTATTCCTCTCTTAATGAGGTTAGTTATTACATAAATGAGGATATTCTGTATTTAATAGGTTGGTGGGCCCCAACGTATCTCAAGTGGGCCCAATACGAGGAGGTTTAGCCCATTGCTTTATTGGAAAAGTGTCACTAACACTGTCAGGGTGGTAGCTACACATTCCCCCATGTCAAGCGGCGTCATAAGACATCCTTCTTGTCGCTTGTACAAAATCGACAACACGATCTCTATGGCCACTGGGTGTCAAACAACAGCTTGTGGTCCAAAGCACCTCTCTGGTTGACACATGGCAATTATTCTTCTTCTCCGCTGGAGGAGGTTCTCTAACACTTGGGCGAGTTGGTCATGACTTGAAGGAATTTTGGAGAGTTACTTCCTGACTAGGTTCTTGGGAGGTAATGACCTTTGATGATATACTCCTCTCGTGGTGATAATGATGACGAAAACTATATTTGAGCTCCCGTGGAGCATTAAACAACATCTTAATTTATGCCACATGTTGAATAATGAAAACACTACAACACACTATATTTACAGTAATATGGTAACCAGTTACCTAGAAAATCTAAAATTATACATATAGTAGAACGTGATGGTAACCAGTTACTTATCTCAAATCTGAAAAGAAACATCAAATTTAAAGAAAAAAAATAAACATGATCTGATCTTCTTAGCAATCATAAAAACTAAAACAAAAACAAAATTATTGAAGAAAAGAAAACACTACATCAAAAAACGAAGAAGAAGTTATATTGTCAATAACATAGGTAAGCGCTTACCTCAAAAAACCAGAAATATACACATATATCAAAACATAAAGGTAACTAGTTACCAATCCCATATCTGAAGAAGAAGAAAATCAATCTAGAAAAAGCAAACAAACAAATTAGATTGGATTTGCAACACAATATCAAAAATTGAAAAAAAAAAATTGTCAAATAGATTAAGAAACTATATTTGCATTAATTTGAGTAATCGTTTACATTTAAAAAAACTTAAAAATTTAGACATATTAGTGGTTACTTTCTAGCAGGGTTGTTCATTAAACCGCCCATACTGCACAAGCCACATACACCACACCAAAATATGTGGTCTAGAATTTTTTACGGTATGGTTGCATATTGTATTTTTTTCTTAATGGCACAGTGCAGTACAATATGCAGTTTGGAATTTTATAAATGTTGTTCTACCCACTCTGCATTATTAGAAAAAATATTATTTAATTATTACAAAATTATATATATCTTAATTTATACTTTATTGTTACTATTTTGTTTTATGAATGAGCATTAAACATATTTTAGCTTACATATTTTTGAGTTGTAAGTTATATATATATATATATAATTATGCATATATTTATGCTAATTCTTGCTAAGTTTTGAGTTGGATATTGATTTTAGTAATTTTCGACAAGTTATTAGATAAATGATGAATAATTTGTGGATTGAATTTTATTTTGTTGACAATGAATATGTCTCTTGATTTTGAATGAGTGTATGTGTATAAGATTTCAAAGTTGAATAAGTATATGTGTATAAGATTTTGAATGAGTGTATGTATTTTGTTAATTAATAAATTATTTGGCGATAAGTGTAAACCGCCCACACTGCACCTCATTTTTAGGGTGCAGTGCGGTGTGGTTTGAGGTCTATGTGGTGCGAGTGCGATTTGAAAAATTGGTCAAACTGCATTTGCATTACGTGTTAGGGTTAGTGCCCTAATAGGATGTGAAGAGACATATTGTTGATTTAAATAAAAGTACATTTTTATTATATTTGAATATTGAAATTATTGTTTGAATAATTTATATATAAATATCAGAAAATTACATATTCATTTATGAGAATATGATATTGTATGCGTACAAGAGAATTAAGATCATATATAATGAATAAAATAGCCAGCAACATATTATAGTATGGAATCTTTAACTAATGGTTGCTAGTACGGTTTACTAAGCATACGAGATGCAAATAATTTAGATTCAGATTACTGATGTGGATAGACATCTTGATAAATGTACTTTATATAATAATGATTATATATGACATGACCGATGTGAAATAATTTATATATAAACTTACCATTTTCCATAAAGATTCAATTCATATCTTAAAGGATGATCATTTGTAGATTAGTCTAAATCCTGAGTTATCATGAACTCCTATTCATGTTTATTGGATTTTTTGATTCATTCGTTAATATCTCTTAATACAACGAGACTAGTGACTTTTGTTTTGGAGATTCAATATCATGAATGGTTGGGAACATGATTTTACAATAATGGAATCCATGCTTTTCTAACGAATCGAATATTGGTTCCCTTAAGGGCTAATTCTGGGACTGAATAGTTATTGAGCTCAATTCTATAATATGATTATAGATTAATTATTTACTGGTGAATTAATGGTACCTAAGGATCAAGAGGTAATTAGAATGGTAAACAGTAATTCTTAACCAACTCTAATTAGTGAACCAATAAATGGAGGGCAAAATTACTTATATTGATTATATTAATAGACTACAAAAGAATACTCTTTAAATATAATTTTATAATTACTAAGAGTGCAATTCCATATTTATAGTGGAGTAATAATGGAATTAATAAACAAGATTATTTAATTTAAATAGTTTGATTAATAGTATGGTTTATTGGAGCTTAGTATTATAGGTCCACGGCCTCCAAGTCGCCTTTGTCCTACACTGTCAAGGGTAATGATATCTCAAGCAAGATTAATGAAGAAACTAAATTGCAAATGAATTAATATCCCGGGGCTAAGTATAATTATATGATAATTATGTGTAATTAATTAATTGATTATTTAACTAATTAGTTTTTATTTGAAAAACTTTATATTAGTTGAAATTAATATTAATCAGTGTTTGAATTAATATTAAAGAGAGTTAATTATTATCTTAGTATAAGATAATTATTCAAACTGATAGTTTTAAGATAATGTTAATTTTGAATTAACTTATATTTATTTTTTGGGAATAAATATATTGTCTTAAAATTAATTAAAAAAACAAATGAGAAAAATTAGGGAGACACTAAGTGGTGCCACTTACAGTGCCACGTGTCTCTGAGATTTGAATTTGAATTTAAAATATTATTTGTTTATTTAATTATTATTTTAATTTGATTAAAATAAAAAAAAGATAATAGATCCATTTGAATTAATTAAATTAAATTAAAAGAAAATAAAATTGTTTTGTTCTTTTTATAAGTTTAAAAAGATGTGATTCTTTAAGATCAGTTGTTAAGTTGTCACCAGACTCTCAAAAAAGTATCGATATAATTTTTCTAGACCTGAAAAATTCTAGAACTTTCTACAACCTTATCTCTTCTCCAAACTCTCTAGATCTCATGTGTTGAGAACATCTAGAGAGCCTAAATAATCAACTTGTGAATCCTGCATACCCACACATGTTCTTGTGTGTTTAAGTAACGGCTTGGAAGACTTAAGTACTCATATGTATAGGTCTGATGAATAAAAATAACACCCTAAACTATTGCTTGAAGAACATGTCCAAATGTAGATCCGATGGTGATGCTGCAAGCAAGGAGTTACACGGGGCTTGATGTCGAAGTTGTGTGGGTTACTGTTAGGAGATACTAATTGTTGAGATTGTTTAAATATAATGGTTAAGTAGTATTACACAAGGTGGTGTAAAACACTTAATGGTTTCACTTAAGTTGAAATGAAAATATGAGTTTTTTTTGTGGGAATATATAATTAACTTTTTGGGGTCTAAAGTGATACAATAAAGTATCCAACCATCTCCTAAAAGTTTGGAGGTGATTAAGGGCATATTTAGACACCTTAGACAGTGAGATGACTACATGTTGCAGCCTATATGGCGACATGTCGCCTGCAGGCGTTAAACCATAAACGGCTACAACAAGTGACACATCGCCTAGCACTGAGAAATTAATGTGCGTTTTGGTTCCAAATATGTGTGTTTAAAAGGTGACATCTTGTTGGTTAGTCAAAATGACGGTGCCTACACTATAAAAAAAGTCATCTAGAGTTATGAAATTTGGGTCACACTTTTCAACTTTTTCTCTAACCTCTCTCTTTAGCTCCCTAAGAACACTCATCTTCTCCAAAAAAAAAAAACTCATCAAGAATTGTTTGACTTGTGTGAGTTTCAAAGGCTTGTTTAATCCCACTTTTCATTCCATCTTGGTGAAGCTTTAAGCAACTTTGGGAAGCCTTGGAATTAAGAATTTGGGCAGTGATACTACTCATGTATAAGCCTTGATTTCTTCATAATAGTTTCTCTGACATAGGATGTTTTGATTTCGTTTTTTAGTTTCCCATTATATTTTTTGATTTTATCTTTAATAGTTTAATTATATTTTCTGTGGTGATTCCATTTATCTAGGTGGTGTAATTTCACTCTCCATTTTATGTCATTTTCTAGATTGTGATTTAATATTTGAATTTTCAAGATATGCCATCATACTATGGATATGGTTCTTAAATAGTCTCTAGGGTTTATATCATTGAGTTAATTCCATTTAATCATTGTTGATTTAAAGTTGTGAGCCATAAATTCCCAACAAACAAATTCTCTATTACTAATCTATCTTTTATTTGTGCTTTGCATAAATCAACAGTAAAGAAAAATTGTTTATCTTCTACAACTCTCAAATTCTTGCTTCAAGAATTGGATCACATAATATGCGAGACAAAAGAAAGTTATACTTAGATAAGCTTGACATGAATGCAAATGTGGAGTCAAGGTCTTCATCAACAAAGGATGAAACTTCTCTATGGGATCATAATCTAGTGGTGAATGGTATCATCAAATTCCTTAATTCTAAATGTGTAGATTTCAAGAATTTGAATTAGAAATACTTGCTCCCATTTTTATTTGAGTTAGAGTTTATTTTCAAAAGCATAAGTACAATTGTGAATGTTAATAAACAATTCAAGAGCTATTGTTGTGCTTGCTTTGTTTGTGAAATTATTGATCATCATGTGATTTTTTCTTATTTTTAAATGAACTATAATGGGAACAGGGTTAACACAATTGATATTGATATCATTATACTCTTTAATAAATTTAATTGGGTTATTATAATTGATGATGAGATCTTTGTAACCTTAATTAAACTTAATGTAATCAATGAAGAATGCATTGTAATCCTAATACATATCAATGCATTCAATGTGGAATGTATTGTAACCCTAAATAAAATTGACATGATTTATGCAATTAGTATTGAGGCTATTGCAACCTTAAGAGAAGGTAAACATGTCAATACAATTGATGATGAGATTATTTATAGTGTATAAATAAAATAGTAAAATAAAAAATGGAGCATTTTAATGGGTGGAAAATCTCTCTCCTCCACTCACTTACGACGTGTTTGGGACAGTTTTTAGAAAAGCTAAAAGTTGTTTTATAAAAAACTTGTGCAATAAAAATGTTTAGTAATCAGTCAAAAAACAACTTATTGAAGAAATTATGTAGAAGCTACAACTAAAAACTAAAGTTGGCACAACCCAACTTTTAGGTTTTCTAAAAACAACTTTTTGAATTTTTTTAGAATAAATATATATTTTTTTCTCTAAATATATTTACTTATATATATATTACTCAAAATAAACATATTTAAAATAAATTAATATGATAATAAAATAAATAATATTTAAATTTAAAATATTTTTTATTTCTTTCAAAAAAATATATTTTTACATTTTATATTTATTAGAAATTGTTAAATATATTTTTTTATTTTTGTAATTTTAAATTAACAAACCACTTCAACATAGAGTTTATTATACTCTATAATATTATTTTTGCATCTTATAGTATTTTTAAATTATAATTTATCAAACACATATCAATTTCATAGAAGAAAAAAAATAAAAAAAAGATAATAATTATAATTTTAACATGTTTAAATATATACAATATTTATATTGAAATTTATTGAGTATATTTAGTATATGTGATTTGTTCTAATAAAATAAATATAACATATATTTTGGTTCTTTAATATTTAACATCACTTTAATCATATATATATATATATAAATATATATATAGCTTACCAAATACTATGATACAACTTTTTCAACTCACAAAACTTTAAAATCTATAATTTACCAAATACTTAGTAACTTTTTCCCACAACACATCTACAACTGTTTTTTTCTCATCTCACAGCTATACCAATCTGACCCTTAGTTCTATAAATAGAACCTTAAGTGATGAGACAAAAATTAGAATTATTATTAGATCAAAATTCCCACACAGAAAAGCAAAAGCTTGTGAGTTCATCTTTTGAGTACTCACCAAGTGTACACACTCACATGAGTTGAGATTCCAAAGTGAGTATTTAAATTCCTACCAATAGTATAAGAGACGACACTCTTGCTTTGTTTTTGCAAGTCATAGTTTGGAAGACAAGTGATAAAGAGTCTATCTCTAAGGTGATATGCGTATAAAAAAGATTTTCGTCTCATGCACTATTGAAGTAAATTTTCTATTCCATACTCTTTGTATTTTTCAATAAATCCATGTTCACGAGAATATTTTATTCTAATTAAGGTTGCTAGAGTGAGATTTATTATATGCAAAAATAAATTTATTTTGAAAAAAATTTAATTTGTGATATCACGCTTCTACTGCACTCACACACGTGCAATAGAAAACCAGTAAGTCTTACATACCATAGGAATTGTAAGAATAGGCAATTGAATGAAAGTTTAGATATCAGGGTGTGTTAAATTCTATAAATAGGGTGATGGTAGCTCTTTATTAAGACTCATGGAAACCATACTCTAATATCCCCTTAAGATAGTAGTTATTTTTTGTTCACCAATCTTGAATGGCTTGATCGCAAGTCACTCTTTTTGGATCACTCTATCCCTTAATCACAAATGACTCTTTTAGCTCAATATTTTTAGACTAGTTTGGATTGAATACTTATTAGAGTTTTCTTTGGCTCATGATACCATGTTAAGAATCATATGATTCCATCTAAAATATAATTGATGATTAGTGTAGTGATCCATGTTTCTTATAAATTACTCAATATTCTCAAACATTGCCTATGTGAGACACTATTATCTATTGCTCTTTTTTAGCACCAATCTTGAATCAAATATCTAGCATCTTTTTCTTGGCTCGCTATTGTATTGGATCGAGCATTCTTTTAAGCTACTAAACTCTAATACTATATAAAAATAGACAATGGAATGAAAATTTAGACGATAATTTAGACATTGAGCTTTGATAGGAATGCTACGATTTTCTGCAATTATATATTAGTTTGAGACACCTCTTAAAAATAAAACATCCCTCATAAGTTGATAAATATTGATATTTGTTACAATCTAGAGCCTGTTAAAGTTCGAGTTATACAGAGCATAATAACTCCAAAAGTACTCATTAATTAAATAAATGTCCCTGTTTAAAAAAAAAATTAAAATAGCCAACACACTTTCTTAATACTAGACATTACCAAGTATACCCTTTTATATAGTAAGTTACAATTATATTTTTTCATTCTAAATATTTAAAATCCTAGTATATTTATATTAATTTTGTTGAATTATTTTATTTTAAAGTTATATTGATTTTTTTTTTCATTTTTTAAGTGTTGTTGGTATATTATTTTCCAACTCAGTATATATATTTTTTGTGGTACGATATATCAAAGTTGTATCGTTAGAATTATATAAAAATTGCATATTTTTTATCATTATTATTATTAACACACTATATGCATTATTTATGCTATAATATATCAAATTTCGTTATTGTTAATTGATTTTTTTTAAATAATAATAATAATAATAATTATAGTATATAAGTGTTGGTATTGATAGTGTAAATCAAAGTGTGCAGTGAAAGAGTGACATTAAAAATATTTACAAAATACCAAGCCCAAGATCATATATATACCTATACATTAAATCTAGATTCATAAAAGATAGAATCATATCTCTCATAGCCTATCAAGAGTCTTTGCTATCTTTACATAATTAATGAACGAACATCGAATCCACGCTATATGATTGTTAGAGATTCACATCACAATCTTCTAAGTCAATCCTCAATACACTAGGCCATCTGTGAGCACATAGAATGTATATGTTTAGATTTCTATCTCTTTAGATGAACTTAACACATGAGATCTAGAGAGCTTTGGAGAAGAGTGATGGTTATAAGAGTCTGTCGTATTTTTTCAGTCTTTTCTCTAAAAATAAAAAATAAAATGAATCACTTAATTTTTACAATAGATTTTTATACTTTTATAAACTTAAAATAATCTAATAATTAGACTTAGTCAAAACTAATTAGGTTTTGATTTCGATTATTTAATCAATATTTTAATCATATCAAAATATCTATTTTCAATAATTATTAAATAAATAAATAAATAATTGAAATCTTTAACTGTTATCTTTAACCCAAAGCTAGACATGGTGATGTGGCATATGAAAAGGACACGTGGCAGCAAAAAGTATTAAGTTTGTCTATACTAGTCGATCTACATGAGTTGGTCGATTATACTTGATCGGCATGGAGGAAGCTATCCACCTTGGAACCAGATAAGAAATTGAAGGTTATTACTCAAAATTTCTTGGTTGACAAGAAGGTCTTGATCGATGGCATATTATCCACACGACTCGAAAGATTGAGCTAGTCAAAAAGCAGCTCACTCGACTAAAAGGACCTAAATTTTATGGGATATTTATGTAACTGTTATTTGATTGTATTTTTTTTATATTTTTTTTATATTTTTTATTATGTAATCATGTAACAAACCCTTGATATACATGTAGAGCCCATTCTACATATGATACATAAACCACTAAGGGACTCTATAAATTGGGATCTCTCACAGTCATTATTGGATCATGCACACTTTACATACCAATTCTCTGTCGAATTGTATTCTCTCTCAGGCTTAGGAAACTCAATTGAATCTTGTTATTCTGATCTTGAATCTGAGACCTTTCTTGATTAATAAAAGTGCAAGTGGAAGTAGGTCACTACCAACTCTTGGGGTCGAACCACTATAAATGATTTATTGTCTCTTACTTGAATTCAATTCTTTACATTTCTTAACTATCGTTTAATTTGACTTTGCGTTGTTGACCAAAACACGGGTCAACATTTTGGTGCTTTCATTTAGAGCTGAACTCAAGAAAGTAATTTCTTCATAGTTCGAAAATAATGGCCATTACCACAAGAAGCCAAAGCTAGGAACCCCAAGGAGGAAACCAAACTACTGGTCCACATGACCCCCCCCCCCCCCCCCCTCGACTAGTCAGTTCCCTCTTCTGGATCTTGGTCAGCAAGTCCCCCTAACTGGGAATCTACCACCACGCAGAGCGCTGGGTCATGATGAGCCCCATGTGGATTTGGGGGAAGACCTTAACCCTGTCATTGAGCAGCTGAAAGAAGTTGTGGGACAAATGCAGGAGAAATTTGTTGCCATGCATGAAAATCAGGCAGCAACCCAAGAAGTTGTAGCTAAAGCCCTGAACAAGCAAAGACAAGACTTTCAGTCTTGGATGGATCAACGACAGCGAGCTCTTGAAGCTCGACAAGAAGAAGTTGATCGCCATAATACTTAAGCATCAAGGCTGCTAGAAGCTGTCTTACAGTGAACTAAGTCCCATGTGAGTCGCCCAGAGAATCCACCACCTGAAATACCTGGTCGAGTGAATGCTGAGCAAAACCAGACAACTCGAGTCCGTGAGCCGACACGATCTCGAGACCAATTAGTTCCACCTGGAAAACTCGTAGTAATCACTCAAACAGAGAAACTCGACCAGGATTTTATCTGTAACGCCCTACTAATCTAGGAACGTTACACTGTGTATTAAAAATAGTGTTTAACTCGTTAAGCAAGTCATTTGGACTCCAAAAGTGTAGTTCAGGTTAAACATTCGTTTTGGAATTAAAAATTTTGGTCAATGAAGTCAAACTTTTCATTAAAAAGGTTTGAATATTTACATGGGATCCCAAAGGTTTTAAATCAAAATACAGGTATAAAAAAATTACAGAATGTTACACCCAAATTTCGAGAATAGAAATTTTCATCTCGAAAGTCAGGCTCGTAAAGTGTAAGCTCGAAATGAGCACATTAGTCATGAGATCAACATTGATGAGAATCGAGTTTGACAGTCTCATTCAATTTTAAAACAACGACGTCGTAGGTGGTAAGCTCAGAACCACATGATCTCGAAGGTTCGAGCCAAGCTTGAAGTTACAGTGACATGGGTTCAACACTTGTTTAATTTTCCTAGTCTGTTTGTATTAGCATCAGCCGAGAAGGTTCGAGCCTGAATATTGCAAGCTCGGAGGAGACAACCTCGATAAAGATACTTAATCAGACCAAGGGAAGCCAAGCTGGCAAGCTCGTGATGATTTGCTGATCTCAAAGATATGTAAGTCGAACGTGTGAGGTCGATGGCCAAGTGTGGACGCGGTTACTATTTAAAAATCCCTATATCTAAGGGATTTGTTGTAATTTGTTAATGAATCCCAAATATCATGGGATTTATACATGTATTATATATTTATATGCATTTAATTGTATTTATTTTGAGATTTGAATCATAACTCCCTGAAATGTGAGGGGAAATATTCTGTAAACCAGTCTATAAATAGATTAGAGAAATTTATTTGTAGGGACACTGAAATTGGCATTGGGAGTACTCTGTTGAATCACTTCCTTAAAAAGTGCTTTGAGTGAATTCCATAGTTGAATAACATCGACTCGTGGACTAGGCAGATTTTAACTGTTGAACCACGCAAAAAATCGCGTGTTTCCTCCTTATTTTTCTAATTTTGTGTTTAGTGTTCTTCATTTGTAAGTTGTTACGAAAAACAGCGTCAACAGTTTGGTGCTTTCATTGAAAGCCATTAAATAAGACATTAGCCTATTTAATCAGAAAACCTCCCGAGTAATCAATGGCCGCCGCAAACAATCCCAGCATTAGTGGGGCACCATTGCCCTGAATACCAGAGGAGTAAACTCCACATACCGAAGACTATCCGCGACGACCTGGAAAGTAGCCCATGGCTGACTCAGGCCCTAGAGAATGAAGTGTTTCATCCGATTCTCAGGGGCCACCAGCTCCCAGGCCTGATAAAGATCTGCACTACAATCCTGAAAGGTATGTTCCTATTGTGGAACTAAAAAATCGCCAACTGCAAAAGCAGTTGGCAGAGGCGACAAAACACAATGAAGAATTAGCCAGGCAGGCTGCGGAAGTTCAGGCACCTCCCCGGAGGCCTAGAAGACACCCTCGTGGGAGCACGACTGCCAGGAGGGTAGAACAAGTACCACAGTCGAATCGGCCGAGGCCCCAGAGAAGTACCCGGACTGAGGCCACTGCCAACCCGACTGTAGAATTGCCAACAGGCACGGGTAATAATCGAGCCCCTCCCGTGGCTCGGAACCCGAATCCTGAAGCTGCAAGAAACAACTCTGAGCCTATCCGAGAAAACTCTGGGCCATCCAGGCCCAACAATGGGAGACAGCCACCGTCGCCCATAAGGCATCCAACGTCACCAATAAGGCACCCCTCACCAGTACAAGAGGTCTCCCAACCTACACCACAAAGATCGCATCGCAGTGGCAGTTGGGATGAAAACTTACAGGCCAGACTTGGACGAGGAAATGAAAAGGAGGCTACCTGAGAGCACAAAGCTCCTTAACCTTTGGGAAGCCAAATTTCAAGATCACAATCTGCTGGGTTAGGAAGACCAACAGGGGACCCACCTTGTAATTATCGAGCATCATTGCCAGAAAGGGCTGCAAGCTATGTAAGCAGGAGCTCAGACTACACTGAGTCCATAAGCATTTATAATACTGAGCCTAGACATACAGGAAATCGGGGGAATCATCCTGATCTGCGGGATCACCTTAACCATAACCAGGAATGAGTCGATCCCCCGAACCCTGATCTGCGAGACCATCTGAATGGTCGTAAGCAGTCGGTACATAACCCCATGCCAAGACCAGGAGCTAGAATTATTATTAACAAAAATTAGCCCCATCAAGTTTAGGCTCAACCCCCAATGGATCTGGTCTAGGAAAGGATTGATCAGTTGGAAAGAGCATTCAGGCTCCTGCAAGATGAGCGGAGCAGGGATAAGGCTGAAGAGTCCGACGAGGAACTCGAGCCTTTTTCCCCGCAAATTTCTAGCACTCCATTTCCCGAAGGATTCAGAATACCTCACGTAGCACCATTTGATGGGAACTCAGACTCATACAGTCATTTGAGCACCTTTAATACCATCATGCGAGCCAGCAATGTTGGCTATGAGCTCAAGTGTATGCTGTTTCCAGCAACTCTTACAGGACCAGCAAAAACCTGGTTTGAAAAGTTTCAGAGACACTCAATCTTGTCTTGGGATCAATTAGTAAGAGAATTTAAAAAGCAATTCAAGGCTATGGTTGGTGTCAGGCCTGAAGCTTCGGCCTTAACCAATGTCCAACAACAGGAAGATGATTCACTAAAGAGTCACCTTACGAGGTTTAACCTAGAAGTGGCCCGAGCCCAAAATGTCGATGATAGTGGCCACCTGATGGCCGTTAGAGCTGGTATTTTACTAGGGAGCCCCCTTTGGGAAGATTTACAAAGAAAGCCCATTAGGTGACTAACCAAGTTCAATCGAAGGGCCCAAAGGTTTGTCAATGTAGAGGAGGCAAGGTTAGCACTGAACCTGACCTCTCAGCCCATAACTACAACGACAAACGTTAACTCTGCCTCGATCTCGGCGGCCCCATCAACTTCGAAACCCTCCGGGGATAACCCTTCTAAAAGGAAGAAGAACGAAGGGAATAACCCCAAGGATGATGGACGGAAAAAGAAGAAAGGAGATAAATATTTCTCCGTTTACACAGTATATAGCGAGCTCAACGAGACTTGGGAAAAAATATTTTTGACCAATGAAAATCAGGTCTTGTTCAGACGACTTGACCCCATGCGGAGTCAGAGGCAAAAAGGGACTCAAATAAATACTGTAGATTCCACAGAGATATCGGACACACAACCGATGAATGTCGACAGCTGAAGGATGAGATCGAAGGCTTGATCTCGAGAAGATATCTCGAACAGTATGTTGGAAACAAAAATTCCAACCAAGCCTCAACAAGTCAGAGGGCAACGGATGCACAACCTACCCACCATAATAACCCCCGGTTTAGGAGGATGAGTGACCCCCTTCGATTGATGGAGAGGATGTAGTAACCACCTCATATTGCAGGTTCGGGCAGGAATGCCCAAAAGAGGTACGTAAACAAGCTCAATACTGGAGATGGTTCTCCATACGAACCCGAACCACGAGCTCCAAAACAGCAGAGGGTTGAGACTCAGCCCATTACATTTAATGAAGAAGATGTGTCACACGTCCAATTTCCTCACAACGACCCTCTGGTCATTACTCTCCAGCTCGCGAACAAGAGGGTACACCGAGTCCTAATTGATAATGGGAGCTCGGTGAATATCCTTTACAAAGCCACTCTAGAAAAGATGGGACTCGCACTTCGCGATTTGAAAGCATGTGCAACAAAATTTTACGATTTTTCAGGAGAAGGGATTGCCTGTATGGGATCCATTGAACTCCCCGTAACCTTGGGAGACTATCCAGTCTCGGTAACCAAGATAATGGAGTTTGTAGTGGAGGACCTCCCATCGACCTACAACGTACTGCTCGGGAGACCTGTCCTGATTGGGCTGGGGCAGTGTCATCTGTCAGGCACTTGGCCATCAAGTTCCCGACTTCTAGTGGCATCGAGACATTGAAGGGAGACCAGCTCGCAGGAAGGGAGTTCTACAACATTCCTATAAGAAGAAAAAAATCAAATGAGTGTGCAGCACTGGTAGTTGTCAGGAGACAGATGGGCCCGTCTTTGAGATAGATGAGGAAATTGACCCCAGAATGGAAGAAAGGGCCGACCTCAAACCTTTGGAAGAGCTCGAGGAAGTGACACTCGAAGGAATGGATGCCACAAAGGCGGTAAAGGTGGGGAAGAATCTTTTCGAAAAGGCAAAATAACAATTAATTTTCTTCTTAAAAGAAAACCAGGACGTGTTCGCATGGTCACACTCGAACATGGTCGGAATCAATCCAAATGTCATAAGCCATGCATTGAACATTGACAAGAGCTTCCCCCCGAAGCAGCAAAAATGAAGGCTCCTGGACGATGACAGAAAGAAAGCCCTCAAAGAAGAAGTCGATAGGTTAAAAGCAAATCGATTTATATGAGACACCTTCTATCCGGATTGGATTGCCAACCCAATGTTGGTCCCAAAGCCCAACGACAAATGGTGAACCTTCATCGACTACTCAGATCTTAACAAGGCATGCCCAAAAGACTGTTTTCCCTTACCTTAGATAGATCAGCTCGTAGACGCCACTGCAGGTCATGGCATCATGTCATTCATGGACGCTTATTATAGATATAAACAAATCCCCATGCATGCACCAGATCAGGAACATACGAGCTTCGTAACTGACAAAGGGTTATACTGCTACAATGTCATGCCTTTTGGGCTAAAAAACGATGGAGCCATGTACCAAAGGCTGGTGAACAGGATGTTTGCCGAGCAGATAGGAAATAACATGGAAGTTTATGTTGACGACATGTTGGTCAAGTTTAAACATAACGATAACCATGTGGATGATCTTGCAGAATGTTTTGTTGTGCTTCAGAAATACAACATGAAACTTAACCCACAAAAGTGCTCATTTGGAGTGTCTTCGGGAAAGTTTCTTGAATTCATAGTAAATGCATGGAGAATAGAGGTGAATCCAGACAAGATTAAGGCTTTAATCGATATGCCTTCACCTCGAAAGTATAAGGATGTCCAGATCCTAACTAGGCAAATGGCGGCTTTAAGTAGGTTTATCTCGAAATCTACAGATCGATGCCTCCCATTCTTTAATCTTTTGAGAGGGGGTAAAAAATTTGAATGGACAGAGGAGTGCGAGCTCGCATTTCAGAATCTTAAGAAGCACCTCGCTGAGCCACCAATCTTGTCCAAGCCAATCACAGGAGAGATTTTGTATATGTACCTTGCTACAACCGAGCACGCCATTAGTGCAGTACTAGTGCGAGAAGAGAAAAAAGTAGAAATACCTGTGTATAGATTACTGGGGGCAGAATCGAGATATCCATTAATGGAAAAATTGGCTCTGAGCCTGATACATGCATCTCAAAAGCTCCGACCTTACTTCCAGGCACACCTTATTTACATGTTGACCGACCAACCATTACGACAAGTTTTGTCCAAGCTAGAAGCGTCAGGAAGATTGTTAAAGTGGGCTGTCGAGCTCGGGCAATTTGAGATCACATATCACCCAAGAATAACTATCAAAGGGTAGGCCCTGACATATTTCATTGTCGAATGTACTGAGATATCAGATGACGAAGTTGTAACCCCAGCCCATGAGCTGTGGAAACTTTATGTCGATGGATCCTCTAATGAAAATGGATCGCGGGTAGGTATCATTTTAATTACCCCGACGGGAAACCAATTCCACTCAGCTTTAAGGTTTGGCTTCGAAGTGTCAAACAATGAGGCTGAATACGAGGCTTTACTAGCAGGGCTTCGAGTAGCCAGAGACCTCAAAGCAAAGACTATACATTGCTATAGTGACTCAAAGCTAGTAGTTAACCAAGTCTTGGGTGAATATCAGGCTCGTGGCATCAAAATGGTCGGGTACCTAGAGAAAGCGAAAGCTGCACTCTGACAGTTTGAGTTCTACACTGTAGAGCAAGTCCCCCGAGAACAAAATTCAAATGCAAACACATTGGCCAGGCTCGCCACAACTAACGAGGTTGATACATTGAATGTGGATCTAGTGGAGTTTCTTCCGACCTTGAGTATTAACGAGCCCGACGAAGAAGACATGTGCATGATTGACTCGCAACCAACCTGGATGACCCCAATAGTTGACTACCTCAAAATTGAAAGTCTATCAACAGACAGGAACGAGGGCAGAAAGCTGATGTATCAGATCCCAAGATACACTATTGTGGAAGGAAGGTTCTATAGAAGAAGGTACTCTATGCCATTACTCCGATGTGTCACTCCTCCTGAGGAAAAGAAAATCTTGGAAGAAATTCATGAAGGATTTTGTGGAGACCACACTGGGGGCATAGTCTATCCAAAAAGGTGATAAGACAAGGGTATTTCTGGCCCATTGTCAAGGTAGACTCGTTTGAATATGTCAAATGATGTGATAAATGTCAACGGTTTGCCTCAGTTCCATGAGCTCCACCTATCGAACTCACCATGATGAGATCCCCATGGCCATTCGTAGTATGGGGAATTAACCTCATAGGATCATTGCACACTGGAAAGGGCGGAGTACGATACGCTGTGGTCGTGGTCGACTATTTCACAAAATGGACCGAAGCGGAACCATTGGCCACTATTACCTCGAAGAAAGTCTTAGATTTTGTTGTAAAAAATATCTTCTACTGATATGGGATGCCCAGAAAGATAGTATCAGACAATGAAACCTAGTTCGATAGTGATCTGTTTACCCATTTCTATAAAAAAAATGGTATAATAAAAGCTTCTCCTCCATCGCCCATCCCCATTCAAATGGCTAGGTCGAAGCAGTCAACAAGACCCTAAAGAGTTCCATAATTAGAGGAGGCAAAGGGAAAGTGGCCCGAGGAATTACCTCAAGTTTTTTGGGCTTATCGAACCACAACACGGACTTCAATGGGGGCATACTCCTTTCTCCCTAGCTTATGGATGCGAGGCCATGTTGCCTGTTGAGGTCGAAATCCCTACAATACAGAGCCATGCATACAATCAGGCCTCGAACCAATCTCAGCTCGAAGAAAGTCTAGACCTTATTGAAAAAAGGTGAGATGAAGCCCAATTGAAAAATGTTGCATACCAGTAACGAGCTACTAGATACTTCAATAAGAGGGTTCGAGATAGAAAATTTGGATTGGGAGACATGGTGCTAAGGTGTGTATTTTTAGCTACATGGGACCTGTCTGCTGGGGTACTCGGACCTAACTAGGAAGGACCTTACCTGATCGAGTCTATCATTCAACCTGGGTGTATAAACTGGCGAGGTTGTATGGAGAGTTGGTTCTGCGAACTTGGAATGGCGAACATCTACAACCTTATTATCAATAATGTAGGAATGGTGTTTTCATTGTAATCAAGCATATTTTTTTTTTTTGCTTTTTGTCAATTGTTTACCGAGTTTTTCGGAAACGAATACAAACAGAATAATAAAAAGATAAGAACTGTAGAAGTGCTGAAATGTAACTAAACAAACAGTGTTTTTACGTGGTTCAGGCGTTAACAAGCCCTAGTCCACGAGTCGATGTTATTATACTTGGAAAGGATTACAGTAAGATGGCTGGTGTACAAGAACTTCACACACTCACAATGTTTCTCTCGGGTTCTCTTGAAGAAGATGAAGCTAGAGAGATTTTTGTAGAGTTCTTGCTATGTGATCTGTTGGCCCTCCCTCTTATTGTAAAATGAGGGGGTCTTTATAGCTAGGGTTTTGGATTAGGGTTTTTCTCTACGTACATGAGTCTTAATTACACCAGCCGTAAATAGGGGATACAATTACTGTAGTAGCATGGCTACAAGACTCTATGTGGGTATATTTACGTGAAAGTATGGGGAACACACAAAGTCAGCCGTCTTTTCCAAGTTGTCAGCGGAACAGTAGGCGAAAAGGTACCCTTAGGCGTGCTGGGATGTGTGCGGCTTTGACCTGTCGGGCGTGTCAGGCGGGATCCTGTGTCAGGTGGATATCATTCCAAATATGCCTCCTCCATGACTCGACCGCTTGGTTTTGTTTCGTGCGAGGCACGGAACTGTTTCCGCGAAGACCACTTGAAGAACTTCTCCTGGAAGGAGCTTCCCCGAAGGATACCCCTTCGGGAGTCCGAGAGAGTTGACGAGTTTCCGTGTCGTGTTTGCTTGAAAGAGTAATCCGGACACTAAACGGGAGAGGCGAAGCCTTTCTGTCCATCCGCGAGCTCTGGTCACCTACCGTGAAAGACATTGGTAATTCTGCTTCCCCGAGGATATCAATCTAAACGCTATCCGGAAATCTGGATAACATTTACCCCCCAAGGTCACGGAGCTTTGAGAGATCCGGGAGCTTGTACAGTCCTCCGGGTATTTCGGTTTCTTAGATTAGGTGAGGGGCCACCTTCTGTGTTCCCGGAAGGGTTCCTTTTTCCCGCCTGAGTGTTAGTATGAAAAAGAAAGGGAATTTCTTCTGTTTGAACTCAAGTACTCAAGTGCGGCAAGGACCACGAGTCATGCTGGGAATGGTTCTGCGACCAAGACGTGTGCGTGAGGTGACTGGTTGAGTATGTGTGCGTCAGTCATCTGAGTAATGATTTGACGGTTTTTGATGGTACTCCGGGCCCGAGGTGGTATAATGATGGGAAATAAATACTTTATTCCCATCCGAGGAGTCATAAATAGGATCGTCGCTTCATCTCCAGCCGTTGGATCTGATGCACACGGAATGGGAAGATCGGGACCGTCCATTTGAGGAATTCGAAACGACTTCTTCCCTGCTATAAAAATGAGGGAACGGACCTTTCTTCCTCTTTACGCTTTCAAATTCTCTATCTTTCGGATTTTCAGATTTCCAAACCTTCGAACTCTCAGGCTTCCAAGCTTCCATTCCTTCGAACTTGCCACTTCTTTTGGTAAGGGACCTAGAAACTTTTCTTTTGATTTGGCAGTGGGTTTATTCGCCGAAGTTCAGGGTTTGAATCGCCGTTCGTCTTTGCAGCTTTTACTTCTCGCGATCGTGCTGTGCAGTGATCCGGTTACCCCTTCAACCTTCAACTACCCGAATACCAGTAAGTATTTCTACTTTGCTCTTTCCTCCCAAACCTTAGGTTGTTGGTAGTTGTTGGAGTTGAGGTTTCTGCCATTATCGCCTATGTGCATGCGTGAATAGGGCTTTGATAGGCATGTGATTGATGTGAGTCGATAAGTAGTCTCTTTTGCATGCTTTGACGATTTGCGTTTGGAAAGTCGTTCCTCGTTTTGCTTGCGTTGTTCTGGTTTGCTGTTTTAGGGCATAAGCATGAACGCCTTTAGGGTGTCTTTCTCTGGAAAAAAACTTCTTTTGGTGGGCTTAGGCTCGGAGTCTGAGTCTGGTTCCTTGCTGCCCTTCGGGTGGCATGGTGCCAACCCCTCGGCAAGCTCGGTGGGAGCCTCTCCAAGCAGTTTTCGGGGAGGGTCTCCCCGACGCCTTTGATACCACTAGGGTATGACAAGGGTGCTGAATGCTTAGAGTGTTTTCTTCTTTGTTTCTTTTGTTCAGTGATGAATATCTCAAAGGAACAACTCCTCGCTGTGGTGGAGGCTGATTCTGCCCAGGAGAAGGGTTCCCCTGTCGCTGGCGCAAAGGGGAAAGGAAAGGCAAAAGTGCTCGCGGCTAGCCCACCGACTTCCAATAGTTCAATCTGGGAGATGGACCAGAAGCCGAACCTTTTCAGGAATTACGGCATGCTGGAGCTGTATTCCTCCGAGGCAGGCCTGAAGAACATCCCAGGTCTGATGTGGCACCGTCTGTCGGTGCTGGGCGAGTCGGCTAGCCAGAGTCACGAGGGCTTTGGTGCCTGGAGCTGGGCACACATAGTGTGTGGGGCGCACTTGCCCCTAAGAAGTTACTTTGCCAATTTCTGTGTGAAGGCGGGGATTGCCCCCTTCCAGTTGATTCCCCCCAGCTACAAGCTCCTAGCGGGGTGGTTCATCTTTTGCAAGTCCCGGAAACTGGAAGCTCCTACCCCGGAGGAGGTGCTGTACTTCTACGGGTTGAAGTCTCAGCCTATGAGGGGTCATTCAGACAAGGTGGGGTTTTACAGGCTGGAAAGGCACCCGGACGTGATGTGTCCCACCTGTCATACCGCGAGGGTTCCAGACCTCCGGGAGTACTGGTTCCTGACGACTGGCTTCCCACTGAAGAGGGTGCCAGCCCTATCTTTGGACTTCAAAATCCCTGGTAAGTGCTCCTTCCTCTCCTTTTCAACTTTGTTTCTTTGCGTTTGATTTGCCTTTCGGGAGGATCTCTAATGCTTGTATTTGAATTTTGCAGAAGTCGTTCCGCGGACACCTCGCTGTGCGGAGATGATAAGGAGGTCCAAGTTCTATGAAGGGCTTTCGGAGGAAGAGTTGAAAGTGGAGGGACTTGTGACCTCCGAATCTTTGAGGGAGTATGGGCTACTCGCCTCTTTCCAAAACATTGAGCCAGTGAGTGGCAGGGGGCAAAGTCAGGTGTCAGCTGACATCCGGGAGCAGATTGCCTTGGAGCTGTCCAAGGTGATCAACCAAGTAGCCCGGGACGAGAATACTTTATCTCCTAGTTGGGCGGAGAGGTTCCCCGACCCCCAGCCGGAGGAAGAGGAGATCGAGGCCCGCCACGCCGTGGCTTACCCTAACGAAGGGGCTCCGGGGGCTAGTACCTCCGGGAGAGGTAAGACTAGTTTTCGATTGATTCACACCCCCAGCCTGTCTGAGGTTTCCCGGACCTCTCAGATGGGGTTCGATCCCCGATTCCTTAGGCTAGATCCGCGTAGGATACCCTTTGACAGATATTGCGATAGGGTAGATGAGCTCCTCGGGTGTCTGAGTGACGGTAGTCTGCCAGAAGGTGTCATCATGGTTGACCCTTCTTCCCTCAGCATGTCATTCCCGGACTTCAAGGAGTACGGGAGCTTCCTGGAGCAGGAGGCAGTGTTTTGTTTTGCTCGGGGAAGGCCATCCACGTTTCTCGTGCATGGTCGTCCCTTTCAAACTTTTCTTTTTCTTGTTTCTTGTTCCCTGCTGGCCGACTTGCTTGTGCTTTTATGTTGTTGATTATCTTGTCTTCCGCTTATCTTCTTTCTCATTGCTTGTTGGTTCGTTAACCTTGCTTCGTATGTTTCTTGCAGAGTATCCAGAAGCCAAGATGTTGGGGAGAGTTACTTTGCTCATTAAGAAGGCTGCCACCAGCCAAGACCCGTCCCAGGGGAAAGGACGGAAGACCAAGGTTGGTAGGGGAGGTAAAGCTGCCACCCCCAAGAAGACAAGTGGCGAGGCGCAAGCGTCTCCGGGGGTAGAGAAGTCTCCTGCCGACGGGCCTTCCGAGACTATGATGGTCTCGAGTAGCAGCAGCGACGGGGAAGGGCTTGTGTTCCCCGTGAAGACGACTGGGGTGAGCAAGCGTCCCGGAGGGGATGCTGAGGGCGCCGAGAAGAAACGCCTTAGACACTCTTCTCCCGGTCGAAGGCAACAACGACAGCAACGACAGCAGCCACAACTACAACAACAGCAGCAACAAGAACAACGGAGACAATCACCAACGCCACAGCGGCAGCAACAACAACATCCAAACCAGCAGCAACAACAAGGGCAATTACTTCCGCTGCCGCAACAGCAAAAGCAACAACAACAAAGGCAGTCACCTCCGCCACCGCAGCAGCAAAAACAACAGACCGGGGCCTTAATACCCCGTCTGCCTCCTCCTCCAGCCCAAAGGGAGTCCGCCCTTTCGGGGTCTCCTTCTTCTCAGCAAACAAACCTTCCTCTGCCTGGCCTGAAGTTCCACTTCCCGCAGAAACCAACCCGTTTCCCCGCTGCCCTCCTGGAGGGTGTAAGACGGGCCGATAATTTTTTGAAGAGACGGTTGGAGGCTGAGAAGGCCATTACTCAGGGAAGGGCAAACAACTTGTCTGCCGTGAAGAGAGTTGAGTTGGCCGAGGGGGTGAGGTCTCTTCACCCGGCTGGAGCGGTTTTGGATGGCCCAGCCTTGGAGAAGAGGCCGGTGCCTAGGCTTGGACGTGCATTGGCGCCGTTCGGAGCGGAGATGATGGAGGACATGGCCCTGAGCTTGTGCGAGCTCAATTCTGAGAAATGGGCCATCAGTAGCAGTAAGGATCCGCTGTTGCTGACACATGCCGTGAAGCAGCAATTGTCCGGGGTAAGCCGTCAGTTGTTGTGTTTTGGGATCATCTGTCTTTTGGTTCGGCTTAACTCATTCTGTTGTCTTTCCTTGCAGGCCTCTCTGATCGCGGAACGCTCGTTCCGGGAAGTGGGTGCAGTTCTGGTTCAGCTGGAGGAGAGCCAGCTGGCTCGCCAGGCCTTGGAGGTGGAGAAGCAGAAACTGACCCAACAGGCCTTGGAGGCTTCGGAGAAGATTGATCAGGCCCGGCGCACGGTTGAGGAAGAGGCGGACAAGAAATATCTTGCCAAATATCGAGAGTACCGGGCCCACGCAGAGAATGAGTTCAGACAGCGGTCGGATGAGATGAAGGCCGAAAACTCCCAGCTCCGGGAAGATCTGTCCCAAGCCAGGGTGGAGAAGGATACCTTGGAAGCCCGCTTGCAATCAAAAAATGATCTCCTCCTTAAGCAGCAAGAGGAATATTCCACTCTTCAGAGTAAGCTGCACAAGGAGGAGAAATTTCATAAGAGGAGCAAGGATCTCGTGTCTATGCTGGAGTTGGGGCTCGCCGAGAAGGATAAAGAGATCGGAGCCTTGCAATTCACTGCCAGGGGGCATGTGACCAAGAAGCAATCCGTGCTGAGCCAAAATAGGGAGTAGCGCAAGGAGATTGATTCTCTTAAGGGAGAGCGGGATGCCTCCAAGGCCGAGATGGAAAAACTAAGGGCTCAATTAGCTGTCGTGGAGGCACAGCTGGCAACCTCCGAGGTGGAGCGCTTGAAGGAGAGGGAGGATGCCGAGGTGGTTCTGAACAGGACGATTAATATATCGCACGTGGCCCTCATGCATCAACTCTGGAAAATGAACCCGGAGGTACTAGGCTATCTGGGAGAGGATGCTGATGCCATGAGGGAGAAGTTACAGGTGTGGGATCAAGGCCCAGAGGTGTACGTCCAAACTTACAACGTTGACGAGCGTGCTGGAGCCCCTGAAGCAGGAGATCCCGGAGAGGCGGGGACCTCTGAACCTGCATGTGATGAAGTTCCACCTCCCAATGAGCCGACTCCGCCTGCCCCAGTTGGAACTGCCGACCTCGAGGCCTTGGACGCGGACACTACTGCCACCCCTAATGCTTGAAGGGGCCTTATCTTTAATAATTTTTTCATTTGAGTTTTTCTTTGGGGCGAAGCTCCTTGTACTCTTTTCTCATTGCAGACATATTTGCCATAATTATAGCATTCTCCTTTCTTTTCTGCCGAGTTCTTTATTTATCTTTGCGTTTAGGGTAGACTTTTATACGATAGAAACTGTTGTAGGGGCGCATGAGGTTTTGGTTCCAACGGCCAGAACCTATGCACTTCCCACTTGAAGCTCTAACGGCTGATGTCTTTTCCCACGTAGTTTCTAGGTTACGAAGGTTTCCTGGTTCCAACGGCCAGGCTCCTTTCACCGTATTTTAGCTTTCCTAAGGCAAATAGCCAATCCCGGGACTTGTAGTTATACTGTTCGCTGGGATTGCTAAGGTGAGCCGTTCCATGGCTCGGAACGGGAGTTCTTTTGGTGAGCGTCGCTAGACTTAAGGTTAGATCTTTGCGAAGCAAAACTAACTGTCGTTGCGAACCTCATGGTGGCTGACTTCAGGGACCTGGCACGGAGCCCTGCGAGGCAAGGCTCGTTGCTGTCGGGGAAATTGCCACGCCCACCAGGTGTGATCCCAGAGCAGGGGCTTTGCGAAGCAAGGCCTGCTGTGAGTGGGGGATCGACCATGTCTACTCCTGGAGCTAAAACTTTCAGTGGTCGAGGGGTACGCCATGCATTATTTTGTGAGATCCGGAGCTGAAGCCTGCGAAGCAAGGCTTACAACGGTCGCGGATCTTGCCATCTTTCGCCTTGCGGGACCCGGAGCTGGAGCTTGTGAAGCAAAGCTCTACAGCGGTCGCGAAGTATTCTGCAAAGGACTTGTCAGAGAGTTGGGGGTGTTTCGGCGTAGCTCTCTGAATGTGCCCCAACCCCCAGTCCTGTTCATCGCTGGGCTACAGGAGATAATTTTCATGATGCATAGTGGCAGGTATTTCAATGGCAATTTTCACAAAAACACATAATGCGCACATGACACGCAATGCAAGTATGTTTATGGCAAAAACACATAATGCGCACATGACGCCTAATGCGAGTATGTTAAACACATAATGCGCGCATGAACGTAATGCAAGTATGTTTATGGCAATAATAAAATAACCTAAGCTTAACAAAAAAAAAATGCTAGCATACGAGTGGTGTTCTGCGTATATTTTGTTCAAGGGGCGTATGACTATGCCTTAGCCATGTATACCCCCCCCCCCCCCAAGTGAGCATGGGGTCCGGACGTCTCCGGACCGCGTGGTCACTTGTTGAAACGCAGCCTTGAACACAGGGATAAAAATGCAGTAAAAGCGGAGTGAACCTCTCCGTGTTTTATTGAATTAGCCCGAGGCATGCGTTTTACAGCGGGGAGGATTATCTCCACATTTTACACTTTTGCTACGTCCACCAAGGACTTTCGACCAGATAGTCCAGGGCCTACTGATAGTAACGGCGGAGGTGCTCCGCGTTCCAGGCGCGCGGGACTTTAGATCCGTCGAGTCTCTTTAAGTGATACGTCCCATGGCCCACTTTTTCTTGGACTTCATAGGGGCCTTCCCAGTTGGGTCCGAGGACTCCCACTCCCGGGTCCTGCGTAGCAGGAAATACTCTCCGTAGGACAAGGTCCCCAACTTCGAATGTACGGCTCTTGACTCTCGTGTTAAAGTGTCGGGCTATCTTGCCTTGGTACATTTTTAGTTGGACCTGCGACTGCTCCCGGAGCTCTTCGATCATGTCCAGGGACTCCTGGAGAAGGGTGTGGTTCCGGGTAGGGTCGTAGGTATCCTGCCTGTGAGAGGGGATCATAGTTTCTACCGGGATGACGGCCTCGCAACCGAAGGTCATGGAATAAGGCGTGTGCCCCGTCGAAGTTCTCTCTGTTGTGCGATAGGCCTAAAGTACTCGCGGAAGTTCTTCCGGCCAGTGAGCCTTGCAGGCTTGGAGTTTTTTCTTCAACGTGGTCTTTAATATTTTGTTTACAGCCTCCACTTGCCCATTAGCCTGGGGTCTGGCGACTGCGGAAAAGCTTTTGATAATTCCATGCAAAGCACAGAAGTTCGTGAAGTGTTCACTGTCAAATTGCTTCCCGTTGTCGGACACAATTTTTCGTGGAAGCCCAAAACGACACACTATATTCCTGATGACAAAGTCCAGTGCTTTTTTAGATGTGACCGTGTTCATAGGTTCAGCTTCAGCCCATTTGGTGAAGTAGTCTACCGCGACTATGGCATACTTCACTCCACCCTTTCCAGTTGGAAGGGAACCTACTAGGTCAATGCCCCAAACGGCGAACGGCCAGGGGCTGGTCATTAAGGTAATTTCTGTAGGCGGCGCTCGCGGAACCTTGGCGTACTTCTGGCACTGCTCACATTTTCTGACATAATCCACACAATCCTTCTTCATGGTGGGCCAGAAGTATCCTTGTCGAAGGATCTTTTTGGAGAGGCTCAGCCCGGAGGTATGGTCGCCACAGAAGCCTCCGTGAACCTCATGGATGATGGCGCTGACTTCGGTTCCGGCAACACACCTAAGGAAGGGTATGGACAACCCCCTGCGGTAAAGCTTTCCATCCATAACCACGTATCAGGGAGCTTGATACTGGAGCTTTCTTGCGTCAGCTTTATCAGTGGGGAGCTCTCCGGTGGTGAGAAATCTGAGGATGGGTCCTATCCAGGAATGGGAATGGTCGATGATGGCATTTACCCTCTGTGTCTCGGTAGTGGGTGCTTCTAAGTGCCCGATGGGCACCAGGCCATATTGTTCGATCTCCGGGTCTGTTGCAAGCTTAGCCAGCGTGTCCGCGAGTGAGTTCTGGTCCCGGGGGACCTGGCGGATTTGGTAGCCTTTGAAATGCTGCAGTAGGCCGCGGGAGAGAGACACGTAGGCAGCCATTTTTTCGCCTTTCATCTGGTATTCCCCGGATATTTGGTTTACCACAAGTAGGGAGTCGCTGTATACTTCGATTTTTTGGGCTCCGACTTCTCTGGCCAGTCGTAATCCAGCTAACATGGCTTCGTGTTCTGCCTCGTTGTTGGATGCTGGGAACGCGAAACGGATGGCGCTCTGGAGCTGATGCCCTTGGGGAGATATTAGGATGACCCCTGCTCCAGCTCCTTTTTCATTTGAGGCTCCGTCTACATAGACCTTCCATGTGGGAAGTTCCGGGACAGGATCTTCCGGGAGGTCATTCATTCCCGAGCATTCCACAATAAAGTCCGCGAGAGCTTGTCCTTTTATGGAAACACGTGGTTGGTAGTGGATGTCGAACTGGCTCAGTTCCATGGCCCACTTAAGCAATCTGCCAGAAGACTCGGGTTTCTGCAAGACTTGTCGGAGAGGGTGGTTGGTGAGTACTTTGATGGTGTGCGCCTGGAAATATGGCCTTAGCTTCCGCGAAGCGATTAGCAAGCAGAGGGAGAGTTTTTCGATCATTGAATATCTGGACTCGGCGTCCAGTAACCTCTTGCTTACGTAATACACAGGGAGCTGGATACGGCCATCTTCCCGGACGAGAGCGGCACTCACTGCGTGCTCTGTCACAGCTAAGTATAAGAACAACGCCTCTCCTTCGACAGGTTTGGACAGAATGGGAGCTTGGGTTAAATGTTCCTTGAGGTTTTGGAAGGATGCTTCGCATTTGGGGGTCCACTCGAACTTCTTGTTTCCTCGCAACACATTGAAGAAGGGGATACACTTGTCAGTGGCCTTGGATACGAAGCGGCTGAGAGCAGCTATCCTTCTGGTAACGCTCTGGACATCCTTATGCTTCCGGGGGGAAGGAATATCTATGAACGCCTTAATTTTCTCAGAGTTGGCTTCCACTCCGCGGGAGCTGACAATGAAACTGAGGAACTTCCCAGACGAGACCCCGAAAGTACATTTCTTTGGATTCAGTTTCATTCCATACTTTTGGATCACGGCGAAAGCTTCCTCAAGGTCGTCACTGTGGTCCCCGGAGGTCTTGGATTTTACCAACATGTCGTCCACGTACACCTCCATGTTCCTCCCCAGTTGGTCCTTGAACATCCTGTTTACCAGACGCTGGTACGTCGCCCCAGCATTCTTCAAACCGAAAGGCATGACCACGTAACAGTAGACACCCTTGTCCGTGAGGAAGCTGGTGTGTTCCTGGTCCGCGACATGCATCTTGATCTGGTTGTATCCGGAGTACGCATCCATGAAGGATAAGAGTTCGTACCCGGAAGTAGCGTCTACCATCTGATCGATTCGCGGAAGAGGGAAACAATCTTTCGGGCAGGCTTTGTTTAGGTCCGTGAAGTCAATGCACATTCTCTAGGACCCATCGGGTTTCGGGACCAGAACTGGGTTGGCCAACCACACGGGATAGTGTGACTCCTGGAGAAAACCTATGGACATCAGCTTGTCCACTTCAGCTTTGACGGCTTCGGCCCTCACTGGGTCTAATGGCCTCTTCTTTTGGCGAACTGGAGTTGCAGATGGGTCTATGTTGAGTGCGTGGCACGCAACATTAGGATTAATCCCCGTCATATCAGCGTGGCACCATGCCAGGATATCCTGATTATTCTTCACAGTGGCCACGATCTTATCTCGAATGGCCGACGGCAGGTTTTTCCCCACCTGAATGACTTTGGTAGGATCTCCCGGGTTGAGGATCACCTCTTCGACTTCCTCCATCGGCTCTATCGCCTTCTCGATTCCCACTCTTGGGTCGAGTTCGTCAAAGTATGCCTCTTGAGCACCCTCAGTTTCTGGTAATTCTTCCGCCAAAGGAATGGCAGCAACCGTCTCCTGGACCGTGTAGACGGATCGGATGGAGACGTTATAACAGCTTCGTGCACTTCGTTGGTCTCCTCGGAGGGTGCCGATACGCCCATCGTCGCATGGAAACTTCAAGCATAAGTGGCGTATCGAGGTTATGGCCCCACAATCTATTAGGACCGGTCGGCCTAGGATGACATTATACGCCGTGGGGCAGTCGACCACCACGAATGTGCTGTGCTTGAAGGCACAAGCGTCGCTTTCTCCTCTGAGGGTGACTGGAAGTTGAATTTTGCCTAATGGCATGAGTGCATCCCCATTGAACCCTTGAAGCTGGATGGGGCATGGGGTCAGGTCTGTCTCGGTTAATCCGATCGCGTGGAAGGCCGCTTTGAAGAGGATGTTTACGGAGCTTCCGTTATCGACCAAGATCCGTGAGACCTTCTTATTGGCAATCTGGGCTTCCACCACGAGGGGATCGTTGTGGGGGAAGTGCACATGTCGAGCATCGTCCTCCGTGAAGGTGATGGGAAGGTCCATCATTCGGGGACGTTGAGCAGGTGATTGAACCAAGGCGCACATCTCCCCGGTGTGTTCTAACTCCCTCAAGTACCTCTTCTGGGAGTTGCGGGTGCTTCCGGCAAGGTGCGGTCCTCCGGAAATGGTGGCTACATGTCCGTCAACGGGTGGCGGAGCAAGGCCGGGCGGATATGGGTTGCCAAGTCCTGGAGCCAACAAGGCAATGGGTGCCAGAGCGGTTGGAGCAGGAAGCGCTAGGAACTGAGACCCGGGAGCTTGGGGGTGACCGGCTCCAGGAGCGCTAGCGGTCCCCCTCTGTCCCGGGGAATATGCAGCTCCGTGAACTACTCCCTGTCCGGGATAGATAATGGGTATCCTCACCCACTGACCGAGGTGTCCCGCTCTTGCCAGTGACTCGATCTCATCCTTGAGCTGAAGGCACCCGTTCGTGGTGTGCCCCACGTCTCCGTGGAACTCACACCTCTTATTGGAGTCTCGCGGACGCCTCCCTCCGTGAGACACTTTCGGGGGCTTCCTGTAGTTGACCATATTACAGGTCGCCCGATAGACATTCTCTCGCGAGTCTATCAAACTGGTATACTCCGTGAACTTGGGCTCATAGTCCTTCCGGGGTTTCTTTGAATGGTCTCCCCGGTTGGAGTTTCTTCCGCTTCATTTGCTCCGCGATTGGCTCAAATTTCGTTCTGGGCCTTCCGCTTGCGGCTGCGGCATGCCAGGAGCGATACTACATCCGGTTTGTAAAGCTCCGTACCCAGAGAAATGGGTTTGACTCGGCGTCTGAGCAGACGCGGAAGGCCCATACACACTTGGAGTGAATTGGGCTCCTGGAAGCGTGAGGGCTGGTGCGGGAGCTTGCGAAGCAAAGCTCGGCGCAGTCACGGAAGGCATTGGAGCTGGGGGAACTCCAAAGGCCTGCTGGTAGGCATCCTCAAGGTTTATGATTCCCTGAGCTTTTGACATGAATTCGGACAGCGTTTCTGCCCGTCTCCTTTGCATTTCCCCCCATAGCAGGGAGCCGACAGTAAGGCCCGATTGAAGGGCGATCAGCTTCATGTCATCGCTGACCTTGGTCTTTGCAGCAGCTTCCATCATTCTCTGAATGAAAGCTTTGAGGTTCTCATGGGGTAGCTGCTTGATGTTGGTTAAGGAACCAACCTCCATGTCGTGGTCTCGGGCAGCAATGAACTGCCTTCTGAACGCGGACTGTAGCTCCTTCCAACTGTGGATGGATCCGGGAGCTAATCTTTTCCACCAGTCCTCCGCGGACTTGGTAAGGGTGAGTGAGAAGCACATGCATTTGGCATCTTCACTGACGCGCGCCACTTGCATCATTTTGTTGTATTTAGCTAGATGGGTGCGCGGGTCTGTCCTCCCCTCATATAATTCTATGTGGGGCATTTTGAAGTTATCTGGGAGGGACGTTTCCGCGATCCTCCGAATACATGGTTCTGGGTCTTCCTCCTCAGAGTCTGACAGGGCCCCACTTTGCTTCCGGACCAGCTTGGTCAAGGCAGCAATCTGTTCCTCGAGCCTCTTTGTATCACTCTCCGGGAGGTCACGTCCCCGGAGCTTGTCATTAATATGATTTTGGAGGTCATCTCCGCAAGGCCGGGCCTTTTCTCCTTTGGCCTTTTCATACTTGGCCTCCAACCTTCTTCTTAGGTCCACCGTGGACCAGCTATCTTCGGAGTGCGAGTTCGCAGCCCGACCGTCCTGGTTGACGGAATCACTGGGGCGGTTGTTCCTTCCCCTAGGCCTGGGTGCCTTAGCACCGGGCCCTTTAGGCACAGAGTACCCCCTTGGGGCTGAAGGTCGTCTGGGCTTAGGAGCGCCAGAGACCTTCTGCGCGCGGGGGGGGGGGGGGCAGTCGACCTGGTGATTCACGCATTTAGGAGGTGCAGGGGCGTCAGTGCGCACAGGCTCCCCAACTTTTTCTTTGCCCTTGTTAGGGGCGGCTTTGGATGGTTCAGCAGCGGCTGGATCCGGCATGGGGGCATCAGCACCACCTAGAACAGAGGCATCCTCGTCCGAGTCGCCTAGATCTCCGAACTTGCTTTGGAGGCACTCCATCATGCGTTGCATTTTTTCGGAGACGCGCTCCTGCTCAGCAAGCTTGGCCTTAGTGACCACCAGTTCTTCGGCTACTTGGACCAGTTCTGGGTCCTTCTCATAGTAGCAGCCGTCTTTGTAGTAACCGTCTTGGACATACTCTTCTTCGTCTTCTAAGTATGTCGTATCTTCAGTACTGACCCGATCCTGGCGGGATGTCGGGTCTTCACCTTGGTAGTCCAAGGGTTCGTTTTGTACCGCATCTTCCATCATAGTATCGGGGTTGACCCTAGCATTTTTGTCAACCGTGGATTTTCTCGTAGTCACCATCTCTTTAGCACGAAGTGAATACAAAAAACGTACACAGAAAAAGAGCTGACTAACAACTTCCTACAGCTCTCAATGAAAGCACCAAAATGTTTACCGAGTTTTTCGGAAACGAATACAAACAGAATAATAAAAAGATAAGAACTGTAGAAGTGCTGAAATGTAACTAAACAAACAGTGTTTTTACGTGGTTCAGGCGTTAACAAGCCCTAGTCCACGAGTCGATGTTATTATACTTGGAAAGGATTACAGTAAGATGGCTGGTGTACAAGAACTTCACACACTCACAGTGTTTCTCTCGGGTTCTCTTGAAGAAGATGAAGCTAGAGAGATTTTTGTAGAGTTCTTGCTATGTGATCTGTTGGCCCTCCCTCTTATTGTAAAATGAGGGGGTCTTTATAGCTAGGGTTTTGGATTAGGGTTTTTCTCTACGTACATGAGTCTTAATTACACCATCCATAAATAGGGGATACAATTACTGTAGTAGCATGGCTACAAGACTCTATGTGGGTATATTTACATGAAAGTATGGGGAACACACAAAGTCAGCCGTCTTTTCCAAGTTGTCAGCGGAACAGTAGGCGAAAAGGTACCCTTAGGCGTGTTGGGATGTGTGCGGCTTTGACCTGTCGGGCGTGTCAGGCGGGATCCTGTGTCAGGTGGATATCATTCCAAATATGCCTCCTCCATGACTCGACCGCTTGGTTTTGTTCCGTGCGAGGCACGGAACTGTTTCCGCGAAGACCACTTGAAGAACTTCTCCTGGAAGGAGCTTCCCCGAAGGATACCCCTTTGGGAGTCCGAGAGAGTTGACGAGTTTCTGTGTCGTGTTTGCTTGAAAGAGTAATTTGGACACTAAACGGGAGAGGCGAAGCCTTTCTGTCCATCCGCGAGCTCTGGTCACCTACCGTGAAAGACATTGGTAATTCTGCTTCCTCGAGGATATCAATCTAAACGCTATCCGGATAACATCAATAAAATGCTAAGTTTTGTTCACAAGTTGCATTCTCTTTCAATGTTGTATTTTTTGCAAACCCTCTTAATTCAGTAACCTATGATCACACTCATAGGATATTAAGGGGGCATCAGTGGTATACAATCATACCATAAGTTTGAAAAAATAAATAACATAGAGTAAAAATGTAAATGTCTGAATCATTAACCCGACATGAAAGTTTAAGTATACACGCGAGCTAAACATGTTTGGACTTGACCCGACATAAAAGTTTATAAGTGTATATGTGAGCTAAAACTGTCTAGACTTAACTGGACATTAAAATTGTTAGTGTATGGATTAATAACCAAACACGCGAGCTAAAACTGTCTGGACTTAACTTGAAAATAAAATTTTTAAGCGTATGGATCACTAACCAAACACGAGCTAAATTAGTTTGGAACACACCGACCTAAGTGACAGTAAAAGAAGTTGGAATTTAAACCAACTGTGAATTAATTCGATCCCAAGGTCGGAAAGTTTTGCCAAATAAGTCTCGACCTCGTAACCTAGAGGATATACTCGAGGATGAGAAAAAGGGACTAAAAAAGCAAGATATAATAAACTATTAAAATTACATGCCAATTAAGTACTTTCGGGTGCATGGTAAAAGTAAGGTTCGACCTTGACATTAATGAAGTCGAACGTAGATACTTTGAATAAAACTATGCATGAATGCATTGAAATTTGAGCTTAAATCCAACAGATATATTTGTACAAATAAACAAATATAAAAGCAAGATTTTAATATAATGTGCTCAAAATATTTTGACCCAGAAATGTAAAGCATAATATTAAGGAAAAAAGCTTAGAATAAAATCAAATGCATAAAAGACTTTCGAGCCAGAAAACTGTATGCATAAAGATTAAAATTAATATTTAATAAAAATAGCTCTAAATCGAGCTATGTATGGTCTCCGCCCCAAGGGCACATATAAAATAAATAATAGATTAAGTTACAAAAAGATTAATGGGACGCAACCCATGACCTCGTCTTCACGAAGTAGGCGCCTACCCACCAGCAGCACCTAGTGCCTCCGTCATCTTCTCGGCCTCGAGCTTGTCCTCATCTTCCTCAAGCCGAGCTTTTCCACTTGTCAACAAACTCTGCCTCTAAGTTGTCCAAGAAGCTGGTATCGAGGTCAGGGTTGTTGACCCAGATTTGATACATCGCCATGTCTATGGCGTGATCTTTCTTGGTCGTAAACTCCTCAAGAATGCGAGCCTTCTCACCTTCAATTATCTCGAAGGATGCCTTCTTTTCCTCCTCCAAATTGGTGTTCAGCTCCTGAAGCTCCTTAATTTTGGAGTCTTTTTCTTGGATCTCAGAATTTTTGGCCTAAACTTCTCTTAAAGTTACTGCCATAGTTGACTCAAGGTCGGACACCTTCTGGGCAGTCTCTAGGGTAGCCTTCAACTTTAGCTCTAGGTCAGACACCTTTAGAATGGCTGCCTCCCTCGTTGCCACCTCTAGCCTTGCTACTTTGAGCTCGTCCGCGAGCTTCAGCTAGGCATCCCTGGCCTCTTGAGCACGTGCCCTGCTCGTTGCCACCTCTTTGTTCAACTTAAAGTTGTGTTGAACAAAAGAAGCAAATACACGTACACAAGAATAAACATGGGTTATTTAAGGACATTATAAGTCAGTATAACGCAAACAAGTCATAACAAAAGTGACTTGCCGAGGAAAGGAGCTCGCCGCCTTTTCAAAGACAGTGTTGGCATCGTGGCAGGAGGTGAGGAACTCCCACTGGGGGGTGCCGAGGTTGCTGGGACTTTGGTCCATGCGGAACAAGACGTTCGAGCTTAGATTTACTCCATGCAACCCAGCAGCATTGTCAACCACGTATTCCGGGATGTGGGTGGAGATCGTCCATAATCGTTCCCGTGTGGGAGCACTTTTTTGGGCAGCAGGAGGTCGATTAAGGACTTGAGCCGGAGGAAGAGACAGGGGGTTTAGGGGTGCCATTGGCTCAATTTCAGTAGTTATCCTCACCTCGGGAACTTCAATTGTTACCCCGGCCTCGGGAGTAGATGCGGCGGCTAGGGTCGGGCTTTGAGCGGTCGAGGCTGGAGGGACCACCTCGGGTCTTTTGAGTACTTTAGAGGGACGCCCCCCTCTTTGAGATGCCCGTTGGCGTTTGCTCGCCTTGGCCACCAAGGGACGACTATGTATGTTATCAAGATTGGAATTCACGACACTTGCAAAATACACAAGTTACACTTTAGTGATCGAGCTAAAATTACAAAAAGGAACAAGACCAAGGTTAAAATAAACCTAACTTGTACACTCAACCGAGCTTGAACTCGGTAACCAGGAAATTCCCCTATCTCCTTAGGATGCTGGGGGAGTCCCATCTCTATATGTGGGAGATATCCTTGAAAGATCTCTACACATGTTTGTTCCATACTGAACGACAACCCCATCCCAGACCTCTTTCAGACTATACATGGTTTGATACTGACCTAATCAGCTATCAAACCTACGCACTCTATAATCTACCCATGATCACACATGAAAATTATCCCTTGGATCCGGGAAGAGGATCAGTATATCGGGTTTATGCTTAAGCATGGAAGGAGACCACATAGAGGAGATGAGCATGACTTTACCTCCATCATCCGAGTTCGGTGAGGCTTCGTCTTGGGCTTCGTTGCCTGAAGAAGGTCGATCCTATCGGTGAGCCACTGGGGTGCGAGCCTGCATGCTCGAGGACCTTCGTCTAAGGGGGAGTCTGTCACTAGGAAGTGGCACGTGGTCCCACCTCGAGTACTTGTGGTAAGCTGAGTCATCCGTAGATTGCCTTCCTCTAGGAGGCCGTAGGCTTAGAGCCGGTCCTCATGGAGAAGATAGAATAAGGACCACCAACCATAGGATAGTTGGAGCAGGGCTGCTCTATGCTCCACCATCATTTCTGATGGGGTGGGGCGGTGATAATTGGCTACAGGAACACAATATTCCGAGCTAAGCTAGTTAATAAAAAAAAGATGAGGGGGATAAGTGTGGAGGTACTTACGAATGCGCTGGAAAGAGTAAAATCTGGAAGGAGCGAGGCCATCCGTCAAGAAGAAGGCGAGCTTAAAGTTCGGAGGATGATTTGGCATGTCCTCAAAAAGCTCTTCTCCATTGGATATCTCGATAAGTAATAAAAGCCATCCCCTCTGCGAGCTCGAGGGGGGTTGCTTTTGAGGCAAAAGAGATATAAAATCTCTTGAGGTGAGGGTCCTTCCCACTCCAGCTCGTGATATAATGATCTGAGGGCAGAGAGAACCCTGTAGGAATTAGTCTGGAGTTGGAAGGGAGCGAGTCCAGCAAAATTCAAAAAATCCTTGAAGTAGGATTTCAGGGGTAGCAGAGCCCCTGCCCTCATGTGCTCGTGACTCCAAGCAGCGAGCTTAATTTTACTGTTGGGATTGCCATCGCCCAGGGCGAAGCAGCTCCACTCGCTCGGAGTTGCAGGCCGACACATCAGGGTGCTAGAAAGCCTCAAGCCATGATAAGCTAGCAGCTCGGATATCTGGCCTGTGGATGTGACTGAGCTCCAATAATGCTCGGCCTCAAAGAAACCCTCTTGCAAGATAGGAGTGGAAACAACTCGTGAGGTGGAAGGGCGGTTTGAAGGATCCTTCATCAATGAGAATGAAAGGGAAGCCGTATTGAAGGCAATGGTGACTTTGAGTTTAGGATCAAGTGGGACAGGTCTGATCTCGAGATCCAGATCTGGGTAAATTGCGAAACGGAGTATTTTCCTTTTTCTCTCCTCGACCCCGTCAATCTGGCGTTGAAAACGATCTAGGATGTCTTCTTGTTCACACCTTTCTCGATGCTCACGTATTAGGCGCTGGTTTCGAGTGAAGGGTGATTTCAGACTGGGAGTTGATGGGGAATAAGGGATAGCGAGCTCTGACCCCCACCAATTCTTAGAGTTCTGCAACATCTAACAAGAAAGAAAAGGGTGAGGGCCAGGTGTAACATCCCAAATTCCCTATTATGGCTTAATGCATAGATTAGGGCGCCGAGAGGCAATAATTGTTATAATTATGTGTTAATATAGTATGAGCATGTCCTTATGTGAATTATATTATAATAAAACTATACTTTCCTTTTTAGAAATACTAAATGTGTATGTGGGCACGTTTCTTATAAGAAGGACATTTTAGTAATTTTGACCCACTGAGGGTGTAATTGTAAATTTGCGTTTGTGTGATTAAGACCACATTATTATGTGGATATATTTTGGCTACTCGACTCGAGGCAATCCTGGTGAGCAAGTTAGCAGAAAAGTCACAATGGGGTAAAGTACCCAGCTCGGGGTGAGCTTAGGGGTGTTTTAGTAATTTAGTACATTGCTCGGATTTATCAGGTAATGGGAGATTAAATGATTATTATTTTGAGATAGTTGGGGATTTAGAGGAACACTCGGGGAATCACGGGAAGTGGCAATTGACGAGATTGCCCTTGGAGGGCATTGGAGAGATTGAATTGGCCTAGGGGCATTTAGGTCATTTGTGCCTAATTAGAGATTAACTAGAGGTTTCTTCAGCTGAGGGGTAACTAAAACAGAGTAAACAAAATAGAGTTATTTTCTCTCTCCCGTAACTCTCTCTCCCTCTTCTTGGTGGTTTGAGAATCTTGAGAAAATTGAAGGGCAATACTTAGGAAATTGAAGGATTGAGCTTGGGAAACTTGGGGATTAGCTCAAGGGTGTTATCATCTTAGAGGTAAGGTTTAATTTCAAATTTCTTCATGATGTTTCTGTGATTTTGTTGGGAGCTTTGGTGTTTGAATGTTTTAGAGTTTGGAGGGTAAATTCTGGATTTCTGATGAGTTTTAATCAAGTAATTAGTTAGGTTTTGTTGCTAGAAAGGAGTTATACCGATTAGGAGGATTGAATTACAGATTTGAGTGTGATTGGGTTGTTTCTAGTTGGGTTTGGCTAAAGGAAAAACCCAGAATTTTGGATTCGAAGGGGTCGGGCCGCAGCCTTGTTCTTGGTATGTCGCAACCCTCTAGAACAAAGGAGAGCCAAGGAGGGCTCTGTCCGAGGGCGCGCCGCGACACCTCTTAGGTTGGGCCGCGACGTGTGTTTGGTGTTTTGGGGAGGCTGGGCCTATGGTTGAGGCAGGCCGCGGAACAAGAAGCATGAGGCCGCGACTCTTAAGGGGTTTTTGGACCCCGAGAAGGTTTTGAGTGCGGGAACTCAACCTTATGAGCCGGGATCGATTCTACTACCGTGTTTGGTGGAATTCGATGTCCCAGAGGCTAGGACTCAGTCTGGAAGCCTTTATTCACTCATTGTTGCTGGAATTATTTATCATGGTTGTGACTAGGTCAACGCTAAGGGCTCAGATCAGGGATCGTACTCAAGAGTCGTTCGTTGGTAGCTTGCACTTGGACCAAAGGTAAGAAAACTGCACCCTGAATATGATATACATGATTGGGGCTTGACCTGAATGCTGACTACAATCTTGATTTGGGCGTTAGGCCTGTGAATACGCATGACTATGATTATGCCTATGTATGTTTGATTAAATGTGTTATAATACATTGTATCTGTATAGATGCATGATAAATGAAATATGTGATTGTCTGCTGTGACTAGGGAGCTCAGTTTATAAACCAGGGAATTGTTGTGATATCTAGTTAGAGATCAACTTATTAGTCAAGGGTAGATATGATTGAGGGACTCGACTTATAAGTCGAGGGTCTCTGAAGCTCAGCTTATAAGTCGAGGGTTTTAAAGCTTCAACTTATAAGTCGGAGGCATGTGAGGCTCGACTTATAAGTCAAGGACCTGTAAGACTCAGTTTATGAGCTGAGATTGGCATTACGCACGTGGAGTGTAGGCCACCATGGCTGGGCTATCTTGAGGGTGCACTAAGCACCTAACGGGCTTGGATGCCAAACAAGTTGAAAAGGAGTCCGACACACACTTTTGCAACTCTATGGTTGCTGATCTATATAATGATTATGCTAGTTTTAGTTATTGCTACTAGTCTGATGTTTTACTCCGTGAATTGTTGAATATGTTTTCTTGCTGAGTCTTTTGGTTCACAAGTGCTTTCTGGTGCAGGTAAAGGTAAAGAGAAGCTTTGCCAGCCATGAGTTGGAGAGCGATAGCAGTGACATGTACATATGCAGTCCGCTCGACCGCCACGACCGAGATACTCGAGGAAGCTAGGGTTGAACCCAACTTTTGCCGCCTAGGTCGGCTTATTATGTAACTTTGGTGTTGTAACCAACTTTTTAAACTTGTGTTTTTGGGATCCCGTGTAAAGAACTAAGATTTTGATTAATGAAAATGCTTATGAGTTGACCAAAATTTTTAATACCTAAACCTTTAGTGGCTTAATCACTTGTTTGGTCCAAATGACTTGTTTAGCAAGTTCAGCACTGATTTTTAACACACTTGGTAATAGACCCTAATTAGCAGGGTGTTACACCAGGCATGTAGGAAATCATAGAAAATGTAGTTTTGGTAATTCGAGCTCAAAAGTCCGTGATCATGAATTTACCTCAATCGACACTGAAGTCTCAAAAGGGTAAGATGAATTCGAAGTTGAACCCCGAACTATTGTAAAGGTCGGGCTTCGAGCATGTACTCACATGAGAGAGTGGGGAAGTGGATATCAGTTTTAAGGATCCCAGATTTTCAGGGATAAAGCTGACGGTTACCCAAAAAGGTGAAATTTTTGGGATTTGTGCAGTTAAAACCCTAAATCAAAACCCCTATTTCTTGGCTTACACAAAATACTACCCTTAATCTGAAAACCCTATTTTTGTATTTTTTGCACTAAATCTGGGTTTGAGAACCATGATTTCAAAAATTTTAAATTAGAAGTTTGTGTAGTATCAGATAAACTACTTTGTAAAAGCTAGAAATAGAAACAAGTAAGCGTATTCATACAACAGAAAAGCATGTAACAACGCGTAAATAACAGAGCAAGGATGAAGAACATGAACTTACACAAATTTGTTCGTGGGAATAATGAAATCGTCGATTATAATGATGGTAGCAAGAAGGACTTTGCAGAATCAAGCGAGTTGGAGGTATTTTGTTTCCGTGGTTTGGAAAACATACAACGAAAATTTAGGTTTGTCTTTCTTCTTTCTCTGGTATGAGTTTTTTCTGGAAAGAGAGTAAAAGTAAAATGAGGAAGATGAAGTGGGCATATTTAAAGACCCCAGGGGATGTCAAGGGTCAGACTAATCTGAGTTGTTGGTTTGATTTAGATTCTGAGCCAATGGTTGGGGTGTAAATATGGTAACGACAACAAAAAGGAGATACGAAAAGACGTGGGTAGATGTAAAAGGTACTCAAGTACTCTGACTGTGCAATCCTTGGCTGATGCGTGTCCACACTCGAGTGTGGTAGGTGGACCAATTTTCTAAAGTAGCAGTTCAAAAGTTTCCTTCTCATAGGATTCGAAATAATACTTTTGAGGGGGCAAAATGTTACACCCAAATTTCGAGAATAGAAATTTTCATCTCGAAAGCCAGGCTCGTAAAGTGCAAGCTTGAAATAAGCACATTCGTCATGAGATCAGCATTAATGAGAATCGAGTTTGACAGTCTCATTCAATATTAAAACGACGACGTCGTAGGTGGTAAGCTTGGAACCACATGAACTCGAAGGTTCGAGCCAATCTTGAAGTTACAGTGATATGGGTTCAACACTTGTTTTATTTTCCTGGTCTGTTTGTATTAGCATCAATCAAGAAGGTTCAAGCCTGAATATTGCAAGCTCAGAGGAGATGACCTCGATAAAGATACTTAATCAAATCGAGGGAAGCCGAGCTGGCAAGCTCGTGATGATTTGCTGATCTTGAAGATATGTAAGTCGAACGTGTGAGGTCGATGGCCAAGTGTGGAGGCGATTACTGTTTAAAAATTCCTATATCTAAGGGATTTGTTGTAATCTGTTAATGAATTCTGAATATCATGGGATTTATACGTGTATTATATATTTATATGCATTTAATTGTATTTATTTTGAGATTTGAATCATAACTCCCCGAAATGTGAGGGGAGATATTCTGTAAACCAGCCTATAAATAGATTGGAGAAATTCATTCGTAGGGACACTAAAATTGGCATTGGGAATACTCTGCCGAATCGCTTCCTTAAAAAAGAGCTTTGAGTGAATTCCATAGTTGAATAACATCGACTCGTGGACTAGGCAGATTTTAACTGCTAAACCATGTAAAAAATCGCATGTTTCCTCTTTATTTTTCTGATTTTGTGTTTAGTGCTCTTCATTTCTAAGTTGACAAAAAACAGCGTCAACATAGAACTACCTGACAAAAGCGACAAAATCGAGCTAATATCCCATATTCCTCAAAAGAATCTCGATCGAGGTGGTTGAGCAAGCTGAGTATGTACACGCTGCCTCTAGAGCTCTCCAACTTATGACTAGTCCAGTTTTCCTTGCCCTTACCAGCACCACAAAGCACCTGTGAGCCAAGGCCCAACAAGAAAACTCAATCAAGTAAGACAGATATTCAGAGAAGCATTTATATCAAATACATGCTTTATCAATCATAACCAGATTCATGTTGATTTTCCAACAAGTATAACGACTCATGTTGAGTAGATGCATACTGCACCCTTGAAATGGCCCTGCCACTACGACCTACATTACGCATATAGTGCTGATAATGACCTCCTAGCCGATCAATCACAAACAACAATCAATCATTACAAACGGTTATAACAACATATGCTTATATAGAGCAAACATTTAACTTTAAACAGATTCATAGCACGGTCATATCCATGTTCGATAATCAGGGCTCAAGCCCTATACTCGGTACATGTGCCAGTTTTCTTATCTTGAGTCCCATGCAAATGGTAGTATGATCCCGAGTGCGATCCATTTCCAGAGCCTTACAGAAACCCTAGTCACAACATAAAAGATATGTTTATCAAGAACTAATTCCGATAATTGGCTTCAAGACTAAGCCCTAGCTCTCGGGACCTCATATTCCTCTAAACTGGATAGAAGAATCGTCCCATGAGCCTCCCAAGTTAACTCTCGAAAACCCTAAAAAAAGCACCCTAAAATCGCACTAGTTCCACGACGCCCCCCACAACGCCGCAACTCCATAACATATTGAGAAGCCCATTTTTAAAATTTGTGCGTTTTGAGTTGTGGTGCCCCCTCTGAGCTTTAAACTAAAAAACTTAACCCAAATATGAGAATCTGAGCCCAATTCCATGTTTTTCGGTTCAATCCCAAGCTTAAGAACAGTTAAGAATTGTGCATCCTGTTGGGAATAGTGCCATTAAAGCAATTTTAGTTGACAAATATTTTAAATGAAATAAATAATTGAATTGAATTATTTATATATATATAGACTATGTCCAATATTATATTGATAAATTAAGTGAATATCAGAAAATTCCAAAGTTTATCTATGTGGTCTTAATCTCATATTGGCATGAGAGGATCGAGATTAAGATAATAAACTTAAAATAGTTTGTAATAAAATAAAGTTATGGAATCTTTAGATTAATTACTGCTAGTACAATTCGCTAGTCTTATGAATACAAGTGACCTAGATTCGGGTCACTAGTGTAGTAGGACACTTTAGTGAATGTGCTTTATATATAAGTGATATATAGAACTAGACTGGATGTGATTTGTTAATACTTGTTTAAACACCATTTCATAGTATTAATCGAACACATCAAACGATGATCATATACACGATGATCTTAATCCCGAGGTTGCTATGAACTCCTATATATGTCATATGAACCTTTGATTAATGCGTTAAGGTTTGTCAGAATGATCAGGCTAAGAACAATTATTTTGGGGACTCAATGATGTATATGGATGGGGACGTAGTTTAACAGATTTGGAATCTATGCCTTCTTATAGATTGAATAATGGTTCCCTATTGGGTTGACATTTGGAACTGAAAAGGTTATGAGCGCTCACGTTGCAAACTTGTTGTGACACAACCTTCACTAGTAAAGTCAATGGTACTCTAGGAACAAGATATAGCTAAAAGGGTAAAATGGTAATTTTATTCTCTTTTAATTATGAACCATTAATAGAGGATTAACGTTGTATGTAATGATTATATCAATGAACACTTTATTCTTTAATAAAATACTCAGTAAATATATGTCTATAATTATCAAGAGTTCATTCTCATATTTATAGTGGAGTAATCATGAGATTAATAATTATGATTATTTAAGCAAAGAGCTTTGATTAATAATCTAATATTTATTGGAGCTTGATATTATAAGTCCATATGTCCCCAGATGGCTCTATCAACACCATATCAAGGTAATAGTTGATACAAGGGTAAAACTGTAATTTGAGAATTTGAGAAGAATTTTATTCTTCGGGTCAAGTATATAATTATATGATAATTAATGTTGAATAATTAATTTGGAATTAATTATTAATTTTCAAAACTATATTTATTAATTTAGATATATAATTTTCAAAATTCATATATATATATATAAATAAATAAATAATTTTTTTGAAATTAATTATTTTATTTAAGTGGGAGAAAATAAAATTGGCAAGTCAAAAATAGTTTTTGATTTATTGAATTTTAAAAGATGATGATAATGATGATCATCAATTTGAATTTTGAAATATGATTGTCATCTTTTCCTAAAAAAGATAAATATTTTATTTTGTAGGAGATTGATTTTAGTTAAATAAATAAATAAAAGAAAAATGCAATATCCCTGAAAATGGTATATCAGTACACGCATGACACAGTTCAAAGACTGTGCCATGCATGCACCAACTGCACTGATATTGTATCAATGCTGTTTTTATTTTATTTATTTAATTAATTGATAATTTGAAAATAGTTTTTCAAATTCGGTAAGTTAGATATTTACCTAAATCAAATCCTATAATCATTATGATATTATTATTATATTACTATTTTTATTAGAAATAATATGGTAATAGAATAATCTCTATATACATGATATAGAATAATAAGAAGAAAAATACAACAACACAATACATAATTCAGAATAGTTCTCAGAATTTTTGTAAGACAAAACTCATTCTTTTTTTTTTTTTATTCTAGCCATTATCAGACCATAATCCAAGTTCTCATGTGTTGAGAAATACTTCTGATTCATAAAATTGGAAACCCATGTTCTCTATGTGCCCACACACATCTTGAGGTATAGAGAACACTCCGGAAGATCGTGGTTTGAGTACTCAAAGCATTGGATAGGAAGATCGATAAATATACGAAAAGGTTCAAGGACACTTGATAGACTTCAAAAGATAATTGCTCATGTTCTTGAATATTCATATGTTTATGTTTTTATATATTGTATATTTATATACATGTTGCATGATTAATAATATTGTATGTTAATGTTTCTGTCTGGATGTTTTCTTGTTCATATAAACTATTTATATGAATAATGAATTTTTTTTTATTATTGTACCCAATGGGCCCACCACGCCCATTCCACTGCGTGCTCTGAATGTTTTTCCAACACATCCACCACCATTCACAACACCTAAGTCCCATAGACACAACAAAGTTCAAAATTCTCTTTAATCCTTCAAAATCATCAAGAACACAAAAAGCTCAAAACTAGGCAATCATACCTCTGAAATTTCGAAATTCCTAGGTGTAGCTCCTACTTCCTCCAATGCTCAACTTCTCTAAAGAATTACCTAGTCCAAGCTTGTAATGCTCTACTACCCTAGAGTCATTACCATGTTGTTTTAAAATGTGTATTTGACTTGCTAATCGAGGTGTCAGACCCAAAAGTGTAATTAAATCAATGTAAAGACTCATTTAATAAAAGTTTCATATAAAAGGTTTAACTTTTATTAAGATCATAAAAAAAGTTACGTTTGGATCCCGAAGTGTTGCTTAAGACATATTTACAACTTCAAAAGTTAATGTACAGTTGAACTAGGCAACAAAATAAAACATTTACACTATGCTCCTTAAAAATACCCCAACCGTGGCGGCAGGTAGGACAAACATGTGTGCACCGCTCCATGCCCTCTAACTCGTGGTTGGTCGGCCTTTTCCTTGCCCTTACCTGCACCATAGCGCAACCATGAGCCAAGGCCCAGTAAGAAAACTTCACCAGCATAGCATATAAAATAACTTATTTCAATAAATGCATAACAAATCAAACACAACAGACAATCCATTCGTTTCAATTAAAACTCACAACAATGGCCTAAGCTGGTCAAAGTGCGTTATTAGGCACCAAGTTCACGGTCCTAACTGAGTGGATGAGTATGGCACCCTTAGATGGCCTTACCATGGCGACCTGCATTTAGCATGCTTAATGTCGATCTTGGCCCTTGCCGATCCCAGCCCTTGCCACTCAGTCACAAACATATATATGACATAATAGTTACAAACATTTACACATAACACTAAGCACAATACAAGCACAGATGATCGGGCCATGCCCTGCTTTATGGGCACAGACATTTTTCTTACCTTGAGTCCCAAGCAGATAGTGTATGGCAATCCTGAGCACGATCCCTATCCCCGAGCCCTAGCTGTATAACCTAGTCACAAGCAATAACAAATAACCATCAAGCACTTAGACTATTCAAGAGTTTCAAGGTATATTTCTAGCCTTCAGGATCTCGAATTCTACTAAACCAGGTAGTAGAATCCTTCCTAAGACTTTAGGTTTGAGTTCCCAAGCTTAAAAACCTCAATTGGCCAATAATCCCTATTTGAGCCACGACGCCCCTTACAAGCGTCGCAGCCCTCCACAAGTTAGAGAGCCAAATCCCACTTTTCCCTAGACACGCGCCACATCGCAACCCACCTAGTGTCGCGACGCTAAGGTGGTTTAGTGAACTTCCTTAGGCCACTAAGTTCATGCGGGCCGCGACGCTCCAAGAACGGCGCTGCGGCGCGACCCCGCGAACTTAGAATTTATAGCACTTTTCTTGCATTTTCCTCGAGCTAAAGTCACCAGAATCTACCATAAACATAAAACTAAAGCCATAATTAAGCCTTTACACCTCAATACTACACCCAGAGTAGTACAAACATCCCAACTACTAAACCAAAACTCCAACAAAAATTCAAAAATCAGAAATTCAGCCTCTCACCATAACTCAACAGAAAATTCAGAAAAGCTTTAAGAATTTACCTTACCTCAGTTAATTATCTCTGACCTCAGCTTGTCGTGACCCCAATCCTAGCTCTAATTCACAGCTCTAATTCCCCAGCTATCTCCTTAAGAATTCAAGGAACCCTCACCACTTCAAGGGAAAAGAGGAAACCGAGAGAGTGAAAAAGGGAGGCTGAGAGTATTTGTTTTGACCTTGGTTCCCTTAGATTCTACAGACTACTGGTGTCCAAGGCCAAGTGTTGACGGTAAGAACTCGTCAACTAAGTTAGATCAAGAACTTTATGAGTTGTTAAAGAAGTGAACTTAAATTGACTAAACTTCAAGCAAACTTCCTTATAATTTCAATAACACAAAATGTAAAATGCTAGAATTCTAGAGTGAAAAATAGAGAGAATGTAGAATATATGTTTTCATTAGCAATCATTGGTTACAAATTCCCATAAACTCCACCCCCTTCTCAGGTGAAAGGATGTCATATTTATAGTAGAGCACTATTGGCCCATTGTACACGGTGGTTCCTGGGGACACGACCCTGCATATGCAGTCTACAGATGGTAGTGGTGTCAGGATCGTGGTGGTCGGCTCAAGTACACGCCAAGGGTCTGCGGGGCACCTCAATTTTAGTACCTGGTTGTACTTCCACTGTCTGTTTAGTACCAATGTCAGAGGCTGGCTGGGAAGGACCACATCAGGTACCTTGCATGTACAACCACCACTTGTTTGGCGTGGAGTTAGGGTCAGACATCTGGGGTTTTCAAGACCTTACCCCCATACGTATTTCATACCTAGGGTGGACAAGGTTCACTAACTTTCTGTGCATTCTGCACATATATGTGTTCTTTTGGTCATGTGTGGGGTTTTTTTCCTCACAATGTATCCTATACTCTTAACTTTAAAGTGTTGAAGTCATTTTTGGTTGTCATGGAAGATATGCCTCCAAGGGGCATGGCACAAGGCCCTTGCGCACGAGACAGAGCTGTGGCACGAGGCCCTTGCATGCGAGGGGGTCGTGACGTGAGGCCCTTGCGTGCGAGATGGAGCTGTGGCGCGAGATCCTTATGCATGAGATGGGGTCGTGGCACAAGGCCATGGCTCATGAGGCACTTGTGCGAGACGAATGCGTGTGCGGGTGTGAGGTTATGCCTCGTGAAGCCTTCGTGCAAAGTGGGCCATTACTAGAAAGACATTCACCCCCTTGGGACCTTCAGTGCGAGATGTGTAGTTAGCTCTAAGGGGTGATCCTACCTGAGCTTGGGCATGAAGTGAGGCTCTGTAAGTAAGGTGCGTGCCTTGCGAGGCCTTTGGCGTAGGGTGCAAGGCCAATCTTGGTTATTTCCATTCCAAGCCTTTATTTTGAGGGTCGTGAGGCAGGGCCTTGTGCTACTAAAATTCTGGTATCCATACTTGCCCCCCAGTCTATGGGAGGGCCTTTAGGCGCTCCGGTAGACTTTTCGGTATGGTGCATTCGAGTCGCTTGTGGTGTTAATGTGGTTCTTTGCTTTGGTGGTGTGAAGTAACACACTTTGGGGTGATGATCCTCATGATTCCTTGAGGATAAATGTGAGCCTATCATTTGGCTTTGCGAATCCCAATGCAGGTATTTGGCTTCACGAATCCGAATGCGGGTATTTGGCCTCATCCTTGACCATAGATCCAATATTGGGTTCAAGAACTAGGATGAGTTTGATCCTCCTATACATAGGTCTTATTCTCAAAGACAATTACTACACTTTATTTTCTTAGCTTGGTGGTGCTTTCGTCTTCAAAGCTTCCCAGAGGTGAGTGGTTCTATCCCTCACAAGGGCACTTTGTCTTTCTTTTATTTTTATATAAATATCTATAAATGTGCTTAAAGACTAAAATATCTACCTCCTTTCTTTTCATAGGCGTGTACTTTTGACCCTTGGTACTTTTGTAGCTGCGACGGTGCACAACTTCACCCGCTCAAGGTATGCCTTCACCCTTTCTTGAGTTTAGTGGGTCTAAATTAGCGTTATTTGGGAAGGGTTGCCTCGGCCAGAGCTCCTTGTGAGATAACTTGTGTATATGCACCGATTAGCACATATATCCTCCATTGCACCCTGTAGTTGGTCACTTCGAGCACTTGGGTCTAGAGGTTTTGAGCTTATTCCTTTTTTGTTTTGTAGTACACTTTCCACATACACTTGCACCCATATCGCCAATGAGACACATCTTTATGGAATTTGAGGGGTCGTCTAGTATCCTTCCGGGGGTCAAGTTTGTAGACTTGTCCTTAGACTCGGGGTCCCCCAAAAACAACCCTTACAAAAGCTATGACACCTATATCACCTTGAGCGCATGGCCGAGCTTAGGCATAAAATCTTGGTGGTGGAGAGCTAGAAAGACTCGGCTTTGAGGGGTGATGGAGTCCCTTTCTCCTTTGATCTTAATGATCACATTGCTAGCCTTAGAGTGAGCCTCCTTGACCTACAAATGGAGCTAGAGTTCATGGAGGGAAACCTCCCTCCTGAACCCTTAGCCCCGTGTTCTCCCTATAGTAGTCCCGAGGTCACTCCTGGTTCCCCTCAACCCTTGTCCTTAATCCGCCAGTGTTTGATGCTTCCACACTCAATGTCTCGATGGAAAACTCTCACAAGAAGAAGAAAATGGAGGGTAAAATGCTCTGATTTGACCTCACATTTTTCTTTTGGTTTTGCAGACATGTCGAAGAGAATGAGGCGACAGGTTGCCCCCGAGAAGTCAGAATTTGGTCCTTTATTGGCGTCCACCATCATTTCCAACGTGTCAGAAAACAGGCTGTTAGAGTTGTCCAAGAAATACCACATTAGTAAGGAGTACAAAATGTATGTACCATCCAATAAATGTCGGGTTGATAATTCCCTCCAGGGCTACATTGCTATGAGCGAACATATTTTGAAGGTGGGTGGAACCATTCCCCTACACCCGTTCTTCGTCATGGTCTTGAATCACTTTGACCTTGCTCCACTTACGCTGGCACCCAACAGTTGGTTGACCTTGAGGTGCCTATATATGGCATTCATGAAGCTTAACGGTCGTGCTCCCACGGCCCAGGAGGTGCATTTCATGTACAATCTCATACCCACTCCTAAATCGAAGAGCTTCTACTTTTTACAGAAAGCCAACTCCCAGGTCTCTTTGATATAAGGTTCCATTTCTAACCCGGGTTCGTGGAAGCAAGACTTTTTCTTTGTGAAAGGTCCCTTTTCTGTCCGCGAAAATTTCTGCTCATCTCCAAGTAAGCACTTCAAGTCTTTCCTTTTATATTGAGTTTGCTATTATGGAACTTATACTCATATTGATAATTGAGTTGATTGTTTAGAGAGTTTCAATATCCCTGATGTTCCTGAGTCAGAGGCGGCGTCGGTAGATGTCTTCCTTGATGTATCTTTTACTGTGGCCAACCTCAATTACTATGGTCTATCCAGGGTTTCAGAGTCCGACCTGCTATGGCACATTTCTGAGCGAAAGAAGAAGGCAACCCCGACGAAACCTCACTCAGATGAGGGTGATGTTGAATGGGAGCCTGAGGAGACTTCACTTGAATCAAAATGTCCAGCCCGACCATCTCCAGCCTCCAAGGGACACCCCTCTTCTGCTCCTTTAGATCGCGACACGACTTCTCATTCCAGCGGTCTGCAGTCCATGCAAGGGCACTTTGTTCTGCCTTCTTACGATGAATTTAACAATCTCCCTCATGCCCCCGCTAGCCATGGCTATTCCAGGTACCCTTCATCTGATGCTCCTGCACCTCCTCCTTGCTTAGTGAGTGGTTCATCTGTCCTTGCTCACTTGGGCGCTCCTGATTTGAAGGGGACATCTTGGGTGAATCTTACATTAGCCCCTTATGTGTGAAGGTATACCCGGGTTACCGAGGGTATCCTTGAGACCGAGTGGAGAGGCCTCGAGAATTTTACCATGGCGGAGCATGGGGAGACTCTTATGCACTCCGCTAGTTGGGTGAGTTCATGCGTCTTACATTGGTCTTTCTTGTGTTTTGAGTTCCTTGTTTGCTCACTTTTTGCTTCCTTATAGGCTTTTCTCGTGGCTTAGCGCTTTGTAGACTTAGCACATGACCTATCTTTGTCCAATGCTGAAAGGGATCGTCTAGTGGTCAGAGTTTAGGAGCTTGAGGGACAGCTTGCTGATGTCAATCTCAAGCTGGAGAAAGCCTTGGCGAAGGCCTCTTCGTCATCCAAACAGAAGAAGAGAGCAGAAGCTTAGGTTGAGGTGTTGCGGGAGAAGATCACCCTCCTGGAGGCTGATTTAGTAGAGGTTGAGTACAAGTCTGTAGAGTGCACCCTTTATGGAATGTGGAGGCAGAATCCCAGGTTAGAGTTATCCTCCTTTGGTGATCATGCTGTGGCGAAGGTGGCCAAATGGAATGCTCGTGGCGGGAGGCCTTGAGATTTCATCTTTATAGCTTTCATTTATCATTTCAATTTGGTTGTATAATTATTCGAACCTTATTATGTCGGAGAGGTTTCTCCAGGTTCTTTGCTTTTTCCTCCAGGAACTTTTTTAAGTCCTATTGTGGTTGGTGCTAACTTTATCCTGCAATATTATCACAACTTCCCTTTATATATATATGTGTGTGATCTTTTGTTGTTGTTTCTTTATGCTTGAGGTCCTTTTGATCCCGCTCCTATATGCAAGAGCAAAATGAATTCAATAGGTCTCTTTGTTTTTTTCTAATAATTCGCTGATGTTTTATTTGGACTGGTAGTAAAAGTCTGTTTGGTGCACCTTGATTGTATTTGTAAGGATATGTTGACCCTTTGGGTTCTAGCTGTCCTCTTATATATTTTCACGTGTGCTTGTTATTTTTTGCGAGAAGCGTCCTTCTCGTCATTATGTATAGTACTATTTTTACAAGGGTCTCTTTTAGGACCCTTTTTGGCTAGACGGCTTGGTGGTCGTTCTAGGCTTATTGGTGGATGCTCTCCCTGAGGCCTTTCCCTTCGTGGAGGTATCAGCCTTTATTAGGAGGTTCTTCCTGTTGGACATTTTCACTCTCTTGATGTTCATAAGGGTAGCTAATCCTCATGAACTCAAGAGATGCCTTGCAAGGTTTTCTTCCTTATTTTTTTTTACAAGGGTCACTTTTAGGACCCTTTTTGGCTATATACTCTGCCCCCCAAGTGGTTGGCGAGATTTATCTCATCGGTCACTTTGATCATTTTGCTCATGCACTTTGATAATTCCAATTGGTGATAGGTACATGAGAGTTAGATATGTGCTTTCATAAATGAGGAGTGTGACATGCCAGTAAGAAACATATTCATTAAAAACGAGTAGAGTGCATAGGTATTTATGGAAATAATGTTCCTACTTCGTACCAGGGCATCTAGGTTACCCCCCTAATTCATAGCTTCTTCTAAGGAGATGACTCACAACTATGTAAGGAGGCTAATTGTGGTAACCCTTTTGATTTATCGTACTAAATGTGGAGCTCTACCCGATGTTCCCTCTACGGCGCGTATGCACTACCATTGATTCTGATCTCCTCAGTAACTCGAGGGTCTAACTCATGCGGGTTTGTGCTCCCGTGCACTATCATTACCATAGGTATTGGCGGTTTCATGATTGTGCGGAGGGACATGTTGTAACATTACCTTGCTTCTTTCTATTCCTCTTTCACACTCGCTACCCCCCAGGAGTTGGGAATTTTATGGTCAAGTGGTATACTAAGGTTATCGCCTTCAATTCTCTCAGGGAGGGTCTCCCTAATACCGCATTGAAGGCCAAGGAATAGCTTACTACGACAAAGTTCGTCATTACAGTGGTCTGTCTGGGTGGCTCTCCCATGGTGAGGGCTAACTCGATTGTGCCTAAGGGTTATATCGAGTCTCCTGTAAACCCATACAGGGAGGTGTTGTAGGGCTTTAGGTTCCTGGTGCCCAGTCCTATCTTCTCTAAGGTTGGGTGATATAGGATGTTTATAGAGCTCCCATTGTCTACCAGAACCCGATGCACCCTCATGTTAGCCAGCTTTACACTTAATACTAAGGGGTCATTATATGGAAAATGCACACCCTGTACGTCTTCTTCGGTGAAGGTTATTGAATTGTTTTCCCCTTTAGATTTTTTTGGGGGTCGTTGCTCTAAGCTTAACATGCATGGGGGTGGACTTCGTTTGGCTTCCCTGGCGTATCTATCTCACCTCTTTCTCGATTCTCCTCCGAATCCTGGTCCTCTGAAGATTGTCCTCACCTCTCCTTGCACCGCTGGGGCTACATCTCATGCCCGTGGCAAGGGTGGTCTGTCATCTGGTCTTTGATTTTCTCTTCGAATGTATCTACCTAAGTGCCCCCTGCATATGAGTTCTTCAATTTCCACCTTTAAATGAGTGCATTCTGCCGTGGTGTGGCCAATGTTTTTATGATACTGACAGTACTTTCCAGGATCTCTCTTTGACCGATCTCTCTTCATTGGTGGGGGTCTCCTGAAGGGGACCTGATTCTCATTCGCTACGAAGATATGTTCCCTAGTACGTGTTAGGTCAGTGTAGAAGGTGTGAGATGTTTGCCTAGGGTTACCTCCGTGTTTGTGCTTCCTCTGGTGGTCATCTCTTGGCCCTTCGTAATCTATTTTCTTTTTTGTGTCATTCGCACCTTCAGGGGTCGAGGGCTTGACAAGTGATGCACTTTTTCTTATCTTCAGGTTCTCATGGCTGTCTTCGACACGAATGCACTTTTGTGCTTGTTCGTAGAAATAGTCTAAGTCAGTGGCCTCCCTCTTTAGCATGTTATCCCACAACTTACTACCCGGGCGCACTCCAGTTGTAATGGCCATTTTTAACTCCCCCAGGGTTAGGCTTCTTACTTTGGCTGCCTCCATATTGAACCTATGGATATAGCTCTCCAGGCTCTCTTACTTTCCTTGTTTTACGTTAGCGAGGTTGGTGCCTAGCATGGTGTAACCACGCACATCGTGATGTTGCTGGAGAAATTCATCAGAAAATTATTGCCAAGACTTGATGGACCTTGGCCGGACTCTCTTAAACCACTTGTACGCAGAACCCTTTAACGTGACAGCAAAGCAGTGTCATCTGGCTCTGCTAGTAATTCCCCCTAGCTTCATTAGGTCAATGAACGCCTCAAAATGGTATTTTAGATCTGTATTGCCGTCGTAAGGGGTCATGTGAGGCTCTTTGAAGTTGGTTGGGAGCTGCACGACTTGAATTTCCCCAATGAAGGGTGATTTGTAATCAAACTCGTCGTTGACAGTGTGCCCCCCAGACGCGGTGATTATCTTGCTCCCCAGGCTCCTTATCTTGGTGTCTAAGTCTTGCCTCTTTTTGTTCAAGGAGTCTCTCAAGTTGGATGGGTTTCCCTTTCCTTTCCTTTTGTCTTCCAGGGGAGCCACATGAGGTGTGTCCTCTCATTTCTCCTTTTCCTGTTGAGTTCTTCCCTCAATTCTGGGGGTGTTTCCCTTGAAGTGACCTCAACTTCGTTATGAGGGTTAGTGTTGTTCCTCTGCTCTAGCCTCTTAGGTTGCTTCGCTTGTACGGGACGTTCATGCTGCTTTTGCCGAGGGGTATTGCTAGTGGAGAGTCGAGTCCTCCCATCATCCATATGGATTGTGGTTTCTCCTCTCTCTTGGCCTTTCTCTTTTCGCCTAGGAAGAGGCATGCTTGACTTTCCCTGTAGTAGGCCATTCAACACCTCTTGCATATTCTCTAAAGTGGTTTCTAGCCTTTGGTTCTTTCGGTGCAACTCGTGTATCTTATCTTCGTAGAATCGAGACCTAGAGCTCGAGCTTATGGAATGTACTCAGGGATTCTTGTTGGGCCTGTGCGTTGATGGACTTGGATCTTGTCAGCCAGAGTTCGGCACCTGCGGCTGCCTTGGGGGCATAAACTCTCTGGCACCTCCCGTAGGAGCAACTGCTGGTCCTGGACAGTTTTCATCAGGCTGAACAGCTGGGGATGAAGCCTCCCTTTCATCTTTAGCAGCCCTGGGCTCCTTTGCTGCATCCACATTTTTAGGTGGCAGAGGATTCCTCGTGGAGGCTTTCAACTGATCTCCGTCAAGGCGGACCTTAACCTCTCATGGTTCTCTCAGACGCTTAGAATGTCTTGACATCTTTCTCTGCAAGAATTAATAGAATAACAGTGGCTTAACACTTATCTTTCCCACAAATGGCGCCAAACTGTTGACTGTAAGAACTCGCCAACTAAGTTATATCAAGAACTTTATGAGTTGTAAAATAAGTGAACTTAAACTGACTAAACTTCAAGTAAAATTCCTTATAATTTCAAGAACACAAAATGTAACTGCTATAATTCTAGAGTGAAAAATAGAGAGAATGTAGAATATCTGTTTTCATTAGCAATCACTGGTTACGAAATTCCGAGAAACTCCACCCCCTTCTTAGGTGAACGGAGGTCATATTTATAGTAGAGCACTATTGGCCCACTGTACATGGTGGTCCCTGGGGGAACGACTCTGCATATGCAGTCTACAGATGGTAGTGGTGCCATGATCGTGGTGGTCGGCTCCAGTACACCCCAAGGGTCTGCGGGAGCACCTCAATTTTAGTACCTAGTTGTAGCTCCACTGTCTGTTTAGTACCAATGTCAGAGGCTGGCTGGGAAGGACCACGTTAAGTACCTTATGTGTACAACCACCACTTGTTTGGCATGGAGTTAGGGTCAGTAATCTGGGGTTTTCAAGGCTGTACCCCCGTACGTATTTCGTACCTAGGGTGGACAAGGTTCACTACCTTTCTGTGCATTCCGCACATATACGTGCTCTTCCAGTCATGTGTGGGTTTTTGTCCTCACAATGTATCCTATAAACTTTAAAGTGTTGAAGTTGTTTTGGGTTGTCATGGAAGATATGGCTCCCAGAGGCATGGAAGGCAAGAGTCTCATGAGACCCTTGGCGCGAGACGACTGTGTGCGGGTGAGACCCTTGTGCGCGAGACGGAGCTGTAGCACGAGGCCCCTGTGCGTGAGACAGGGTTGTGGTGTGAGGCCTCTGCGCAAGACGAAGCTGTGGCGCAAGGCCCTTGCGTACGAGATGGGGTCGTGGCGCGAGGCCCTTGCACGTGAGACGGAGCTGTGGCACAAGGTCCTTGCGCGCAAGGGGGTCGTAGTGCGAGGCCCTTTCGTGTGAGACGGAGCTGTGGCGCGAGGCCATGCCTCACAAGGCACTTGTGTGTGACGAATGCGTGTGCGGGCGCGAGGTTGTGCCTCGCGAAGCCTCAGTGCAAAGTGGGCCATTACTAGCAAGACATCCGACCCCTTGGGACCTTCAGTGCGAGATGCGTAGTTAGCTCTAAGGGGAGATCCTACTTGAGCTTGGGCACGAAGCGAGGCTCTGTAAGTAAGGCGCGTGCCTTGCGAGGCCTTTGGCGCAGGGTGCAAGGCCGGTCGTGGTTATTTCCATTCCAAGCCTTTATTTTAAGGGTCATGAGGCGGGGCCTTGTGCAACTAAAATTCTGGTATCCACTCTAAGTTTATCCTTTTGACAACAAGACTAAAATGCTCCTTGATGAAAACCTATACTTTAAAGCCCCCAAGGGCAAAATTGTCTTTGTACCTCGTTTCCCGCTAATCCTCAAATAGCACTATAGATTCCCAATTAATCCTGACTACACACTAAGTTACCGAAATACCCCTAGGTTCACCCCGTGCCGGGTATTCGACTCTGTTGTGCCGGGATCCGCTCACTAGGATCGCCTCAGACCACCATCTCAAATGTATCCCCATAACAATGGGATCTCACTCATAACACATACATAATACAAAAATACCATCAACGGGTCAAAAATTACAAATATGCCCCATTTTACAAAAATGGGCCTACATGCATATTTAATAAACATAAACTTGCATAACTATTCACATCACCATATAAATCATATATACCGCATGATCACACATATATTCCATTGATTACACATATAAATCCAATTGTGTCATCCTGACACACTTACCAAGGCACTAAGCCTTATTAGCAACTTTGAGACATTACAAAGCCCTTAGCCAGAACTTGAGGTTGTGCTCTTGAGAGGATTCTTGAAACAAAAACTAAAGAGGAGAGGGGAAGTGAGGGGAACGAGAGTGCTGTTGCCTTTCACACTTAACCAAAAATCTATACCAATTGATCAAATGACCAATTTATCCCTGGTCCCTCTTAACCTTAAAACATTACCCAAAGGGAAAAATCATCATTAGCTTTTATTTTCCCACTAAACCTAAAATTATACCCCTAATCTCCAAATTATCCAACTAATTCATCAAATACAATTTATTTTCCATCAAACACTTTCATTTATCAATGAATCATGTAATGTGTACAATTACAACATGGAACTGAATGACCATATGGTGGGACCACATGGAACTGAATGACCATCAAAGGGTTTTGTGTGCAGCACACCTAATCAAAATGGATGCAAGGATATGGTGGGACATGGTGAAATAGACCCGTGACCTAAACACTATGACCTGGGCATATTTTGTTCAAGCGTTTAGCAAAAAGTATTACAGTACAGTTGTACTAGCAACCAGGGTGGATGAGTCTGTGACCTTGGTTCAGGGAAACCTTTATGTTATTGATTATGCTCAGAAGTTTGATAGGTTGGAAAGGTTTGCACCTAAAATAGTAGCAACTGAGGCCATGCGAGTCCAAAGGTTTATGAGAGGACTTAAGCCCATGATTGCTAGAGATGTCAAAATGACCAGTGCTGAGGTTGTTAGTTACGCTAAGGTTTTGGATAAGGCTCTTTATGCAGAATACTTGGAGGACTGCATATGGAAGCATAGTGCTGTAAGAAGGGAGGCCAACAGAAACAAGGGTTTCCATGAGGGCAACAAGAGGAAGGCCCATGAAGGATAGAGTAGTGGAAATAACAAGAGGTCTAGACCCTCGACCACCTGAGGGTAGGCAGACCAGAGATTTTCTTTAATCTACCTACCATAAACAACCACGAATGATCTAGGAGACTACATAACACTGCAACATCCTGCTATGAAGATTCACCAAGCCTTAGAGCTCGTGATGTCAATTGTAGTGAGAAAGAAGAGTCCTACGACATAACCCAAGCAATTCCCACCAATATACGCACCTGGGAGGGAATATCTAAATAATGGAAGTGTCTGACAAGATGAATCCCTCCAACCACATGGTGGAGGGCATATCACCAGTGATAAAAAAGCCCATGGCATCTATAAGGATTAGCTATCCTCATAGACGTCGTAAGGGTAAAAAAAAGGAACTTCAAAAGTTTCACATCCGTACAAGGGTAGTCACCCTAAAGGATGACCACTGTACACGATGTCCCAGCTCCATGACCCTTGGCTCCATGAGAGACACCCCAACCTTATAGCCCTTGGCTCTGTGAGACATGCCTCGGTCCCATGGGCCTCAAAGCCATTGGCTCACACAAAAAAAGAGAGGAGCCCCACGAAGGGTCCTTAACATAAGTCTAGATCGACTAAAGTCGACTAGACCAAAAAAATAAATAAATAGAGGAACCCCATGATGGGTCCTTAATATAAGTCTAGATCAACTTGAGTCAACTAGCCAAAAAGGGTCTCAAAGAAGACACTTGCAAAAATAGTACTATGCCCAACAACGAGAAGGACACTTCTCGAAAGAAAATGAAACGTGTGTGCAAAAATTATAAAAGGATGGGAAAGACCCAAAGGGTTAACATGTCCTTATAAAAATAGTCAAGGTGCACCAATAAGACTATTGGCACTATGACCATGATGACTTCTAGAAGTTCCTCACAAAAAAAAAAAAAAAAAGAAGGGCTTTTCAAAGTCTTATACAAAAGAAAACAGGGCTCCTCAAAGTCTCATAATAAAGAAAAAAGTGGGCTTCTCCAAGTCTCATACCAACAAGAGAAAGGGAAAGGGATTTACACTTCCCTTATATTTGTGAGAACATGTGAAATTATCTTGCGAACATGGTTTATCTGAAAGAGTTGTGAGATAAGAGGTCCTTGTGTTGTAGGCTCTTGATGGAATGCACCCGCAATGCGAAGACACAATTCAGCAACCATAAAATGGAATACGTCCGCAATGCGAGATACTCCGGCAATGTAATGCAGCAATGCAACAATATTCAAGCAGGATGCGCTCGTAATGTCAGGCCGCAATGCGATGCCCTTGTGTATTCACCTCCTAGCTTAAATGCGCCTGCAATGTGAAGCCGCAATTCAGCAACCTTCAAATAGAATGCACCCGCAATGCGAGATGCTCGTGAAATGTAATACGGTAATGAAACAACATTAAAAAAAGTTGTGCCCGCAATGCGATGCCCTTGTGTATTCACCTCCTAGCTTAGATGCGCCGGCATCGCGAGGTCACAGTACAAGGTTAACTTTGGGACATCTCTTTAGTAATATCCATCTCAACTCATACTTTACCAAGTGTGAACGATGGAAATCCTCCCTCAACCTTGGCTCCCAATTGAGTTCACTCCTACCTCAGACATCCCTCTTACCATCACCAAGCAAAGACATCCAAAAGGAATTTCTCAAGCCAATAAAGGGTCGAGACACCCCACACCTTGTGAGAGGGTCTCACACAGCGAGGGCACCCTCCCTCAGCAAGGTTGCCTTCGACCTTCCCACTCAATTGGGCTCAACTCCTTCATTGGACATCTATCTAAATGCCACTATACAACCACAGATGAAGAATGATGTCTCAGAGACACCAAATGAGTACAACGAGAGGGCCCTCACATCGAGACCAACTATAATCTATTGCTTCCAATCATCCTCATCTAAGTGTTTAACGTGTCCTTAAGCCACATATAAGCCTTATACTTGCAAGGAAATTCAATGAAGGCCCTGACATATCAACGGATGGATGAAGCTTGACGACTAGAAGGTGCGCAGGGAGGCCGAGAGGCCTCACTATGCGAGGGGGTCTTGTATAGCAAGGTCACCCTCAACCCAATGCTCCCGAATGGCTTCATTTGTGGCCTCACATGTCCATCCTTTTTTCCTTTCACCCAACACTCGATCATACCCTCCAAAGCATGTTCTTAAGTGTTGTACGCTTCATTTATGTCTAGTCATCCCGTGATGTCTCATGAGGCTATAACACCATGCCATGATGCTTGACATCTCCACTCACACAACCATGAAAGCTCAGAGCATACTACCATTGCCACTAGCATCATCAACTTTGTTGACGTGTTCTCACTGTAACCAACTTAGTTTACAAGAAGGCACACAACACTGTTGCCAAAGTGTAATAAGTGTAGCATCATAATAAGTCCAGAAGAACACTTAAAAGTCTCCTTGTAGACTAGAGGGCAAGTGTGGATGCCAAAAATATTCCAAGGAAAATAGTCCGAGGGAGCCGAGGCGCGAGACAACCTCGTGTAAGCATGGAAGAATTGTCCTGACCAATATCGGAAACAAAGTCTAAACATGAACAGATGAAAAGTTTTATTGCAACATTTGCACCCAAAGACTTAGACACAAGTGGGTCGACGTAGGGGTATGAAGGGCCAATCCTTAGGCGCTATACAAGGTCAAGACGTATACACGAGGGACCTTATAAGGCAACACCCACACAAGTGTCTAGATGACAATATGCGAGGCACGAGGTGAGGCATGCCTTGATGCCAAGATTCGTAAGTGCCAAGTCTCGTGACCCTTAAAAGGTCGAGATGAAGGAGGGCTTTGCTATGCGAGGCCCAGCATGCCTAAGCGCCAAGGGGGAAATCTGCGCGAGGCTGAGGTAAAGGACGGCCTTGCATAGCAAGGCCTAGCATGCAAAAGCGCCTAGAGCACGACCCTTGCAAGGCTGAGGTAAAGGAGAGCCTCGCATAGCGAGGCCTTGCATGCTAAAATACCAAGGGAACAACTTGTGTGAAGCTGAAGTGAAGAGGGGGGCCTCGCTATACGGGCTTGACATACCTTAAAGCCTAGGTGGAGAGATGTGCGCATGACGTGAGGGAGAGCACCCAAGGCCCCAACTGCAAGGTCTATATGGACAAGGGCCTTGCGGTGCGAGGCCCATCTTGCCTAGGCGTGCGCATGATACGTGTTAAGGTGTGGAAGCCTTTGTTATAGGGCTTATTTCCCAAAGACTCGTCAATACGGAGACTGCATTAAAGAAAACCATTATGGCCTATTGAAGAGCTCATAAGTTCTCCAACACTATGTAGAATACAAAGATACTTGGAGCAGAGGCATATCTTGGAGACAAGAAAAACCATCATGTACAAGGCATACGTATGGGTACGGAATGTACCAGCCTGAAGAGGTTAGAGGTGTGGCCTTGACATCCGTATCAGACAAGTAGTGGTACAAAATAGTACAAAGAGTGGTGGCACTACCTGCATGCCACTTACCATGTACTAGGGCCGACACCACAATCTTCTGCACCATTACAACCTATGCCACTACTTTGACAGTGTACCCCTGTACTATTTTGTCCACTATAAATAGACCTTCACCACTCAAGCAAAGGGGTTGAAAAATTCATTGTATACTCAGGAAATTAAGCAAAATACAACTTTTTGATCCATTGTTGTTCTGTATTTTTTTTCTTCAAGTTCTTTCTATACTCTTTCTGAGTTATTTTCATACTAAGCTTTGAGTTTTCCGACCTAACATCATTGACAAGTTCTCACCGTCAACACATAAGGACTTGTTTATACAATAATGAAGTTTCAGCATTATGAATTGCCTCCCCCCATTTCTATCCCATCTCTCCTTATTCATAGTGAGGAGTTTAGGGTTACATTTAAATCATGGGCCTAAGCTATTAGGTCTCGCTTGTAAATAATACATTATAACATTATAATAACACAAATATAGTTGTATTTTGATAAATGGTGACTCTACCATCTGCTTCTAATCCTGTTAGCGTTGGTAGCCTGTCATGAATGATCAGGAATATATATATATATATACATATCTAGGTGACTAGAAACCTCCTACTAGCATACTGTAAGCTTAGAAGAACTAGCCTTGTGCGAACAAAGGTAGAAGAACTTCTTTATTAGCATATGATGTCATGATATAAATGAACATGCCACTACAAGAAAAAATAGTTTTTATAACACTTAAAAACTGCTAACTCGAAGTATTTATAACATTTTTCAAAACACTAACGTAGCCCCTGTTATTAAAAGTCTAAATTTCAAGATAACAATTTTTAGATATTATTTTCATTGTTATCATAAAATATTCCATAACACATTTCAGCTGCTATAATTTTATTAAAATAATAATTTATTAATGTAATCGATTTACAAACTGGTGTTATAGATCCTTTTCATATCATTTTTAGTTTATTATATTTTATAAATAGTAACTTTTAATACTTTCTATTATTGCTTTTAGTTATTATTTGATAAATAAAGCATTACAATATGCTATAGTGGATGACTTAATAATATTTGTTTTTGTTATGATAGATCAATTATAATTTTATTTTTTTCTTTCTAAATGAAGTACACAAATTATGGTTGTTTTTTAAATTTTAATGTCAATTTTTTTAGTGAGAGTAATATCAATTAAAGTTGTACAATAAACAAAATAAAATATGTACACCAACATATAAAGTACTTTTATTGAAATTTACAAACCCATACATAATATACTTCAATTTTTATACATGATTCACATAAGAAAAAAAAAAAAACTAATCCTTTGCTCAATTATTGACACTCCAGCCCATCTTTCTAGTGTTGCCTTTAGCTTCATTGTAAATTGAAGTAAGATAAATTAACATGTTTATTGAAGTAGATACTACCATATACTATGTAATATATTATTTGTTTGTTTATTAATTTAATAATTGTTTATTTATTGTTCATTGTTTATTTTTAATTATTTGTCTTTTATTTAAATTTTATGTATCAATAAATGTTGTTAGTTGCTATTTATATGTGTGTGTGTGCTTGTGCCTTTGGTGTGCGTGTGTGACAAGGAAATAGAACTTTGTGATCTTGGTTGGATCATGGACATCAATTGGAATCAAGGTAATAAATTATGGAAAGTTTGGTGCCTTAATTAGCTAGTATTTTGGAGATGATTTTTTGAAAATAAAGAGGTGACTAAAGGCTTTATAATTGTTGATTGATTTGGTGAGATTTTCAAAGATCAAAGGTAATTATTTATAAATTAAGAATAAGGTCCAAATGTGAGTCTACATTCTTAGATTAAGTAAATAATCAATGGTGGATTAATGACTAGTCATTTAAAAAATTAGGGTTATTAATGATGAATTGATATAGTTTATTTGAGGAATCAATAAGATGATCAAATGGTGATCATCTCATTGAATTTTAGCATTAAGGGTGTGATGAGCAATCGAGAATGTGGTTGAGAAAAAGACTAGGTGCGTGTGACACATTAGAGTAATTTTAGTGAATTATTTATGGAAAATCTAATCAAGGTTCATTGTGATTGAGAAATTAAATCAATTTAGCATTTATGGGTGATTTGTTGTTGGAAGTTTTTAGAGCCTATATAAAGAGAGAGCCTAGCTCTAATTTTTTTCACAACACAAAGAGAGAAAGAAAGAGAAATGGGTCTGAGGAGAAGAGAAAGAAAGAGAAAGAGAAAGAGAGAGAGAAGGTCGAGAGGTGAGTTGCACAAGGTTAAGGTGAGATTCTTGCTTTTATGGTTTAGTTCTTAAGGTTCTTTTTCTCCTTATACTTGATGATCATTGGAGAAGTTTGGTTCACATCTAGGGTTCATATTTCAAAGATCAAGAAAGGCTAGGGTTTCGAGGTTCCAAGGTGGTGAAACTTTAAGAGGTTCGACCTACACATACTCCAAAGGTACCATGGTATTTCTAAGTTTGATTTTCCATTAGTGCTTGCACTATGTTTAAGAGTTGACCATTATGAGCATGTTTTTATGATTTTGGGTTTGGTGCATGTGTTGCATGGCCCATGCATAAAGGTTTGTGCATGATGTTCTTCTTACAATAAGGTTCTTATTTTATGATTAGGTTTTGCTCATTGAAGCAGGATATTTTCCTTGTCAAGACTTCACACCCACACCAAAGTAAGGAAGTTAAACATGTTTTCTTGATTGCTAATGTTTATGGAATGCATGTTGTGTGCTAAATATTTTAGGGCATGTACTTAGGAAGGTAAAAGGTGGACAAAGGTTGCCACAGTTTTGACCATAATGGTCACAAGGAGGACCCAATGCTTCCTCGTAGTTATCTCTCCCATTTATGTGTGTAGTGCACGCATAGATTTTTTATATGATGATTCTATGTTTTGTTATGATAAGAGCTTATGGTTTGCTAAATAAGGTTTGCGTGCATGTTGCTTGTTTGGTTTAATTCTCCTTACTTGGCTGTTAGCTCACCCCTTACATTTTCCCCTTGCAAGTAAAGTGAATGCATGTTTTGTGATGAATGGCGGGCTGAGATCCTTTCCAAAGGGATATATGTACGTTGTGAGGGTCCTTATGAACGGAAGCAATCAAGAATGCCATAGGATGTGTTAATGTTATTTTTATTAGCTACTTTATTATGGGACAAATACTTATTGCATGAAATTATGTTTTATTCTATTTTAAACAAGACATCCGGATGTTATTGCATGTTTTTAAGTATTTTTAAGAATGAATGTTCCATTTTCAAGATTAAACTTAAGTTTTGTTTCAAAATACTTGTTGTATTGAGACGCCGAAGGAGATTAATTTCCATTAATCTTCAAATACATACACAAGATTGGAAGGAACTTAACTCATCATTTTGTTTGTAAGTTGTTTCACTGTATGGTTTTAATATTTGTTGATATGTGCAGTTTGAGCTAGAATGGAAACTCCTAGAGAAGTCATCCTTAAGGAGATCAGAAACATTCAAAAGATAGAGGAAGACCTGAATGATAGTTGCTCGCTAAGTAGAGATAAACTTCTGTTAGTGTTTGGTAGTTTTCTTTGTGAGAACAAGAATGAAATTAGTTTTGCTCATCTTCCCTCCAAAGGATTTAGCTAGCAGGTCCAAAAGTTATTATTTGACACGTCATCATGCCAAAAAAAGGGTATAACAAATCTCAATATCACACATACTGCATAAATATCTGACAACATCTAAAACATGATAGAAAAATAAGATAGATATGTTAGAATATAAATATCAATAATTTAAAATAAAACTTTAAAGATGAACATGTTAGGAAAAACTTCAATCTGTATATAGCCCTAATTAATTCAAGAGAATCAAACAATAGAATCAAAGATTAGCGGAAGCGTACCGGAGTCCATTGAATCGTTTGTAAAAGGGTATGATCTTCCAATTTTGCATCAAAAACCTTTGAAGCCTTATTTTACTGATGATGGGGATTCAGGAATCTGAAAAATGCGATACGATGCAAAAATGGGGACCATTACCCATTATATTACCAACTGCCAAAGCAGTTAGTAATATTTATTAACTATTTCTAATTTGGCCCCTCATCAAATCAGAAATTGTCTAATTGGTATCCACATATTAAAATCATGACAAACATACCCTTAAGTCATAAACTTTATTCCAAAATAGACCACATAAATTTGACTTATTTTATTTGATGACCCAACACACATTTTATATATACAATTGTGACCCCAATAAATTTCTAACAATCTCCCACTGGGCCACATATGTATATATATAAATGTGTTAACCTTATTGAGCTCATAACTTTGTCATCATAACCATAGGCATATGCAATCTCGTCCATTAACTATATCAACATAGGATCAAAGCGATTTTCGTTGTATCAATCACAACTAAACCCATCAATGGTCACATACATCAACATAGCCAAATGACATAGATCAATCATGATAATGTGGAATGAAAATTACATGCATGGTGATCTATTCATGTCAATTTTCAATTGGTCCTACTTTACTTTATAGAGATCAAAACTTTAACTTAATGTACAAAGTGAAATAAACTTAATAACATAAAGTCTGATCAGAAAAATTTCTAAATACATAAGTTTCATGAAACTAATAAAACACAAAGGATAATAAAGACAAACTCCCATTGAATCTAGATATCCTCATACTCTAAAACACCCATACGAGCAGTGTGCTCACGAAAGACCTTGGGTGGCAAACCCTTAGTAAGGGGGTCTGCAATCATGGAGTTTGTACCTAAGTGTTCTATACAAATCTGTCCACTCTGTACCCTTTCTTTAACAACAAGGAACTTGATGTCAATATGTTTTGACTTCGTCGAGCTCCTGTTGTTGTTGGAATCTAATATAGCTGATTTATTGTCACAATACAACTTAAGTGGTCTTTCTATTCCATCCACAATGCGCAGCCCGGTGACAAAATTTCTCAGCCATATACCATGGTTGGATGCCTCATAACATGCAACAAACTCTGCTGCCATGGTAGATGAAGCTATGAGTGTTTGTTTTGCACTCCTCCATGATATAGCTCCACCACCTAACAGATATATGTAGCCTGAAGTGGATCTCCTACTATCTTGGCATCCCGCAAAGTCGGAGTCAGAATATCCAATGATCTCAAAGTGATCTGACCTCCTATATGTGAGCATGTAATCTCTTGTTCTCTTCAAATATCTCATAACCTTTTTGGCTGCTTTCCAGTGATCAATTCCTGGATTGCTTAAGTATCTGCCTAATACTCCAACAATGTACGCTATATCCGGACGCGTACAAACTTGAGCATACATTAGACTCCCAACAGCTGAAGCGTATGGAATCTTTTGCATTTCTTGAATTTCAAGGCTTCCTTTAGGGCATTGCTTAAGACAAAATTTGTCTCCTTTAACGACAGGGGTATCACCTGGTCTACAATCTTGCATGCCAAACCTTTTGAGTACTTTATCGATATAGCTCTTTTGTGATAATCCAAGAATACCCCGAGAACGGTCTCGATGTATTTGAATTCCTAAAACAAAAGAGGCGTCACCAAGATCTTTCATCTCAAAATGCTTAGATAGAAATCTCTTGGTTTCGTGCAATAAGCCTATATCATTAGTGGCAAGCAATATGTCATCGACATATAGAACTAGAAATATGCACTTACTCCCACTAAACTTGTGATACACACAATCATCAACAACATTTATCTCAAAACCAAATGAGAGAATCACTTGATGAAATTTGTGGTACCATTGACGGGAAGCTTGCTTGAGTCCATAGATGGATTTTTTTAATTTGCAAACCATATTCTTTGGGTCACCACACACAAAGTTTTCTGGTTGCTCCATATAAATTGTCTCATCAATGTCGCCATTGAGAAACGTTGTTTTAACATCCATTTGATGTAACTTAAGATCAAAGTGAGCAACAAGTGCCATTATTATCCTAAAAGAGTCTTTCGATGAAACCGGAGAGAAAGTCTCTTTATAATCAATACCTTGTTTCTGAGTATAGCCTTTTGCTACAAGACATGCCTTAAACCTCACCACATTACCATTTTCATCCCTCTTGGTTTTAAATATCCATTTACAACCAATTGGTTTTACACCTTCTGGTAATGGGACAACTTCCCAAACTTTATTGTCTTGCATAGACTTATTCTCTTCATTCATGGCATCATTCCACTTTTGAGAGTTAGAACTTTTCATGGCCTGATGAAAGTTGATTGGATCATCTTCCATCATTCCAATGTCATCCTCATGTTCTTGAAGATACACTATGTATTCATCTGGATTAATAGCATTTCTTCTTTCTCTAGTGGATCGTCGCAAAAGCACTTGTTCTCGAGGTTGTTGAGTTTGTACCTCTGGGGTTTGATTGACTATGTTTGGTTGCTCTTGATCTAAAACTTGATCAATATCAGGATTGGAATCCTGAACATTGTCAAAAGCAACTAATGGAATTGAAATCAACTCATCTTCAAGAAGAGTGGTTGATTCTAAATCCTCCTCAAAAACAAAGTCCTTAACCGTATTTCTCCCCCCAAACTCAATATCCTCAAAAAACTTTGCAGTTCCCGTTTCAAATATATTCTTTACTTTGGGATCATAAAACTTGAAACCCCTAGATCGCTCAGAATATCCAATAAAGTAGCTGCTCACAGTTTTGGGTACCAGCTTCTTTTCATTTGGCCTATAAGGCCTAGCTTCAGCTGGACATCCCCAAACGTGAAAGTGCTTAAGACTAGGCTTTCGCCCCGTCCAAAGCTCATAAGGTGTTTTTGCAGCTGCTTTAGTTGGTACCCTATTCAAAATGTAGGCTGCTGTCTTAAGTGCCTCTCCCCAGAGTGATTCTGGTAAGGTTGAATGACTGATCATACTCCTTACCATATCTTTAAGAGTACGGTTTCGTCTTTCAGAAACACCATTCATGCTAGGAGATCCCGGCATAGTGTACTGTGGGACAATTCCACACTCCTCTAGATATCTGGCAAAAGGTCCTGGACGTTGTTCACCTGATCCGTCATATCTACCATAGTACTCACCACCACGGTCAGACCTGGCTTGCTTTATTCTTTTGCTAAGTTGATTCTCAACTTCAGCCTTAAAAGATTTGAACACATCCAAGACTTGAGACTTTTCATGAAGTAGAAATAGGTACGCATATCTTGAGTAATCATCTATGAATGATACAAAATATTGTTGACCATTCCAAGAAGGTGTAGGAAATGGCCCACAAATGTCTGTATGTATCAATTCTAAGACGTCTATAGCTCTTTTCGCACCTAATTTCTTTGTTTTGGTCTGTTTGCCTTTGATGCATTCAATGCAAACATCAAAGTCTGAAAAATCAATTGAATCCAAGATTCCATCAGACACAAGTCGCTCAACTCTATTTCTAGAGATGTGACCTAACCGTTTGTGCCATAAGGAACTTGATTTTTCATTATCTATTTTACGCTTAGTACCACGTGATTCCACATTTAAGGTTTCATTATAAGAAGCAACGGTGTCAAGCAAATATAAGTTGTCATAAACCATAAGAGAACCAGTTCCAACAGTATTTGAATTAATAGATAAACTAAAGCAGTTGTTTCCAAATGAACAACAATAACCTAATTTGTCCAAACAAGAAACAGAAACCAAATTCCGCCTAAATGACGGTACAACAAAAGTATCTATTAAGTCCAAATAGTAACCAGTACTTAACAACAACCTAAAATGCCCTATTGCTTCCACATTCACCGACTTGCCGTCTCCCACATAAATGCTTCTTTCAGCATCATTTGGCTTTCGGTAACTCAGGCAACCCTGCATTGAAACACTGATGTTAGTAGTAGCACCAGAATCTAACCACCAAGTGTTTCTTGGTACTGAAGCTAAATTTACCTCAGAACAGACCAAAGTAAGAAATGTACCTTTCTTTGCTCGCCATGCAATGTACTTAGCACATTCCTTCTTCACGTGTCCTTTCATGTTGCAAAAGAAACAACCACCATCGTTGTTGGCTTGAGTTTGTTTCTTATGTGCTGGACCCTTATCATTAGCAGCCTCATTCTTCCTTTTCTTGCCCTTATCTTTAGAGGTGCTTGCCAAATGAGCACTTTCAGTCTTCTCTTGCTTCAATCTTTCTTCCTCTTGAACACAAAATGAAATGAGCTCATTAAGAGTCCACTTCTCCCTTTGACAGTTGTAACTGACCTTGAATTGACTGAATTGTGGAGGAAGAGAGATAAGCACTAAATGCACAAGCAAGTCATCTGAAAGCTCAAGCTTTAGTGCCTTCAACTTTGAAGCAAGGTGAGACATTTCCATAATGTACTCCCTTATGTTTTCCTTGCCCTTAAACCTCATGGAAATAAGTTTCTTTAAAAGAGTACTTGTTTCCGCCTTATCGCTTTTTGCAAAGCGTTTCTCAATTTCAGCAAGGAAAGTTGTGGCATCGGTGACCTCCTCGGACACCGCACCCCTAAAAGCCTCAGGTATGCCGCGCTTGATGATCATAAGACTCATGCGGTTTGAACGATCCCACTTCTCATAAATCCTCCTTTGCTCGGAGGTACTAGCATCTGTAAGAGAAGCAGGTCGATCCATCCTTAATGCAAGGTCAAGATCCATGCAGCCAAGAACAATAAAAATGTTCTCCTTCTAGTCCTTAAAGTTACTACCATTAAGGACCGGCACTGAATTAAGATTAGCAGATACAGTAGCAACAGCTGAAAATAGAACAGTACAATTACATAAATAACATGCTCATATAAGAATCCAAATAAAACAATGAATTCAAATTATGGTTAATCCCATCTCAAGATACCAAACACATCATTAATATCAAGTCTTTGGACAATAATATTAATTGTAAGCGGTACTCTTGTTATAGCGATCAAACATTGACAATATGCAATCTTTGGACTAACATATTATTCACACAAAAAATACCTTATAATTGTCACACATTTATCACCATATGTATGTATGAAACTCTGTCAAATATTAACTTACCTTTGGGTCAGTTAATAAACACATGAATTACATACATACAATTATATATCTTGATATTTTTATTAAATTAATCTACACAAAAGAGATCACTTTGGTGATATTTTGTTTCAATTAATTGAACTAAATATTAGATATCTTTAATAAATTCTTAAAACCAAAATTTGAATTAAATTATTACTGTATTATTATTATTATTAAAATAATAATAATAATAAAAACCCAATAAAAATATATATATATATCCATATACAAAACAAAAAAAAAACAAAACAAAATAAACTGTAGTTGGTATTTTGTTTTATTCTTTTTATATATATATTTATATAAAAAACAAAAAACGTAATCTGTTTTGTAAATAGATTAAAGCATATCCATATAAGAACAAAACAAAGCCATTGATTAACCACAATATAGTACGCCAATACTGATTTCCATGAAGTTATGCAATCAACAATAATATACTGAATCGTAATGGGTATTCATATATATGTATATGCCCTTGATTTATGAATACATATATGCCACAGAACATAATTGCCAAACGTAAGTATATATATAAGAACTTCATTCCAGTAATCGCACGCATAATCGCACAAAGAACCATAATCGCACGCATATATTCCTAACAATGCCGCTTCAAAGTCTGATATATCGCACGCATAGTAATGGAATGAATAACTCATTGACAAATTTAATCTCAAATAAAAATATACATATGCACAACTCCAAAAAGAATTTCATGGAAGACCAATAATACTATAAATTCTCAAGAACTAATTTAGGGATGCTCTTGATACCAAATGTTAGGAAAAACTTCAATCTGTATATAGCCCTAATTAATTCAAGAGAATCAAACAATAGAATCAAAGATTAGCGGAAGCGTACCGGAGTCCATTGAATCGTTTGTAAAAGGGTATGATCTTCCAATTTTGCATCAAAAACCTTTGAAGCCTTATTTTCCTGATGATGGGGATTCAGGAATCTGAAAAATGCGATACGATGCAAAAATGGGGACCATTACCCATTATATTACCAACTGCCAAAGCAGTTAGTAATATTTATTAACTATTTCTAATTTGGCCCCTCATTAAATCAGAAATTGTCTAATTGGTATCCACATATTAAAATCATGACAAACATACCCTTAAGTCATAAACTTTATTCCAAAATAGACCACATAAATTTGACTTATTTTATTTGATGACCCAACACACATTTTATATATACAATTGTGACCCCAATAAATTTCTAACAGAACAAACATTAATAATAGAAGAAATACCTGAGAGGATTGTGTTATCATTAACACGCAAATCAATCATATTTTGAGATATGAATTGGAAATCATTGATCGGAATGTTAACCATTCCTTCTTCTAGCCTCTTAAGTGAAGTTGTAACTAAAGAAATAGTTTTATGGTCATTTGAAAGTGGTCTATACTCACTTGTGCTTGCAACAACCTTCAAATTCTTTACATTATATAAAGAACCCTCACTCAATAGGTGCCTAAACTTAGACAATAAATTTTTCCTAATTGTTGCATGCATTAGATTAGCCTGTGACAAAAACACACAACACATTAATTAAATATAAAACAATTGATAATAAAAAGAAAATTGAGGAAAGAAACTTTGATACAACTTTCTCATCAATAAAAATCATATCCATACTAATAAATTCTCCATTGTTCTTGGTATTAAGAGACTCCCACATTCTAAAAACTCTAATCTTTATCATCCAATTATCTCTATCATTGTTTAAGTCTGTAATACCCAAGTAGCTTATTTTATTAGTTATTTGTTTGCTATTTAATTATGATATGTTCATAGATTGATTGAAGAGTTATGGGAAATAGATTTTTAATGGGAAGTAGTTTCTAGAATAAGATTTATTAAGTTTGAGTTAATAGTTAATTTGATGGGGTATTGTTATTATTTTAGTTAAATAATAATTTATTATTGTAATAACCAAGTTACTATTCTATTTTCTAGAATTTAATTTTGTTTCACTACTTTGAATGTGGATGTGAGATGATTTCTTAAGTAGGATTATTTTCTAAGTCATGATTAAATTATGTATTAATTTAAACCCATGATAAGTTTGGACTTTAATAGTTAGAATAATAGTATACTAAATTATTTAGCATTTAAATTTGTTGGTTGAGATAATTGTGGAGGTTGGAGAATTAGATAATTAAATGGAATTTTTGTAACTCTAGGGTGTTGTAAGTTGAGACCCAGTTTTTATCTAGTTACATTACGATTTTTGAAAAATAATATTTCCAAGAACCTTTAGATAATTGAATAGGCTTTCCAACGGTACTAAGATTGTCAAACTCGGACTATTACAACTCTGGTTATGTTCATTTTACTACATATGGGTCAAAAGTTACGAGATTTCTAAGAAAGGTAATTTTGAGAGATTTAATCTAAGTTTGAACAATTTAAGTTTGAAATTCGATACTTTAGTAGGTAGGCTTTATGGAGGGAAGTTTGAATAAAATTTAAAGTTTGAACTTGATAGTAAGGATAGGCTAGGTGGCGTGATAGGCATGGATCAAGCAAACTAACAAGATTTGACTTGGTCTTGAATAATCAAAGTGGGCGTGTGGCATATAGAGAGGGAATGAAGGAATATATTGCAACAAAGAGTGAGGTGGTTGAGTATGTTAAGGCTTGAAAAGGTCTTTGATTTTCAAATGGAGGTTGAGAGAAATATGGAGAGCATCAAGGAGGGATAGTTGAGGTTGGAGCTTATAAATAGAGCATTAGGCCTCCATTTCTTTCATCAAACAACTCTTGGTCGAGACATACACTACACTAAAGCATTTATCATATTTTTCAAGCCTATCTTTTGGTCCCATTCTTCCTCTATAGCCAAAACACAAATATCTTGCAAACACACCTCTACTTTGAAACTACTTGTGGCTGAAACCCTAGTGCGATCAAGACATTTAGGGAGATAGCATTATTCTTCAAGGTTGCATGATTCGTTCATAGTCCGAGCTAGGATAAGGTATGCTTTATTGAGGTATAGAGTTCTATTTAATATATGCATATGTTAGTTTAAACCCTAATGCTAGTTTATATAATTTTTAAAAGGAAACTTTGGCGTGTGGTTCTAAAAGCTGCTAAGGATCTTAGTGCAACCATTCTCATCGTTTTTCTCCATTTTCAAGGTAAGAAAAATTAAGTAGCTTTATGTATAAGTTTATGATTTTATGTTCTAACGTCTCCGGTACAAAGAAAAGGTAAGAAATGGTGTATGGGATCTAAATAACCACATGGCGGGGTTGTATAGTTTATGTACAGACTCTGGATGTCCACATTATGAATTAAGAATTCTTACCATTTTCATTAAGCTGTCCTGATTCGTTTTAGATTTTACGATAATTATAGGATATGATCTATACATGCATGTTTTGTGATAGTTTTGCATGGTTATGAATAGTCAAAATATTTAGAATGTGAAATTAATTATGATTTTACGTGTAGAATTATAATTTACGATGGAAAAAGTAAGAAAAGTTCATTTATGCTATTTTATGAAATAAATTATTATGTTGGACAAATAGAACCATTTTATATTTTTATGTGATATATGAATATGTTATGTTCTGCATGTATGTATTTTCCTTACTAGGCTTAGTAGCTAACTCCTTATGTTTTTACGTGCATGTTTTAAGTAAGTAAATGTAACGTCCCAAATTACCTAATAAGACTTAGGACCTTGATTAGGGGGCCAGGATGGTAAAAATAAGAAAATTATGTGATTATGTGATATATATGTGTATCATTATATGATTATGTGAGTTATATTATGATATGACTTGATATGCATGTTTAGGTGTATTAAATGTGCATGTGGGCCAGTTTCTGTTTAAAAAGGGCAATTTTCGTAATTTGGCCTGTTATGGGTATATTTGGCGTATATGTGATATATGTGTGAGACCACATCATTATGTGGATATATTTGGGTTACTCGACACGAGGCGATCCTAGGGAGCAAGCTAGTGGGGAAGTCACAACGGGACCAATACTTGACTCGGTGAGAGTCAAGGGTTATTTTTGGGTATTTAGTACATTACCGGGATCAGGTAATGGGGAAATTGATTGGTAATTATTTGAGGATATTAGAAATAGCAGGAATTATGAGACGTTAATTATGATTAACGGGATAAGTGGCAAATAAAAAATTTACCCTTGAGGGTTTGTGAGAGAGGAATTTAGCCCTAGGGTCATTTAGGTCATTTTGAGCCAATTTAATGACTTAGTCACTCTTACCCTTAGCTGAAGGAAACCAAAACATAGCCTCACTCTCCCTCAACTTTCTCTCTCTCTCGTTAGTCTCCCTCTCTCTTTGTCTTGAGGAGTTTTTGGAATTTTGAGGAGAGTTGGCTTGGAATTAGAGGTTTGATGCTAGGTTTTAGTTAAGGACAACTTAAAGCCTGAACTACACAATTGAGGTAAAGCTACAACCCTTGATTTGGTTAAATTATGCCTTGTTTTTATGATGTTCTTGAGCTTAAAGTTCAAGGCCTTGGATTAGAGATTTGGTGGAGGTTTTGATTGAAGTTAAACGTGGGTTTTGATGGTGTTAATGTGCTATTAATGTTTGGGGGTTTGAATTATGGTTTTGGGAATTTATTGGGATGATTTTTGGTAAGGTTTTGGCTGAGGAAAAATAGGGATTTCTGGGTTTTCGGGGTCGCGCTGCGGCCCTATTCTTGGGTGCCGTGACTCGTGTGATACATGTGATTATGGCTTGGCCCGAATTTTTTAACAAGAATATGTAATAGGGCATGAACATCTGAGAATGTGCATGATTATTATTATGCTTGTGATTGTTGATTAAGCATGCTGAATGCTTTGTATTTGGAAATCTGATATATGATATATGCCTGTCTGCATTATCTTATTGAGAAAGGCTTGACTTATGATTTAAGGACGACAATAGTGTGCTAAGCGCTGGTCATTTTGGTTTTGCTAACCAGGAGCACGTAGTAGTAGTGGTAGTGGTAGTTGTAGTGGTAGTGGTAGTGGTAGTGGTAGTAGTGGTAATGGTAGTGGTAGTGGTAGTGGTAGTGGTAGTGGTAGTGGTGGTGGTGGTGGTGGTGGTGGTAGTGGTAGTGGTAGTGGTAGCGGTAGTGGTAGTGGTGGTGGTGGTAGTGGTGGTGGTAGTAGTGGTAGTGGTAGTGGTAGTGGCAATAATGGCAGTAGTGGCAATAGTGGCAGTAGTAGCAGTAGTAGTAGTAGTAGTCGTAGTGGTAGTGGTAGTGGTAGTGGCGGTAGTGGCGGTAGTGGCGGTAGTGGCAGTAGTGGCAGTAGTGGCAGCAGCAGCAGTAGCAGTAGTAGTAGTAGTAGTAGTTATGGATTTTATAAGTTTAACATATGGTTTAGAAATATTAATTTTATCATAAGGTTTGATTAATGAATATAATCCTAAGAATATTATTTATTATAAACTAATGTTTAGATAGATTAAATAAGAGCGTGACACTTGTCACAAGCATGTTTATTAAGGATTTAAGTATTTTTGATGAATAGTTTAATTAAAAGAAAGATCTAGAAGCTCTAGAACCTCCCATTATCCATTAAGATCTCGTTTTACTCAGTCAAAAGTAGTTTTAATCAATTTCAAATTATCCTGAAATGTGCAAAAACGTGTTTGAAATATCAGCGTATGCCGATATATCGCAGCTATAAGGGCCGATATATCGCCTATAATTGATACGGAAAATACGTTGACTTCGCACGAACAAAAACACAAACCCTTGATATCATAGCAGGAGTGATATATCGCCTACCCTAGGCGATAAATCAGCTCCAATGAACAATTTTTGAATTTTCGTAGAATTCTGAACTAGAAACATCCCTCAACAACCTTGACTCGTTCCTGAATGTTTTTGACCGAGTTCTGGGCATATGTTGAACAGATAATTCAAATTTATTCATTTTTAAATTATTTATTTATTTATTTTAAAGGAGTTAGTTTCACTCCTTGAACTCTATAAATATGACCCTTCACTCAGCCATTTCATTCATCATTCAAGCACAGTTCAGAGCCTCCAAGCTGCTAAGATTATTCTAGAGAGAAACATTACGGTTTTGGGGTTAAAGCTTTTCAAATCTAAGCTTTTATAAACACTTGGGAAGTAAGTTTTTGTGTGATTTTCGGTGTTCGAGGTATAGATTGAGGTTCTAAGCTATCCAAGGTATTCATTATCTTCAGCTTTAGTTCACTATAGTTTCTATTATTCTTTCATTTTTCTTCAAATCCTAACTTGTGATAGTGACTTTTGGTTAGGTGTTCAATTCCTTTGAAACATAAGGTTTTCAGTAAGTTCTTATCTCAATGGTTTAGATTTTCCATTTATCTTCTTTTCTTTAGAGGACTATGGTTTCTTTATGTTTGGTTTTAGGAGTTTGTCTCCAATATTCTAGTTTTTGGTAAGGAAAATTAGATAGTTTAGTATTATGACTTAGTTTATGTAGTTTATGATATAGTTTATGTTTGTATGACCTAACATTTCAGGTACAATAAATGGGTAAGTGTGTCTGGACCTAAGGTGTCCAATGATGTATGACAGACTATGTCCGGTAGGCTCAGTTGCCAAAACTTTATGACAGACCTAAGTGATGTCCGGGGCTTAATTGCCACCCCCTGTATAAGCACTTATCTTTTTATTATATCTGACTTGTTATTATAGTTATGATTATGACTTATGACCTATGATTTGTGACATAGATTATGATATAGAATTATGACTTAAGCTATGATATGACCTAGAGGTTTGTGTTTGTATGGCTCTTGTGAATTTATGTTATGTTTGATTATATTACTAACTCTTGTTTGTATTTTCCTTACTGGGCTTAGAAGCTTACTCCTATGATGTTGTTATTTCAGGAAATTAAGGATAGAAAGGTCGGTGGCGAGTGGGACCTAAGAGCTTTGCGATGTACTAGTGGGGACAATATAGTCGAGGAAGATCAAGCGGGCCTATTTTTTTTTTATTAAAACATGTTTATTTAAATGTTGCTCATTTTTGTGTTAAAGACAATTATTTTATTTTTTGTAAAAACCATGGATCCATGTATTTATTTTCAAGTTTTTATTCAATAAAGGAGCAATATTTATGAATTATGATCCAACGCCGTGTTCTCGGTAATCTATGAGAAATAAGGGTGTTACACGATGGGCCCTGGGGTGACTTATTAGTCCCATATCCTAGGCTAGGGTTGGGCCCCAGAATTGACTTATGAGTCAAGAACGACATTAGCACGCTGAGTGCAGTAAAAAAGCATTGACTTATTAGTCAAGGAGGGCCTTTGCACGTTGAGTGCTGGTCGTAAAACATTGACTTATTAATCAAGGGCGACTTTAGCACATTGAGTGTTGGTCGTAAAGCATTGACTTATCAGTCAAGGACGACCTTAGCATGTTGAGTGCTAGTCGTAAAGCATTGACTTATCAGTCAATGATGGCTTAGCATGTTGAGTCCTGGTCGTAAAGAACTGACTTATTAGTCAAGGACAACCTTAGCACGTTGAGTGCTGGTCATAAAGCATTGACTTATTAGTCAAGGACGACTTAGCACGCTGAGTGCTGGTCGTAAAACATTGACTTATGAGTCAAGGATGACCTTAGCATGCTGAGTGTTGGTCAAGAAGCATTGACTTATGAGTCAAGTATGGAAATAGCACGCTCAATGCTAGTTGATATGGTTTAGTCTTACCAGGAGCACATGATACGCTTGACCAACCTATTGGTCAGAGAATACTAAAGTGCCTGGCACGCTGGGCCAGCTCCAAGGCTGGTTATACAAAGGACAGGCCAAAGGGCCCTAGGGTGACTCACTAGTCCCATATCCTAGGGCGATGAGCCAGTATGATTTATTAATCATATATTTTGGGCATTGGACCCCAATATGATTCATTGATTATTTATCTTGGGCTATTGGCCCTTATGACACTATAGTCATTTATATGAATGGTAAGCATACGTGAGTAGGGTAATTACTGCTAGGCATGCTTATTATGATTTGGTAATATGTTATTAACTGCTTATGAGCATGTTTACATTTTCTTGCTGAGCCTTGGCTCACGGGTGCTATATGGTGCAGGTAAAGGGAAAAGAAAGCTAGACCATCCTTGAGTTTGAGAGCTTAGGTGACGAAGTATACATATGCGGCTGCTCGACCATCATGACCGAGGGTTTAAAGAGGAACTAGGGTCAAACACTAATTTTTCGCTTAGGTTGGCAGGTTGTAACCTTTTCATTGTAATTAATCTTTTAAATGAATTTTGGGATCCCATGTATGAAGTAAACGTTTTTATGAAACTGTAGTGTCCCAGAATTTTACTTAGCTAGCTAGCTAGTAGTAGTAGTAGTAGTATAGTACTAGCTTGTAGTATGTTAGTTTTCGTGGATTTTGGTTAAAGCTGAGACTTAGTTGGAGACACATAGCAACACTTATAGATTTTATAAGTTTAACCTATAGTTTAAGAATATTAATTATAACATAAGGTTTGATTAATATAGCTGATTGTAGAGATGTCATTTATTATAACCTAAGGTTTAGATAGAATTAATAAGAGCATGATACTTGTCATAATAATGTTTATTGGAGGATTTAAGCATTTTAAGTAAATAATTTAGTAAACGAAGAATCTAGAAGCTCTAGAACCTTCTAACACCTGCTAGAATCACGTTTAGACTCAGTCAAGCTGCTTAATCAATTCAAAACATGCTGAAAAAGTGCAAATACGTGTTTGATATATCAACGTGTGCTGATATATCACAACTATAGGGGTCGATATATCGCCTACGGGAGATATGGAAAACACGACGACTTCGTACGAACGATCGAACGAGGCTCAGGATTATGGGGGAGGCGATATATCGCCAATAGGGGGCGATATATCGGCTCCAACTCATATTTTTGAATCTTTGTGGATTTAAATTTAAAAATAGCCTTAAACACTTAGACCTGCCTTTGAACGATTTTGATAGAGTTCTGGGCGTCTATTGAACGAAAATTCAAATATTTTTCATTTTATATTCATTTATTTATTCATTCTAAAAGGGGTTAGTTTCACTCCTTGAACTCTATAAATAGTACCTAGTACTCAACCATTTTCTTCATTCTTCAAGTAGTCTTCAGAGCCTCCAAGCAGCTAAGGTTACTATAGAGAGAAACACTTGGGTTTTGGGTTAAAAGCTTTATCATTCTAAGCTTTTCTAAACACTTGGGAAGTGAGATATAGAGTTATTTCGGTATCGAGGTATAGATCAAGTCATAAGATCATTCAAGGTATTCTTATCCTTAAGTTCAATTTTCATAGTTCTTTAGTTTTCGTTAGTTTCTTTCAGATCCTAACTCTTTGTTTTGATTCTTGGTTAGGTATTTAAGTTCCTTGAACTTAAGGTTTCTTTTCGGTAAGTTTCTTCTTGATGGTCTAGTTCTCTCTCTTTTTTTTTTCATCTCTTTTCTTTAGAAACTCACCATTCTTACTGTTGGTTTTAGGAGTGTTCCAAATCCTGTTCTTGTCTCCATATCCCGGTTTATGGTAAGGAAAATATGTTAGAATATATGTGTTTATATGTTTATGTTATGATATGTTTTATGCTATGATATATATATTTGTATAAATATGTCTTGTAGTCATTTGGGGCTTATAGTTGCTTAGATAGAAAACCCCAATATTTTTATGTCATTTGGGGCTTATAGTTGCTTAGATAACAAACCCCAATATTTTTATGTCGCTTGGGGCTTATAGTTGCTTAGATAGCAAACCCGAAGAATTTTTATCATTTCTTGGGTTTAGAGTTATGATTTACCCTACCTCGATTAGTAGACAGAGGACCTAGATGGGTTATCATATACTTCCATGTGATCTAACCTACCTCGATTAGTAGACAAAGGACCTAGATGATTTTATCACATGCCATGTGAATGAGTTAATGGCCATTAATATTGTAGTCCTATATGATATATGTTTTATAGTCATATGTTTATGATTTATGATATATGTTGTTAGTAGATTTTCTTTGCTAGGCATTAGGCTCATTCCTTTATTTTTAGAATGATGCTGGAAAATGATTATGGAAGGCGGAAAGATTCATGGCAGCTTGGCTTGTGTGTTGAGGATGAATGGATTGAATGGACTGCATGTCGATCGAGGATGACATTATTTTTAAGTCTTTTGAATTATGTTTTGATGTATTTCCGCAATTAGTAGTTTATGTTTCATGTTTAAAATAATGGGTACCCATACCGTATTTTATATTTCATATTTTACTATGTATTTTGCACAATATTTATTTTGGGTTTTAAATAAAGTTCTGTTATTTTATATGAATGTATCTCAAAATAGTAGTTATGTCATAGTAGTTTTTAATAGTTCGAGGTCTTAGAAATAGTCGGGTCCTTACAGAAACGATGGTACCTTTGACCAAAAATTTTAACCCTAATCTGTTAATCACGTTTAGTTACACGGTTATGGATAAATGGCTCATTTAGCTAGTTGAGCACTATTTAAAATACACAATGTAACGGTCCTTGAGTAGTAGGGAGTTACAGTAAATGTTTAGAAAGTCGGTGGCGAGCGATACCTAGCAGAGCTGCGTGTGTACAAGTGAGGGCCATATAGTTGCGAGTTGTATTTTTAAGATTAAAAGTTTTTTTCATTTATTTATAAAAATGTTTCTTAGTATTTTAATTATTCTAATATAAAGACAATGTATTTTTTTCTTTCAAACTGGATACCTTATTTATGCTAAATTATTTTGAATAAAGGCAACATTTGTTTATTTTATGGTTTTCAATGCAGTGTTCTCTATTTAATAAGTATTAGATAAATTAGGGTGTTACAAAGTCGCAAAGAAAAGAATACCCCATTATGAAAATTGAAATTGAAAGAGTTTAGAGAGAAGAAGAGAAAAAAAAAATAGAGAGAGAAATTAGTGTAGATGAAAATATGAGATTAATATAGATTGTTTAGAATATATATAAAATCACGAATAGATATTTATATATATTATTAATTTAAATAATAATATCTTGTAAATATCTTATTTAAATTTAAACTAATATGTAACTAAATTTATTATTATTAGATTGTTATCATTAAGATGGTAAATAGGAAAAAGAAAAATTTACACAAACAGACAAAATTGGCCATAATGTTACTAAAATACTGCCACACAATTTTTTTTTTTTTTACCTTTTTCTTATTTTTTTATTTTCATTTATACGGATTCACTTGTTTTTATATTACAACTATACTATTTTGCCATCATCACAATTTTATCATTTTTTTATTCATTTATTATATATATTTTTTTATAAAAAAGTACATTCTCCTCGATATGCATCATCACACTCCCCATTCTCCACTTTCTACCCTTATTTTTCTGCGGCACGATCACACAGTTTATTTTTTTTCTCAATTCAAATCGTTCATATTCTCTACTCTTATAACCTATTTTTGTTGTTTATAGATAGTATATGTTTTTATGGCCATTGTATTTTATGCATTTTCTACTACCAAGCCAATCAAAGCAAACCCTCCCAAATTCTGATCACGAAAACCGACCAGTGTTTACTAAAGAAGCTTATGCAATGGGGAAGAAAACTACTGCCAAGCCAACCAAAGCAAATGCACCCAAACTCCAATCACTCAAACCCAAATTACACACACACACAAATGATTAGTGTCAGATTCCATTGAACAGAGGAAAGTGAAAAGGGTAAAATCAAGTGAAGGGTATTCGAAGGTTGTTGAAGGTTATGAGGGAAAACAAGTCGTGAAGGTTTGTTAAGCGTTTCTCTTTTATTGTTTTGATGTTGCTTCAGTGTTTTATTGATATTGAAAATAAGTTTATGATCTTGAATTTGATTGAGTTGTTAAATAAGTTGTCAATTTGTGTAAGTGGTTGATTTATTATCCATTTATATGAGTTTTATATTAAAATGCACGCAATATGTTTGGTTTAATGCTTAGTTGAATTTTTATTGTAAGGTTTTTTGTTATTTTATAGTTTTACTAATTTTTGTCCATTTTCAAGTTATTTCTCAGTAGTATGTTGTTTATATATTTTGATATAGTTGTTGTGTCGTTGATTTTGTTCTGATATACGTTCCTATAATGGTTTTAGGGCTTTCAGATTTGATTATTGTTGGTCATATGTTGTTTTACGATATATGTTCTATTGTCTTAATGTTGCATGTCTATTTTCTTTTTCCCTTTTTAATTTATAACAGATTATATTATATTGTTGTCATCTACTTCATTTTTTTTAATGTTAATTTGTCTCGTGTGTTTGTCATTTTTATTTTAGAATTGGGAAAACAAATACTCAACATTAGAGTATTTTCATTTTAGAGTTGTATCTACTTATTTCCACAAAATCATTAAGAATATTAGTACAGTATTGTCTGATCAACAGAAGATATTGTTTTTTGAGACTATTTTTGGCCACTTTTTAGGAGTTCCCAATTTTACAATGCAACCTCAACTTGTCCATAGTTTGTTATTAAGGGAAGTTCACCTACCTAGTAAAAGTGAGTTTTCGGAAAATATTTATGGTCGTTTAAGTAGGTTTAGTATTGAGGACTTTTCCCTTATTTATGGGCTTGATTGTCACGGTGAGTGTAATAAACTGAGTTTTAAGCAAGAAACAAAATAATTTGGTTGAGATTTTCCTGCCTAGTATTGATAAGATCACCAAAAGCTCTGTCCAATATGCATTTATGGGTAAGAGGTGGGGTACAAGTGATGAGTCGGTTGTTAAATTGGCAGTGTTGTATTTAGTATAGTATTTTGTGTTGAGTGGTCCTATGGACAAACCAATTCCTATTGATGATATAGATATTATTAATAGTGGTCGATATAATCAATATGCTTGGGGGTAGGAGACATTTGAAATGACTGTGGAATCGTTCAAGGGTAAAGTCGATAGTGGTATTAAGAAGAGAGAAAAATATGAGAGTGAGCATGAAAACAACTATGAAGGGTTTTATATGCTTTTGGGTATGCCTTATGCTTTCCAAGTTTGGTTTTTGAGTGCTGATCATATAGTCAAGGAAAGTTTGGTACTCTACAAGATCATTCAATACCAATGATTCTTAATTGGAGTACTGAAGAAAAACTTATTCTTTGAAGGTTTTCAAGACAATTTTTTTTGACATTCCATTAAAGAAGGTATTGGTTTTGTTGTTTTGACATTGTTTTACAATTGTTTTTTAGTTGATCTAATTTTACATGAAGTGCGTAATGTTGTTTCTATGTTGTTGTCATGTCGTTGTACTGTTGCAGCTTCAAGTAAATAATTTGAATCCTACTTCTGAAGAGTTGGAGAAGCTTCATTTGGATGGCTTTTTTTTTGACAAAACAATAGATGCTCGTAGGAAAGGCAAGTTTGTTTCAACTATTGCTATTGAGTTTGGAGATGATGATTTTGAAACCCCTCCACCAGTTGTTGGCTGTTCTTCAAAGGTGCATGAAGCTTCCTAGATCAACTATCTTAGAAGAAACAAACAACAAGATTTCAGTGGTTGAGAGTCGACAACTGTTGTTGGCTACTAACATGTTTGTCTTCAAATCTTTTGTTGAGTTGAATTTGAAGGAGGTTCTGCTGTGCAAGATTTGCACATTAAACTTGATTCTTTTTAGGGTGATTCCATTCTGAAGGTATATTTTTTGTTTATTTTAGTTTTTGAGTACTTGTGTTCTCACTACAACAACACTATAACAACGATTTTGTAGTATTAGTTGTATTTATTTCTAATTTTTTTCATTTTTTTTATGTTGGTTTTTTGTAGCATTCCATTGATGAGAAACAAATTGAAGATGATGATGAGATAGAAGAAGACGAGGAGATAGAAACAGATGCTGACAATAAAGGAGATGATGATAAAGTTGATATGGATAATGAAGATGATGAGCAGCCAAATGCTGGTGTTGACAAAGATCAGGACAATGACGATGAGGATAGGAAAAAAGTTGATGGTGATGGTGTTGTGAGGGATTTTGGTGACGAAGATGTGGAGTCTAAAGCTAAGAATGATATAGATTCTAAAGAGGTTGATGACTCTTCTGAGAAAGTGATTGATAATGTTGTTGATAAGATATTTGTTTTTATGTTGTTTTGTTATTTTTTTCTTCTTATTTTTTTTTAAATTTCTTATTTTTAATAATTATATATTTTTTGTTTGTTTTGAAGGATATTGTTGAGAAGAATTTGGATGATTTTCTTTTATGGATTAATTTAACTTGATGTTGATGATCCCGTCATTGCTGGAATCAAGGTTGTTGAAAAAAATCAAGGTGTGTGATTTTTTCTGATTGTTTTATTTTTGTTACGTTGTTTTGTTGTTTCTGTCTTGTTGATTATTATGATTTTTGTGTTTTAGTATTGATTATTCTTTTTGTTTTAGTTGCTATCAAGTGACTCTAGCGTTGGTGTTATTGATGTTGTTCATGAAGAGGCTGTTAGAACTTGTCATGATTCTGTTACTGAGATTGGGGATATTTCGGTTTTTTATAAAAGGACCTTGAAGCCCAGAATGACATTAAAGTCTCCATTTTGTGCTGATTTTAGGTCTCTAGGTTCAGCTTCTGATGAGGGTGAACAATTTGAAGGGGTGACCTATGTCAAAGGTTTGAGCCCACTTGATGAAAATATTGGAAAGGTTCCTGATCCCGATCATGAGAAGGACTTTGATGCATGGTTGGCGGAAGGTCGCTTAAAGAGGGCCATGTATATTTATTTGAGTTTGTTATTATATTAAATTTATTATTCTATTTATTTTTCTACTATAATGTTTTTCATTGTAATTTTTCAGGAAATATAATATCTGTTTAAAGGATTAACATAAAATCAAACTTGTTTTTCGTCTTGGAGTAGAGGATGTAAATGACAAGATGCAGTTTCACAAGCTTGTTCATTGTGGTGAATGGCTGAATATCTCAGTAAATTGTGATATAGTTATTTTACTGTTTATGTTGTATTGTTGTGGAGTTGTTATTGTACTGATATATGTATGTTTTTATTTATTTTACAACATATAAATATCATCTTTTATTACCTCATAAAGAAATGAAAGTATGACAATTCTCCTAAGGTCTCCTTCACAACAACTAACTGTTTTTTCCATGCAAGCATATCATCATTATATGAGAGATTTGTGAAGAAGGATAATGATGTGTCTTTGGTCACTCTTAAGCATGCATTTGCTGATTTTATCAAAGGTAAAAGACTAATGTGTGGCACTGCTTGGTTTCTTGTTGACCATGTGTTGATTCCCGTCCATATGGAAGTGGAGAAACATTAGATTCTTGCCATATTAAACATCAAAGAGCAATGTATTTACATTTACAACTCTCCAAGGTCTAGAAGGTATGAGATTGGAGCTATGAAGGCTTGTGAGCCATATGTCATGTTGTTGCCTTTGTTCTTTGAGTTGCTTAATTTTTATAACACTAGGAATGATCCAAATCCAACTTCGGGGGATCCTAAAGCTTCTTTTGATGTTGTTAAGATTGATGGATAGCCTCAAAAAGAAGATAACTAAGTATCTTTTGAATTTTATTTATGTTTCATGTTTTTTTTGGCTTTTTTTCATATTATTTATATGTTAATTTTTTGGTGTTCTACAGTGATTGTGGTCTTTTTGTAGTATCATTTGTTGAGTACTTTGTTGATGGGAAAATCATTCCTTCATCAAAATTTTCTATTGAAGATCACCGATCTAGGGTTGTTGTCTTGTTCTATTCATATGCGAGGATGAAGCAAGTGGAAAATGTGGACAGTGATTGTGAAGCTCCAGTTAAGGTGAAAGATCAAGGGATTGCTTTGTAGATAGAAAATTGTTGATATATATGACATCCATCAAGGATGCAACAACAAGAAAGCAATATTATAATTACTTTTGGAATTATGTAGTTTATGCTTTTGAGATTTTCGAATCATAGACATCTTTATTTCTATGTTTAGTTTGATTAGTTTTTATGTTACAATTCTAGATTACGGTAAAGTTTCTTTATGCATGTTGAACATCATATTGTATCCAAAAGTAGGATTAACTTGACCTTTTGTTTTGTTATAATGTTGTCTATATTTTATGATTTCAATAGTTATAATTTTAAAGTTTTTGAACTTATCAATAGTTTTGACAATGTTATTTGAACACTAGAACATTGTTTCAACAACACAACACAAACTGATTTAGAAATTAAAACTTCAAAGTCAATATTTGAACAACATAACAGCTACTTAACAACAGAAATATAACTTTGCATATTGATAAACCAATTATCACATTGAAATTTTGTAAATTCCAACCAGTTACTAAAAAATAACAATAACATGTAATCATCTAGAATTGATGTATTTTGGTTGAATTGTTAGTATAAAAAATCAAATAAAGAAATCAATGTACTATTTTTGAAATAATAAAATTAGTTCTGTAGTTGTTTTGATGTTGTAGTGTTTTCTTCAAGTTCTTGGTGGGCTATTTCGGAATGTCTTCCTATTATGACCTCTTTGTCCGCAACTGTTGCACTTATTTTGCTTTTCCCAAGCAGCTTTGATTCTTCTTTTCTTTAGTCTTCCAGATTTTTCTCTTTAAAATGGAGACAACACTATGATGTCTTTGACATATTCTGGCACATCCCATGCGTGTTTGTTTCCTACTGGGTATATTGTTTCTTCATATGTTTCTAACAATGTTTTTGTAGTTTAGTAATGTGCACAGTAATTGTATGGGTCTATGTTCATCACCTTCATAATTGCAAGAGAATGAGCACATGGCATCTCATCATTTTGGAATCTATTGCATGTGCATGTTTGATCTTTGACTTTCACAATCCATGATTTTTCTTCCTTGAATACCTCAAATATATATTCATTTGCTGGTTTTACCTTTATTTCAATTCAAATATAATGTTATTTGATTTAAAAAACAATGTTGCTTTTGAATGTGTGCAACGGAACAACAAAATATATTAAATGTTTATTTCACTGTAGATCAACACGACAAAAACTAAAGGAAAATTGTAATTAATGTTTTTTAAGAAAACTCACAGTTAGTCTCAAGGAGAATATGAAGTTGCTTGTGAGTTTAGATTATGCATCTGGTGTCAATTTTGTCGATGTTTTTTGTGCAGTTGTCCTGTTTGTGTATGTCAAATCTTGAAGTAATCCACACAAGCAATCCAAAAGTGTTGATATCGGTACTTCTCTAGCTGCCAAATTGGCTGCGTTGAGTGATTCAAAAATATTTTAAGTCATTGTTGAGTACCTGTTGTTTTTTTAGTGGAATCTTGACCATTTCTCATAACCAATTTTCTAGAAATAGAGCCTAAATCGTTTATCCAAGTTGTCTAGCTCCCTCAAATGATATTCAAATTTTTTCTCAGTGTATATTGTTGCTGCCCTAAAGAAGGGTTCCCTGTATTTATTTGCATGATTATTTTAGGTTGCTTAACAAATGGAACATGCAATACCCATGATTTATCTCTGGAAATATTTGTTTTATTTTTTAATGATGATTTCATGTCGATATGATATTAGGCACTGGTCTTCTCTACCACCATAGGTTTCTCTTAATTTTTCAAAATAACCACTCCCACGATTTTTCATTTTCAGAATCTGCTATACAAAAGGCAAGTGGGAAGATTTTACCTGCAACATCTTGTGTACTAGCTGAAAGCAACGTTCCACCATATGCAACGTTCAAGAAAGTGCTATCAACAACTATGATTGGTTTGCATTTTTACCAACCTTTCAAAGACACATTGTTGACAGCGAAATCTCGTCAACGAAATTAGATCGGAAAACTCAAAGGTATATATCAAGATATTTAGATAAGAACATAGAATAAGCTTGAGGAAAGATAAACACAAATCAACAATGGAGTAAGCCTTTGTATATTGCTTAATAGCATCTGTGTACAATGAATTTTCCAACCCCCTGTACTAGAGGGGTGAAAGTCTTTATATTGGGGCTCTAACGGCTCCTGGTACATTGTTGTCCCAAGGGACAAGATTGTACATAGGTACATTGTCAGAGTTGTGGCATAGGTCATAGTGGAGCTAAAGGTGGTGGTGTCGGCCTGGTACATAGCCAGAGGTATACAGGTATTGTCTCCACTCTTTGAACAAATTTGTACCACCACTACTTGTACGATGAGATGTCAGGGTCACGCCCTCATGGTTGTACATTCTGCATCCGTATACGTACAGGTACCTTGTACCTGCTCATGTCCTCCGTTCTTGAAGGTCCTTCTCCCACCTCCAAAAAACATCTTCTCTCATCATCTTCTAATATTTTTCTAGGTGTCGAACCATGCTTCTTTTATCCTGGCCCTATTCCCAGGTATGAGGCTTGGAAATAGGCATGTACGAGGCTCGGGGATGGGTCTCACAAGGCAAGACCCTTGATGCCTAGGCGAGTACCCATACCTGACTTGGGCATTCATGAGGCTCGGGGATGGGTCTCACAAGGCAAGACCCTTGGTGCCTAGGCGAGTACCCATGCGTGACTTGGGCATTCACGAGGCTCGGGGATGGGTCTCACTAGGTGAGACCCTTGGTGCCTAGGCGAGTACCCATACGTGACTTGGGCATTCACGAGGCTCGGGGATGGGTCTCACAAGGCAAGACCCTTGGTGCCTAGGAGAGTACCCATGCGTGACTTGGGCATTCAAGATGGTGCATAGCGCGAGGCAGATGCTGGTGATGTGAGGCTAGTGGCGGGAGGTGCCTGGGTGTGCGGGGTCGTGGTGTCTCATGAGGTTCTAGGTGCGTGGCAGGTGGGCAAGGCATGGCGCGCCTTGCTACGGAGGCTAAGCGAGGTATGGTGCACCTCGCTGTGCGAGGCTGGGCAAGGCATGGAGCCCCTCGCTACGGGAGGCTGGACGAGGCATGGTGCGAGACACATGGCCTCGCTATGCGAGGCTGTGTATGCTTGGGGCGAGGCGCTAGGCCGCGGTGTATGAACCTTTGCGCGAGACAGATGGACGTGCCATCCTCAATACTTGGCCAGCCGTGTGGTGCCTCGCTATGCGAGGCACTTAGCATTGCGAGGGGTGCGCGAGTGCATTTGTCTGGCTACCTACATGAAGCCTCATGGTGCTAGCCTTCCTCCACGCAAGGGATGGAACTTGTAGAGGACTTTACACGTGTTGGCGTAACCCGAGCCTCCTTCTTGGGTACCTTGCACCTTCAGCGATTTTTTTTTTCTTGGTGGATTTTTGGCATCCACACACATTCAATGCCATAAATAAAAATAATAAATTGTTGTCTTCTGCTATTTTGATGTTGTGGATGCTAAAAATTCCACGTCGGTGAAAGACCCACATCTCGTGTTTATGGTGCTATGAAGGTCCAAAGCCACCATGACCAATGCCTCATTGGTCTATTGGAGCACTGACTTAGTGAAAAGGGCATCAAACATGGTCTCAGTATTACCACCATTTCGGCCTTGTTTCATGCCTAAGACAGTCGTTTCACACGAGTGGTCCTGCGAGGCGCTCGTCTCGCGGTTGACTCGAAGGTCGTGCATCCTTTAGGATGCGCCTCACGCCGTGCACCATGGGACCATGTCTCCTAAGAGGACCCATAAAGACTTCAATATCCAAAGGTAAAAACCTAAGTATAACTCAAGAAGATCATACAGATACGAAGCATGTACGGGGTATGACCCTTACCCCGGATGACTGATCCTAATATGCACGCCAGACAAGTAGTGGCCGTACGAGTGAGGTACCTGGTGTGGTCCTCACTCACCAATCTCTGACACTCATACTAAGCAGGTAGTGGAGGCGCTCCCACAGACTCTGACCATGTACTGAAGCTGACACCACATCCTTCTGCTCCACTATGACCTGTGCGACGACCCTAACAATGTACATACGTACAATCTTGTCCCTGGGACCACAATGTATCAGGAGCCATTAGACCCCCACTATAAATGGATCTTCACCTCTCCAGCTCAGGGGTTGGAAAAATTCTTGTAATATCAGACTATTCTAAGAGCCATACACGAGTTTTTCTTCTATTGTACACTTGCAATTTTTCTCCAAATTTCAACAAGTTCTTTTGCATTCATTAAGTTCTGATTAATTCTTTGAGTTTTCCATCGATATTTAGTTGATGAGTTTCTACCATCAACAGTTTGGCGCCGTCTGTGGGAAGGATAAGTGCCAAGCCACTGTTCTTCCATTAATTATTGTAGGAAAAGATGTCAAGATGCTCTAAGCAACTGAGAGAGCCACGAGAGGGGGAGGTCCACCTTGACAGAGATCAGCTGAAAGCCTCCATGAAGAATCCTCTGCCACCCAAAAATGTGGATGCACCAAAGGGGCCCACGGTTCCTGGAGATGAAAGGGAGGTGTCATCCCCAGCTGTCCAACCTGATGAGAACCATCCGCGATCCGCGCCTGCTCCCATAAGAGAAGCCGGAGAGCTTCCGCCCCCAAGGCTGTCGCGGGTGTTGAACTCCGGCCGGCAAGATCTGGGTCCATCAATGCGTAGGCCGGGCAAGAGTCACCGAGTGCATTCTATAAGCTCGAGCTCCAGCTCTCAATTTTACGAAGAGGAGATACACGAGTTACACCAGAAGAACCAAAGGCTAGAAACCACCTTAGAAAATATGCAAGAGGTGTTGAACGACTTGCTACAAGGAAAATCAAGTGTGCCCCTTCCTAGACGAAAGGAAAAAGGCCCAGAGGGTGGAGAAACCACGGTCCCTGTGGATGATGGGAGGACTCGATTCTCCATCAGTAATACTCCTTGGAAAAAGCAGCATGAACATCCTGGGAAGGCAAAGCAGCCCCAGAGGCCAGAGTAGAAGAACAACGCTAACCATCATGATGAAGCCGAAGTCACCTCTAGGGAGGCGCCACCTGACCTAAGAGAAAATATCAATAGAAGGTGGTCAGAAGTAAGGAAAACACCTCTTGTGGCCCATCCAAAGGGTAGAGAAAAGAAAAAGACCGACCCTACCGAGCTGAGGGAATCCTTGAATAGGAGGCGATAGGAGCTAGATACCGAGATGAGGAGCCTTCGGAGCAAGATCGTCACGACGTCTGGGGGGCACATTACCGATGAAGAGTTCGAATAGGAGTCACCCTTCACGTGAGAAATTCAGTTGGAACGGCTCCCAACTAACTTTAAAGAACCTCATATGACCCCTTATGAGGGAAATACGGACCCCAAATACCATCTAGACGGGTTCAATGACCTAATGAAAATTGAGAGGAATTAATAGCAGGGCTAGGTGCCACTGCTTCACTGTCACATTAAAAGGACCTACGTACAAATGATTCAAAAGACTCCGACCAGGGTCTATTAGGTCATGGAAAAAAAATTTCGACGAGTTTCTCAACCAATGTCATGCCATACGCGATTATACTCTACTGGGAACTAGCCTCGCTAATATAAAGCAAGGTGAAGGAGAGAGCTTGAAAAGCTACATCCATAGGTTCAACATGGAGGTGGCTAAAGTGGGAAGACTGACCAGAGGAGAACTCAAGATGGCGATCATGGTCAGAGTGTGCCCAGGCAGTAAGCTTTGGGATAATATGCTCAAAAGGGAGGTCATATACTTAGACGATTTCTACGTGCAGGCACAAAAGTACATTCGTGTTGAAGACAGCCATGAGAACTTGAGGGCATCACTTGTCAAGCCCTTAGCCTCTGAAAGTTCGAATGACACAAAAAAGAAAAGGGTGTACGAAGGCCCAAGAGATGACCACTAGAGGAAGCACAAACACAGAGGTAATCCTAGGCAAACATCCCACACCTTCTACACTAACCTGACACATACTAGGGAGCATATCTTCATAACAAACGAGAATCAAGTCCCCTTCAGAAGACCCCCACCAATGAAGAGAGATCGGTCGAAGAGAGACCCTGGAAAGTACTGTCAGTATCATAAAGACATTGGCCACATCACTGTGGAATGCACTCATTTAAAGGTTGAAATAGAGAACTCATACGCAGGGGGCACTTGGGTAGATACGTCTGAAGAGAAAATGAAAGACCAGATGATATACCACCCTTGCTAGGAGCGCGAGATGCAGCCCCAGAAGTGCAAGGAGAGGTGAGGGCGATCTTCGGAGGAGAATTGGGAACAGGGTGAGATAGGTATGCCAAGGAAGCCAGACGAAGCCCACCCTCATGCATGCTAAGCTTAGAACAACGACCCCCGAAAAACTTTAAAGGGGAAAATGACTCAGTAACCTTCAATGAAGAAGACGCGCGGGATGTGCATTTCCTTCACAATGACCCCTTGGTGTTAACTGTTCAACTTGCAAACATGAGGGTACATCGGGCCCTGGTGGACAATGGAAGCTTTGTGGACGTCCTATATCGCCCGACCTTAGAGAAGATGAGACTGGGTATCAGGATCCTAAATCCCTGTAACACCTCCCTGTATGGGTTTACAGGAGACTCGATACAACCCCTAATACCGCGTTGAAGGCTGAGGAACAGCTTACTACGACAGACCATTGTGATGACGAACTTTGTCGTAGTAAGCTATTCCTTGGTCTTCAACGTGGTATTAGGGAGACCCTCCCTGGGAGAATTGAAGGCGATAACCTCAATATACAACTTGGACATAAAATGACCTACTCCTTGGGGGGTGGCGAGTGTGAAAGGGGAACATAAATAAGTAAGGGAATGTTATAACACAATCCCTTCGCACAACCATGAAACCGCCAGAACTTATGGTGATGGTAGTGTATGGGAGCACAAACCCGAGAGAGTTCAACCCCAAAGTCACTGAGGAGATTAGAATTTATGGTTGTGCATATGCGCCTGCGGGGGAACATCAGGTAAAGCTCCACTTTTAGTATGATAAATCAAAAGGGTTACCATAGTTAGCCCCCCCAATAGATATGAATTAGAGGGGTAACTTAGATGCCCTGAGATGTAGTAAGAACATCGTCGCCACAAAGACCTATGTACTCTCCTTATTTTTAATGAATATGTTTTTTTATTGGCATGTCACACTCCTCATTTACGTGAGCACATATTTAACTCTTGTATACCTATCACCAATGGGAATTATCAAAATGCATGAGAAAAATGATCAAAGTGCCCGATGAGATAAATCTCGCCAACCACTTGGGGGGCAGGGTACACAGCCAAAAATAGTTCTAAAAGAGACCCTAATAAAAAAAATAAGGAAAAAAACCTTGCAAGGCATCTCTTGAAATCACAAGGATTAGATACCCTTATGAACATCAAGAGGGTCAAAAGGTCCTACAGGAAGAGCCTCCTAATAAAGGTTGATACCTCCACAAGAGGAAAAGCCTTAGGAAGGGCCTCCTAACAAAGGCTGATACCTCCATGAGAGGAAAGGCCTCAAAAAGAGCCTCCTAGTAAAGGCTAATGCCTCCACGAGAAGAAAGGCCTCAGGAAGAGCCTCCTAATCAAGGCTGATACCACCACGAGAGGAAACGCCTCAGGAAGAGCCTCCTAAAAAAGGATGATGCCTCCACGAAGGAAAGGCCTCAAGAAGAGCCTCCTAGTAAAGGTTGGTGCCTCTACGAGAGGAAAGGCCTCACGAAGAGCCTCCTAGTAAAGGCTGATGCCTCCATGAGAGGAAAGGCCTCAGGAAGAGCATCCACTAATAAGCCTAGAGCGGCCACCAAGCCATCTAGCCAAAAAGGGTCCTAAAAGAGATCCTTGCAAAAATAGTACTATGCATAATGACGAGAAGGACGCTTCTCGCAAGAAGTAATAAGCGCACGTAAAAGTATATAAAAGGATGACTAGAACCCAAAGGGTCAACATATCCTTATAGATACAGTGAAGGTGCACCAAAGAGAGACCTATCAAACCCCTTCGTGTGGGCTCAAAAGAACCTCAAGCATAAAAAACAACAAATAAAAAGACCTATCGAACCCCTTTTTACGGGCTCAAAAGGACCTCAAAATAGAGAAACAAAAGCAAATGATCACATATATATATATATAAAAGGGTTGTGATAATGTGGCAGGATTTAGAAAAGTTCCAACAAAAAGAAATGATAGGCTCAAATGAGCATACAACCAAATCGAATTAAATAATAAAAATTGCAGAAGCAAAATCTCAAGGCCTCCCACCGCGAGCATTCTACTCGACCACCTTGGCGACGACATGCTCACCAAAGGAGGAGAAATCGAAGTTAGGATTTTGCCTCCACATTACATAGAGGGTGCGCTCTATGGATTTTTATTCGATCTTAGCCAAATTCACCTCTAAGAGAGTGACTCTCTCCTGCAACGTTGCAACCTTGGCTTCTACTCCCTCAAGATTGGCTTCCAGGCGAGCGACCCTCTCCTGCAACATCACGGCCTTGGCTTCCGCTCTCCTTTTCTTTTTTCATGACGAAGAGGCTTTCGCTAGGGCCTTCTCAAGCTTAAGCTTGGTGTCAGTGAGTTCCCTCTCAAGCTCCTGAACCTTGACCGTTAGATGGTCCCTTTCAGCATTCGAAAAAGATAGGTCATGCGCCGAGTCGGTGAAGCGCTGAGCCACCAGAGAAGCCTAAAAGGAAGCAAAAAAAAAAGAAAAAAGATGATGAGCATGGAAAGAAACCAAAGAAAATAAAAGGAAAGAGTAAGACAAATGTGAGGCGCATGAACGCACCCAAGTTGTGGAGCGCACAAGAGTCTCCCCAAGCTCCGACATGGAAAAATTCCCAAGACCTCTCCACTCGGTCTCAGAAATACCCTCAGTGACCCGGGTATACCATTCCCCATAAGAAGCCGCAATACGACCCACCTAGGGTGTCCCCACCGAATCAAGGGTGCTCGGCTGAGCAAGGACGGATGACCTACTCATCAAAGGAGGAGGACGCGCAGGAACACCAAAAAAATGGGGCCCCAACGGAGTAAGATTGATGGAAGCATGAGGAAGAGTATCATATTCCTCATAAAAGGGAACGATGAAGCACCCTAGCATGGCCTGCGGACCTTGGGAATGAGAGGCCAAATCGCGATCCATAGGGACCAAAGGAGGGCACCCCCTGGGAGACGAAGATGACCGGGGTGGGCGTTTGGTTTCTGGAGAAACCTTCTGCAACGCTCTGGGTAGCCAAGACCGTTACACTGTGTATTTATAAAGGTGTAGGACTTGCTAACCAAGTCATTTAGTTAAAACTGTGTTTGCTAAAGTCATTAATGCGCTAGGGTTAAAAGGTTTGGTCTCAAAAGAAACTTTTCACATAATTAAACATTTAAGACATGGGATCCCAAAAGAGACAGCATTTAAGAGTCTGTTTACAAAATTTCTGGTGTACAGACAACCACTAGCCATTCTAAAGGCAAAACAGACGTTTATGGTTCTCCTGTCCCTGTCTCCCCTCAACCGTGGCGGCTGAGCAGCGGTTCATGTACATTCTGCTCCCAGAGCTCTCTAAATCAGGGCTGATCAAGCTTACCCTTGCCTTTACTTGCACCACGAAGCACCTGCGAGGCAAGGCTCAGCAAGAAAACATAATATCATAACACGAGTATTGATAATAATCATAAACCCTTTAAGCATGTTTAAACATTTAGCAATCCCTAATAAACATATAACTTACTGACATAAGCATGAATTCATAAGCTAACAATTAGCCAATTAGCAAATCATATTCAACAGTCAACCACAACAACTACATTACACGATAATTAGGGTCGACACCCTTAGGCCGCACCCTCTGTTTACCCCACTGACTCCGGCTCGCTTAAACTGAGCTCAGTGCATAATAAGCTGTCCTCAGCTACCAATGGCCGAGCCGCACCCTGTGTGCTAATGTAAACATCGACACTCTTAGGCCATTTTTCTACCATTTCCATGGCATAATACCATCCTCTTTAAGGCATACAAAAAAGGAAGCCCTTAGTCCCATTATGAATTCACAACCGGGTGCAGTTTTCTTACCTTTAATTTCCAACTGCTTCGATTACGAGAAATGCCCCTTGAGCACGATCCGTCTGCCGAGCCCTAGCTTTTACCTAGTCACAACCAAGATGAGGGATTCCATTAATATTCGAATAAAGGTTTCTGGGTGAAGTTCTACCTTCCGGGACATCGAATTCTGCCAAGCACGGTGGTGGAATCGATCCCGAGCACCCTAGGTTAGGTTCTCGTGCTTAAAACCTTCAAATAATAAAAAATGCCCTTAAGGGTCGCGACCCTTGAAACCCATGCTGCGGCCCACCCCTGAAATAGAGGCTAGGCCTCTCTAAAGACAGACACGCATTGCGACCCTACCCTGTGGCGTCGCTGCGCTTCCCCACTGCAGAGCCTCCTTGGCTCTTCTTTGCTTTGTAGGGCCGTGGCACTAAAGAAAAAAGCCGCATACCAGCCTCTCGTGCCCAGAAAATCCACCATTCTTAACATCCCAACCTTGCTCAAAACCACCCCAAACCATCCTAATTCCAAAACCCATTGATCACAAAACTTCTAAGATGATTCTAGCAACATAATCCAGCAAAAACCTAACTTAGAAACTCATTAAAATCCCATTTTAATTTCTTAAACCTTGAAGCTCAAGAACATAAAAACTAGCTATGAAACACCAGAATTCAACCATTAGATCATAGATTCAAGCTTACCTCCACTGCAAAACCAACTCACTTAACGATTCCTGAGCTAAAACCCAAGCTTTCTAGCTTCAATTCAGTCCTTAAATTTCAAAACCATAAACACTTTAAAACCCAGCCAAAACACAGAATTAATCACCATGCACAAAGCTTATATCTTACCTCAGTTCTTGATTGAACTCCTTAGCTTAACACTCGACTAATCCTTCAAGATTCCAGCCCAAACCACTGAATTCCCAGCTGAATTCCTTAAGTTTTAATTGGTTTTTTCTTTGAGAGAGAAAGGGAGAAAGAGGGAGGGCCGGTTCCTTGTGTTCCACTATTTTATGAGATTTTACTTAGTCTATCCCTAGCTAATTAAGTTAATCCCAAGGCTCGGGGTGCCGGAAACGTCCCCGAGGGAAAAATGGTAAAATTCTCCAGTATTCCCGCCTAAGCTTCCTAACCTCAAATATATCTTGTTGACGGTGAAATCTCGTCAACGAAATTAGATCGGAAAAATCAAAGGTAAGTCAGGTGATGTTTATATAAGAACTGTGAATAAACTTTAAGGAAAGGTAAACACAGATAAATGATAGAGCAAGCCTTGGTATATTTCTCAACAGCCTTTTCTTACAATGAATTTTCCAACCCCCTCCCATGTGGGAGAAAGGTCCTTTTTATAGTAGGCTCTGATGGCCTGAGATACATGGTGGTCCAGGAGACCAAGTGGCACATAAGTACTCTGGCAGGATAGTGGCTTCAGAGGTTGGGGTTGTACATCCAGCACTGGAGCAGGTGTCAGGAGAATGCCTCCACTACTTGTCTGTACCCATGTCTGATGAGTGGTGGCAGGCGTAGTGGCGCAGGAGGTAGCAGTGTCGGCTCTGACCTATGGCCGTAGACGTATGGACCATGACTCTGGTCCCAGCAGTCCCACTGCCACTGGTATCCGTACTCAGTACTAGGTCGTACAAATATGTCCCATTCGACTCGTACTGGAGCCTCTAAGCATAGGGGTCTCAAGGTGTAAGGAATGGGACCTTGGGCATGTGCTATGGTCCCGGCGTGAGGTGGAGATCTTGGATCCTTGGCATGAGATTCCTTAAGCCTCCCGAGGTCACTCATGAGTCCGGCTGATAGGCATGTGGCCTTGGCGGACGTCTAAGGATGCGTGGCGAGACGCCCTCCTTGCGACCTCCTTGGTGACTCGGCTCCCTAGCTGCTCACGAGGACCCTCTCCTCTTATGAGGCCACGCGAGGCCATGCTTGGGCGACGTCATGTGAGGCCGTGCGAGGCCCTACTTGGCGAAGCCATGCGAGGCACTTCTTGGCGAGGCCATGCGTGGCGAGGCCGTGCGAGGCTACGCGAAGCCCTACATGGCAAGGCCATGCGTCACGAGGCTCCCTTCCTCATGCGTGGCCATGCGATGGTACGGTTCGCTCGGGGGGCGAAGGGGGCGCGCGCATCATGGCCCTCGCCCGGACGCGAGGCGGCGTGCGTGTATCAAGGGGCTCGCTCGGACGCGAGGCGAGCGCACCAAGGGCCTCGCTCGGACGCGAGGCGGGGTCTCACTCAGACGCAAGGCGCGCGCGTCAGGGGCCTCGTGAGGCGGGCGCACCAGGGGCCTCGCTCGGATGCGAGGCGAGCGCACCAGGGGCCTCGCTCGGACGCGAGGCTCGCGTGTCAGGGGCCTCGCTCGGATGCGAGGCGCGTGCGTCAGGGGCCTCGCGAGGCGGGCGCACCAGGGGCCTCGCTCGGACGTGAGGCGAACACACCAGGGGCCTTGCTCGGATGCGAGGCGGGGGCTCGCTCGGACGCGAGGCGGGGGCTCGCTTGGACGCAAGACGTGTGCAGCAGGGGCCTCGCTCGGACGCGAGGCGCGCGCGCGTCAGGGGCCTCGCTCGGATGCGAGGCGGGGGCTCGCTCGGATGCGAGGCGTGTGCATCAGGGGCCTCGCTCGGACGCGAGGCGAGCACACCAGGGGCCTCTCTCGGTCGCGAGGCGGGGGCTCACTCAGCCGCAAGGCGTGCGCGTCAGGGGCCTCGCTCGGACGCGAGGCCGATGCTGCTGGGGCGTGAGTTTGGGTAGCCGGGGGCGTTTCGCGGGGCTTGGTTCTTTTATGGGCATGGGATATTGGGCATCCACAAAGGCCACACTTCATGGCCCACTAAGTGATGCTTCCCTTGGGAAAATCTCCCGGTTTCACAGGACTTATAGGTCTGGGCCTGATAGTGTGACTAAGTGACCTTTAGCCTTGTATTTTCACCACGTACTAGGGATTTTTTTCCTGGGTGGATTTTTGGCATCCACACTTGCCCCCCAGTCTATAGGGAGGTCTTTAGGCGTCCTTGTAGACTCTTCTCATCCTTTTTGTCACTCTCTTATTCTCCTTCTTTTTCTCTCTCTCTCTTTTTTTTTATTTATTATTTTTATTATATTTATCACGTTCGAGGTCCGTTGGAACCCACGTGAAAGGGGGTTCAGTAGATCTCTCTTTGGTGCACCTTGATCGTATCTATAAGGATATATTGACCCCTTGGGTTCTAGTTATCCTTTTATATATTTTTGCGCGCTCTTGTTATATCTTGCGAGAAGCGTCCTTCTCGTCATTAGGCATAGTACTATTTTTGCAAGCGTCTTCTTTGAGACCCTTTTTGCAAGCGTCTTCTTTGAGAACCTTTTTGGAAGCGTCTACTTTGAGACCCTTTTTGATAGCGTCTACTTTGGAGACCCTTTTTGGAGGCGTCTACTTTGGAGACTCTTTTTGGAGGCGTCTACTTTGGGGACCCTTTTTGGAGGTGTCTACGTTGGAGACCCTTTTTGGAGGTGTCTACTTTAGAGACCCTTTTTGAAGGCGTTTGCTTTTGAGGTGGTTTCCCCTCAGGTGGGGACTTTCACGGCTAGAGGGTCTTCGTTCGATCTCCAACTTGGCCAGCGATCCCTCTAGCACGATGCCCCCCTTCTATATGGAATCCCCAGACATATTGGGAGTATGGCCACTGGAGGAAGGTTCGCTTTCTTCAACCTGGAAGTTCTTATGGCCCTCTTCCACACGTATATACCTCTGTGCTCTCTCTCGAAGTCGTCCAAATCTGAAACTTCCCTTTTGAGCATGTTACTCCATAACTTGCTTCCTGGACGAACTCCGGCTGTAATAGCCATCTTGAGCTCCGCTTTGTTTAAATCTCCCACCTTTGTTGCTTCTATATTGAACCTATGGATGTAGTCCCTCAAACTTTCATTTTCGCCTTGTTTTATGTTAGCGAGGTTGGTAGTCGGCATGACGTAGTCACAGGCTGCATGGTGCTGCTGAAGGAATTCATTAGAGAGTTGCTGCCATGATTTGATTGTTCCTGGCCTTAACCTCTTGAACAACTTGTACGCCACTCCTTTAAGCGTAACGACGAAGCAATGACACTTTACCCTATTGTTGACCCCTCTTAACCTCATCAAGTTATTGAAGGAGTCTAAGTGATATTTTGGGTCTGTAGTTCCCTTGTACGGGGTCATGCGTGGCTCTCTGAAGCCAGTGGGCATTTGCTCAGCCTGAACCTCCCTTGTGAAGGGTGAATCACGGTCGAATTCTTCGTCATCCATGTGCCCCCCAAGTGTAGTGGTTATCTTGCATCGAGGGCTTCGCATTTTGGTGTCTAGTCCCCTCCTCTTTTTGCATAAGGAGTTTTGCGGGTTCTTGGGCTGGTCCCTTGCCTTGGTTGTGTCCCTCGGGGGATCCACGGGGGGTACGTCTCTTACTTCTGACCTCTCTCCATGGGGCTCTTTTCTTAGGCCAGGGGGTGCTTCTTTTGAGGGGACCTCGGCCTCATTCTTACGACCATTACCTTCCCTCCGCCTTTGCTCCTGGGGACATTTCGTTGGCCTAGGTCCCCCCTGGTACTTTTCCTGGGGGGTTTTACTGGTGGAAAGTTGGGTCCTCCCATCGTCTACAGGGACGGTGCTTTCCCTTTTTTCATGCCCCTTCCCTTTACGCTTAGGGAGGGGTGTGCTTGACTTCCCTTGCAGTAGGTCGTCTAAAACCTCCTGCATGTTCTCTATCATGGTTTCCAGACTTCGAGTCTTTTTATGCAACTCGTGAATCTCATCCTTGTAGAAGTGCGTCCTTGAGCTGGCACTTACCGAGCGTACCCCGGGACCCTTGCTTGGCCAGTGCGTCGAGGGACCGGGGTCCTGGTGCCCTGAGCGCGGGGTCAACCGGGGCCGGTTAAGTGGATACACTAGAGGCTTTGAATGACCTCCGTCGGGCTGGATAGCTGGGGACGATGCTTCCCTCTCCTCCCCTGGGGGAAGAGGTTCTTCTGGCCCACCTCCATGCCCGGGCAGAGGGGAGTCTTTCTTGGAGGCCCTTCGCTCTACTTCGTCTCGGTGAGCCTCAACCTCTTGTATTTGCCGTAGGCGTTTTGATCGTCTTAGCATCTTTCCTTTTTGGAAGTGATGGAAGAACACTGGCTTGATGCTTGTTCTTCCCACAGACGGCGCCAAACTGTTGACAGTGAAATCTCGTCAACGAAATTAGATCGGAAAACTCAAAGGTAAGTCAGGTGATGTTTATATAAGAACTGTGAATAAACTTTAAGGAAAGGTAAACACAGATAAATGATAGAGCAAGCCTTGGTATATTTCTCAACAGCCTTTTCTTACAATGAATTTTCCAACCCCCTCCCATGTGGGAGAAGGGTCCTTTTTATAGTAGGCTCTGATGGCCTGGGATACATGGTGGTCCAGGAGACCAAGTGGTACATAAGTACTCTGGCAGGATAGTGGCTTCAGAGGTTGGGGTTGTACATCCAGCACTGGAGCAGGTGTCAGGAGAATGCCTCCACTACTTGTCTGTACCCATGTCTGATGAGTGGTGGCAGGCGTAGTGGCGCAGGAGGTAGCAGTGTCGGCTCTGACCTATGGCCGTAGACGTACGGACCATGACTCTGGTCCCAGCAGTCCCACTGCCACTAGTATCCGTACTCAGTACTAGGTCGTACAAATGTGTCCCATTCGACTCGTACTGGAGCCTCTAAGCATAGGGGTCTCAAGGTGTAAGGAATGGGACCTTGGGCATGTGCTATGGTCCCGGCATGAGGTGGAGATCTTGGATCCTTGGCATGAGATTCCTTAAGCCTCCCGAGGTCACTCATGAGTCCGGTTGATAGGCATGTGGCCTTGGCGGACGTCTAAGGATGCGTGGCGAGACGCCCTCCTTGCGACCTCCTTGGTGACTCGGCTCCCTAGCTGCTCACGAGGCCCCTCTCCTCTTATGAGGCCACGCGAGGCCATGCTTGGGCGAGGTCATGTGAGGCCGTGCGAGGCCCTACTTGGCGAAGCCATGCGAGGCACTTCTTGGCGAGGCCATGCGTGGCGAGGCCGTGCGAGGCTACGCGAGGCCCTACATGGCAAGGCCATGCGTCACGAGGGTCCCTTCCTCATGCGTGGCCATGCGACGGTGCGGTTCGCTCGGGGGGCGAAGGGGGCGCGCGCATCATGGCCCTCGCTCGAACGCGAGGCAGCGCACGGGTATCAAGGGGCTCGCTCGGACGTGAGGCGGGCGCACCAAGGGCCTCGCTCGGACGCGAGGCGGGGGCTCACTCAGACGCAAGGCGCGCGCGTCAGGGGCCTCGTGAGGCGGGCGCACCAGGGGCCTCGCTCGGATGCGAGGCGAGCGCACCAGGGGCCTCGCTCGGACGCGAGGCGCGCGCGTCAGGGGCCTCGCTCGGATGCGAGGCGCGTGCGTCAGGGGCCTCGCGAGGCGGGCGCACCAGGGGCCTCGCTCGGACGCGAGGCGAACGCACCAGGGGCCTCGCTCGGACGCGAGGCGGGGGCTCGCTCGGACGCAAGACGTGTGCAGCAGGGGCCTCGCTCGGACGCGAGGCGCGCGCGCGTCAGGGGCCTCGCTCGGATGCGAGGCGGGGGCTCGCTCGGACGCAAGGCGTGTGCATCAGGGGCCTTGCTCGGACGCGAGGCGAGCGCACCAGGGGCCTCGCTCGGTCGCGAGGCGAGGGCTCACTCAGACGCAAGGCGCGCGCGTCAGGTGCCTCGCTCGGATGCGAGGCCACGCGAGGCCGATGCTGCTGGGGCGTGAGTTTGGGTAGCCGGGGGCGTTTCGGGGGGCTTGGTTCTTTTATGGGCATGGGATATTGGGCATCCATAAAGGCCACACTTCATGGCCCACTAAGTGATGCTTCCCTTGGGAAAATCTCCCGGTTTCACAAGACTTATAGGTCTGGGCCTGATAGTGTGACTAAGTGACCTTTAGCCTTGTATTTTCACCACGTACTAGAGAATTTTTTCCTGGGTGGATTTTTGGCATCCACATATCTCAAATTATTTATTTCCATAACCTGCTAATCTAAATAACCTTCTAGTACTTAAATTACCCCTTGACTTGCCCAAAGTCAAGTATTACACTCTGTTATCCAATAAATCAGCATTGGTGACGTGGAAAATAATCTCTGGACATGTGGCTGACACCTGGAAGCGTCTGCTAGAGTATCGACCAGAAGACACAGTAGAGGCAGGGTAAGCCCTCTTACCCGCGACCAGTCTGGTCGATGGTTCCGTGTACAAGGCAACTTTTATGGGAAGATCTTTATGAATCCCGAATTTATCTCATACAATCTTCTGGATATCCGATTATTCAGGGAAGAATATCTGTAACAATCTCTTTTAACCCTCCTTGAGCCTATAAATAGCAAGAGATAGCTTAAAGGAAGGGACCTTTTTTCGCTTTAGAATCATTCAAAACTATAGTAACTCTCGAAGTAAACCTGTATCATTCTTCAGAGGTGTGTGAAACTCATTGAACCCTGGTTCTTTGATCACCCTTCTAATTCTTATATCAATATCAGTCTAAGTGGACGTAGGTCGTTACCAGATCCTGGGGCCGAACCACTATAAATTATTGTGTTTTCTTTACTTTTGTCATTGCGTTCTTCTCTATACACTCGTTTATATCAACCACGTTTTGACTCCGTGTCAGTTGGCCAAATCTTGGGTCAACATTCTGGTGCTTTCATTGAGAGATTGATTTGTTGCTGTTAAGAAAACCGATGGCGAAAGCAGGAAGGAAAGCTGGGCAGGCAACCGCCGCTGCACCGTCGAATCCACCACCTCCTCCTCCCCCTGCAAGAATGGCGGAAGATGAGCCGCAACTAGATTTTGAAGAGGAGGAAATGGACGATGCGACACTGAAGAGCACCCTGGGCTCGTTGCAGGAAGAATTGGCTAGCCTGAGGGCAAATCAAGAAACTGCCGCAGAAGTAATGGCGCGGCAGCAGCAGAAGATTGATCGGCAGCGTGCGGAATTGAGCGAGAGACAGGCGGAGGTGGATCGCCGCCAGACCGAAGCCATGGCCGCCCTCGAAGCAGCCTTGCTGTTGGCTAGAAATCAGGTCGCACCTGCCTCGCAGCCTGACCAACTCGCGAATGGGCCACCCCAAAAGGGTCCCAATCCTAGCCCACCAATTCAGCCTTCAAGTCTGCAAAGGCCCGAGCAGCCTCAGACGCCCCATGACGATGTCCCGTTGGACCCTGAGGCAAATCCACCATCCCAAGCTGCTCGGGGTAATCCCCCGCAGCAAAGGCAGAATAGGGCTGAGCGTCAGCCTCGCAGTCCTAGGCGCCATGAGAATGATGGGCCTAACCAAGCAAACAGAGGTCACTACCCTCCTGGTAATAGGAGGGACTCGGAGCTAGGCTCTGCGGTCCGTGGACCCCCACGGCATGATAATGCATGGGGACACCGCGACCAGCGCAGGCCACCCTCTAACGCTCGGGGCGTTTCTGCCAGAGACGGGAATAGGGGGAACAGTCAGTCTCACCACAGCCAGTCAAGGTTCAGAGATGGCCACGGATACAATGAGGCCGACTCAGGCAAGGGAAATGCTGCTGGGAGGAATGGAGAAAGAGGTAAAGGTAGGAGCCAAGTACCTAAAGGTGACCAGCCAAATAGACAAGATGCTGGGGGGCAGCCCAGACAAAATAATGTCTTCAACCGGCTCGGAGGTAGCGAACAGCGAAGAAGAGAAGAGGACCTGAGAGATGTACTCAACGATCGTCGCGAGAGGCACGGCGAGAACATCCCCCCAGCCACAAAGGCCACCGCAATTCCTGCCGCAGTGCAAGCCCAAATAGACGCACTCAATCAGGCTGTGCAGCAGCTGGTCGGAGGAAGGACTTCTTACATCGACCACGACAGGAGGAAAGGTACTCCTTTCGTCCAGAGGATAGCTAACGCCGAAACTCCCAGCAAGTTCAAAATTCCTACGCTCCCGAACTTTGATGGATATGGGGACCCAGTCTCGCATGTGAATAAATTTGAGATTCAGATGGACATTCAGAAAGTGTCCGAAGACGCTCGGTGCAGGATCTTCCCTGCAACACTTTCTGAAGCAGCGCAGGAGTGGTTCTTTAAGTTCCCCCCTGCAAGCATAGTTTCCTGGGAAATGTTCCTAAGGGAGTTCTACGGACATTTCTATGCGAGTCTCGTGCACCCAACCAAAGCAAACCAGCTGGTCGAGATTCGCCAGCAGGACGGAGAGTCAGTGAAGGATTACGTCCAGCGCTTTATGCGAGCGGCGGCTGGAGCAAAAACGGTAGGAGATGAAGGCAAGATGATGGCCATTACCGCAAGGGTAAAGCGTTGCTCTCCCCTCTGGAAGAGTCTCCGAAAGGAAGGAGTTAAAACAACCCAGGAGTTCTTGGACCGAGCTGATCGTTACATCAAGCTCGAAGAGGCCATTGCTGATGATGGAAAACCCTCGAACAAGGGTAAGAAAGCCGCCGACCCTGCCAAAGCCGCTAATGGTTCTAAACCTAATGGCAACGGCAAAGGTAACGGAAATGGCAACGGTAATGGAAAGAATGGTGGGAAACGGCCGTATAACGAGCCCTCCACCTCCGACAACAAACGAGCCAAGGGTAATCGTTATGAACCTAGGTTCACTAACTATACTGCCCTCGTTGAGTCTCGGGGAGAGGTTTACCAGGCCACAAGCTCTAGTGTGCCTTACAGAAAACCTGGACCCATTCGAAAGGACATTTCAAAAAGAGACACTACCAAGTTCTGTCGTTACCATAACGACTACGGACACGACACTAACGAATGCAACCAGTTAAAAGACGAAATCGAGTTCCTTATTAGACAAGGACACTTGAGAAGGTATGTACGGGCCTCGGGAAGTTCCCAACGAGAAGCTCCAGGTGGCAACGAGCAGGCATCCACACGCCAACGCTCGCCACCATTACAGCCTGCCCCCGTAGCTGGAACACTCTTAACCATCTGTGGAGGCTCGCACCTCGCGGGAAATAGTGGAAAGGCCAGAGAACGATATGCTCGGACTCTGCGCCCCGACCAGGACATCGAGATGATGACTGTGGAGGACCGTGCACCAAAAAAGGCTCGGTTAGAGGAGGATGAGATGACCTTCTCTGAAGGCGATGCCCGACACGTCCGGTTCCCACATTCGATCCGCTGGTCGTGGACATCCAGATGGCCAATATGATGGTAAAGAGAGTACAGGTCAATACAGGAAGTTCAGTGAACATCCTATATAAGTCAACACTGGAACGCATGAAGTTGTCCGTAAAAGACTTGGAGCCCTGCAATCAAACAATATATGGCTTCTCTGAAGAAGGACTCGCCCCAGCCGGAATGATCAAGCTTCCAGTAACGACGGGTACAGCGCCCGCAACAAGGACATTACTCGCCACCTTTGTAGTGGTCGATTGTCCTTCGGCATACAACGCCGTTATCGGAAGACCCATACTGGTCGGTCTACGGGCTGTCATCTCTATGTGGCACCTAGCCATGAAATTCCCAACAGACGCGGGGGTAGGACGCGTCTTAGGAAACCAAAGGGAAGCCAGGGAGTGCTACAACGCCTTGATCACAAAGGCGAAAAGTGAACGCTAAGGAGCACTACCTCAGACCAATTGCAGATGGCAATAGACACGCAAGCCCAATCCGGTGGTGAAGTAACCAAATAGAGTGTTGCCCAAAGTGAGGATGGAGATTTGGATCCTCGCTTTGGGGATTTTGAAGAAAATGTTGGACCCGTCGAGGACCTGGAGGAGGTCCAACTCGACAAAAAAGACCCGACCAGAGTCGTGAAGGTTGGGAAGAACTTAGAGCCTACTATAAAGCCAGCACTGGTGGAATTCTTGCAAAAGAACCAGGAGGTTTTCGCCTGGTCACACAAAGACATGGTTGGGATAGATCCTGCAGTAATCAGCCATGTCCTGAACATAGACAAAACCTTTCCACCTGTGCAACAAAAGAGAAGGCTGCTCGATAAAGATAGATTAAGAGCTTTGAAGGAAGAAGTCGAAAGACTTAAGGAGAATGGATTCATCAGGGTAGCGTTTTATCCCTCGTGGGTCTCGAATCCGGTACTGGTCCCCAGGCCTAACGGAAAGTGGCGTACCTGTGTGGATTTTACGGACCTCAATAAAGCCTGCCCAAAAGACTGCTTCTCACTCCCAAGGATCGACCAGCTGGTCGATGCGACTGCAGGACATGAGGTCCTCTCGTTCATGGATGCATATTCAGGTTACAACCAGATCAGCATGCATCCCCCTGACGAGGATCACACCAACTTTCAGACTGATACGGGCTTATACTGTTACAAAGTGATGCCCTTCGGACTGAAAAACGCAGGTGCGACTTACCAACGACTAGTCAACCACATGTTCAAGGAACTGATCGGTGTGAACATGGAGGTATATGTGGATGACATGCTGGTAAAGTCTAAAAAAGCAGAAGGACATGTGAGGGATCTACAAGAGTGCTTCGATGTGTTAAACAAGTACCAGATGAAGTTGAATCCCCTCAAATGTTCCTTTGGAGTCGGATCAGGGAAGTTTTTAGGGTTTATAGTGAATTCAAGAGGAATCGAGGCCAACCCTGACAAGATAAAAGCCCTGATCGACATGAAGTCGCCGGAGAAAATCAAAGATGTACAAAGTTTGACCGGAAGGATCGCTGCCTTGAGTAGATTCATCTCTAAATCAACTGACAAATGTGTCCCTTTCTTCAATCTACTCAGAGGCAATAAGAAGTTTGAATGGACGGGAGACTGCGAGCAGGCATTCCAGGCCTTAAAAGCTCATTTGGCGCAACCTCCCATCTTGTCAAAGCCAATCGAAGGAGAAACTTTGTTTATTTACCTGGCGATTACTGAAGTTGCTGCTAGTGCGGTACTAGTACGGGAAGAAGAAGGCATACAGAAAGCGGTCTACTATATCAGCAAACGGCTGATTGGTGCGGAATTAAGGTATCCGCCAATTGAATGGTTAGCATATTGCTTAATTCTAGCCTCCTTGAAGCTGCGTCCTTACTTCCAAGCCCATCCTATTACAGTTTTAACTGACCAGCCCCTTCGGCAAGTCCTCCAAAAACCTGAGGCAGCTGGAAGATTGTTAAAATGGGCAGTCGAACTAGGGCAGCTCGATGTAACTTATTCACCGCGAGCATCAATAAAGGGACAAGTCTTGGCCGATCTTGTTGCGGAGTTCATCGAACTCCCAGGCAGGGAGCAGTGTGATCAGCCTGAAGCGCCTGTACCTCAAGACATAACTCCTTCGTGGAAGTTATTCACAGATGGTTCATCCAACGAATCCCACGCTGGAGCGGGAGTGATATTGATAACGCCGGAAGGGCATCGATTTCACTGCGCAATCAGGTTCGACTTCACAGCATCAAACAATGAAGCGGAATACGAAGAACTCCTTGCTGGATTGAGAATGGCCAAAGATATGAGCATAAGGACGCTTGATATTTACAGTGACTCTCAGCTAGTCGTGAATCAAGTCCTGGGAGAATATCAAGCACGGGGCTTAAAGATGATGGCCTACCTGAATAAAATGAAGGATTTACTAGCCCAGTTTACAAAGTACACCCTCCAGCAAATTCCGCGAGACCAGAATTCGAATGCAGACGCCTTGGCTAAACTCGCGAGCGCAAAGGATGCTGATACCTTAAATATAGTTCCAGTAGAAAGACTGAGTAAGCCAAGCATAGAAGCGGCCGAAGCCAATATGGAGATTCGTATAGAAGATGCGTGGATGGCGCCATACTTGGAGTATCTGACGAATGGCACACTGCCAATAGATAGAAACAAAGCCAGAACTCTGCAAAGGCGGGCCGCTAGGTACATACTGGTCGATGGCATTATGTACCGAAGAGGATATTCAATGCCACTACTCAGGTGCGTTACACCAGAAATAGCTAAGGGACTCACGAGGGAGGTGCATGAAGGCTTCTGCGGGATCACGCTGGGGGGCAGAGTTTGGCAAAAAAGATTCTAAGGCAAGGCTACTTCTGGCCAACAATGAACGAGGATTCGATGAAGTATGTACAAAGATGCGACAAATGTCAAAGGTTCTCCAAGATTCCACGAGCAGCTCCAAATGAACTAAAACAGATGCAGAGCCCGTGGCCTTTCGCGGTATGGGGGATAGATTTGATTGGATCCCTGCCCACAGGGAAAGGCGGAGTAAAGGACGCAGTTGTGGCAGTTGATTACTTCACCAAATGGGCCGAAGCTGAACCACTCGCAACCATCACGACCAAGAAAGTCCTTGACTTCGTCATCAAGAACATTGTATGCCGGTATGGTCTGCCCAGGAAGATAGTTTCAGACAACGGGACCCAGTTTGACAGTGACTTATTCACCGATTTCTGCGAAAGGCATGGCGTTATTAAAAGTTTTTCTTCAGTCGCGCACCCCTAAGCGAATGGGCAAGTCAAAGCCGTGAACAAAACTCTTAAGGACACCCTAAAGAAAAGACTTGAAGAAGCCAAAGGAGCGTGGCCAGAGCAACTGCCTGAAGTCCTCTGGTCGTATAGAACATCTCACTGAACAGCAACAGGGCATACCCCATTTTCCCTAGCCTACGGATATGAGGCCATGTTACCTGTCGAGTTAGATCCCCCCTCACATCGGCATTTGACTTACGACCAGGACGTGAACAGCCAGCTGATGATGGAGTCCCTAGACTCGATCGGCGAGATGCGAGAAAAATCTCAACTCCGAGTTGCTGCTTACCAGCAAAAAGTCGTCCGGTACTTTAACTCCAAAGTTAAAGAAAGAAAATTCAACGTCGGAGATTTGGTGCTACGACGAGTTTTCTTAAATACCCGTGATCCCACTGCTGGAGTGCTCGGACCTAACTGGGAAGGACCTTACCAGATTGAAGAAGTCCTTCACCCAGGCACCTACAAACTTGCACGCTTAAACGGAGATCTCGTTCCACGCTATTGGAATGGAGAACACCTGCGCAAGTATTATCAAAGAACAACCCTTCTTAAAGGACTGGCTTGTTTAAATTTCTCTTCTTAATTTTTACAAGTTTTGCAAAGAGGGTTAGCCACGTTGTATGGCTAACTGCTCGTATATGTAAGATTCTATTTCAGAATCACTCGTAAAGACATGTTTAGTCCATTTTTAATACGAGATTATAAGGGACTGTGCTCAGCCAGTCATTCTTGCCAACCTTTGTGAATTTATATTTACAAGTATTTATTCATTACGTGTGTTGTTTTGCTGTATTACAAGTATCAGTTTTACTACGAACAGGAATGTTCGAGCAGGTTATGGTCAAGGCAAGTGACCAAGGACCTCACGCTCCTCGATCACTTGGGGGGCATATAAGGCACATCGATAGCAAAGCAGACTCTCAAGGTATGTAAACACATGAACAAAATAAGTGAAAGCATGCTACAGTACTTAGAGTATTTTTCAAAATTTATGTTTTGTTAAATCATGGCAAAGTACTATGCTAAGTTCGGTCATACGGACAAATGTTATAATAAGTAAAAATATTATAGCATCAAGATTTAAGCTTTTACACCGCAAGCATCGCTGCTTGGATGTAACTGTTCAGGTAAAAGGATTTACTGCCCGTGCAGCAAAGATTAAAAAGAAACTATTGTCTTTACATCACGACCCGTAGGTCGTATACCCAAAAAGAAAGAAAAAATAAATGAGAAGAATTCAAGAGGCATTCGAGGCCAGAGGGTCCTGGGCAGCATCCTGGTTAGTCGCGTCCTCGACAACTTCTTCTTCTACACCAGCGACGCTTGGAGTGGCAGGGGTTGCAGCTCTTGCCTCCTTTTCGGCCAGTTGGGCAGCACATCGAGCCAACTCCGCATTTCTGACTTCCTCTGAAAGGTAGCTAAAGTCAGCACCCTGATTGTGTTTCCAGAAATTGTAGAAACATCAGAGTGTTGTCCTCTTGTACTTTTCCAGATTCTTGGAGTTGTCAAGCTCCAACTGCTTCACCTTGCCCCCGAGAGTGAGAATGGCCTCGTCCTTGGTCTTGAGTACCTCCCCCAGATGCTTGATTTAGCGGTGATGAGCTTTGTTGAAACCTCGGTACTCCTGTCTCAACTTGACCGCTGCTTCCTTCACAGCTTCAGCCTCTGACAGCTTAGTCACCGCCGCATCCCTCTCTCGGACCACTGCCTCCAACTCCTTAGCATGCTTAGCCTCAGCAGCCGAAAGCTCCTCGGCCGCCTTCACCTGATACCTCTCGATGGCTTTTGCCTCGGCCTGCTTGAGGTAAGCCTGGGCTCGGGTACGAGCAGTAGTGGCAGAAAGTAAGGCCTGTGCACAAAGAAAAAGGAGTTAGAACTTATCACGAGGGCTAAAAAACTAAAGACTCGAAGAATAAAGAAACACTTACGCTAGAGATTTCGTTCAAAGCCCTGTTCAGGATCTGGTCGACTGGCAGCTCTTCAGCCTGGACCATTGCGGCCCTAACACGCTCGCCTTTGCCAATGCGATCGAGGCGGTCCCTGGCAGATCGAATGGCACGACTCATAAGTCTGGCCCCATGAGCCTCTTCACGAGAAAGCTGCTCTCTGGCAGGTGCGGCTGGAGGGTTCGGCGAGGCAAGAACGTTTTGCTGCTCGGAAGGAGCTGGAGGAGGAGTAGGAGTTCGCCCAGTTGGCGCAGGACTTTGCTCAGTAGGCGTACCCTGAGGAGGATCTTCTGATCGACCCTTCTTGGTTGGAGGGCCTCGACTGGATTCACCAGTTCTCTTCTTAGGCTTCCGTTGGAGTTGAGGAACTTCCTCTTCCTCCTCGGCCTGGTACATGTCAAAAATGTTGGGAGTTGACATATCTGCATGAAGATAAACATAGCAAGTTTATAAAAAGGAGGCAGGTGAAAGTAAGTTAGACAATTGAAAGGAGGTAACAAAGTAAATACCCAAGCTACAACTACTGGTCGCTACACTATTGACTCTATTAGTCATATACTCATTATCTGGCATGAAGAAGTCTGACCCTAAGTTTGGAGCATATGTAAAGTTACCATCCCCGTCAAACAAGTGACAGGGAGTCGGCAAACCATTTAAAAGCGAAATAACTTTACCATTATCATCGGAAGATTCTCCCAAGTCAACAATAGACTCTTTGGCCTTTTCTTTCCCCTTGCCTTGGGGAGCAGAAGGCCTTTCTGCGGAAGGGCTACCCGTGGGTTCCCTGATCGTAACTCCTGTTGGCCTCCTCCTAGGAGGAGGCACAGGAGGTTGCTGCTCGGGAACCCCCTCGGCAGTGGCTTCGTCCACCACGGACCCTCTATTTTCATGGCGAGGAGCCAGGAGGCCAGACGACCTCAAGTTCTTTTCGAGTGCCAAGGTCTTGACACATTTTGCTGCATCAGACATCCTGGCCAGAGTGTTAGACCTCAACACCATGTCTGGTGTTGGGGTCGGACGTAACCAAGGGCCTGAAAAACAGATTAAGTTTGAGAAAAAATGAAAGGAAACACTCTATGTTAAAGTATCGACCAGACGAAGACAAGTTTATACCTCCTCTCGCGAAGGCCAAGTTATTACTGTTTATGTCCAGAGTAAAGAAGTACTCCTTGTTGTAGTGCCCCACGTTTGATATATGGGTAGTACCACTCAGGAACGTCCGGCCGGTCTCCTGGTGGCAGAAGTGGAAAAAGCCCGTCCCGTTGTGCTGTGGGTTGGACTTGAGGTCAAAGAGATAGTTGACCTCGTGGGGTGAAGGTTCTGGCCATTTGTTAAGTTTGTACAGGACATAGAGTGCGGCCAACATCCTATATCCGTTTGGAGTTATTTGGAAGGGAGAGACGCCGAAATAATTGGCCACCCCCACAAAGAAGGGATGAAGAGGGAGATAAGCTCCCGCTTCAATGTGATACCGGGACCAGGCGCTGTTCGCCCTTCTTGGACGGTTAGCCCTCTGGTCCACAGTGGGATGTATAATGGTCACCCCCGTAAGGGGGAATTTCCTGAAACAGTTAGCAACCATTCAAAGGGTCACTGAACTGGCTAGGGGAGTATACCACTCGACATCAGGCGGATTCCGATGACGAGGACGAGCCCTAGTTTGGATATTAGGGTCAGGAACAAGATTTTCTCGACCGCTGGTCGAGGGAGCCCTAGCCTGCAAATCAGGCTGGGCAGGAGGAGTAGGGTTGCTTTCAGACTCGGGCCTTTTCTTGCCAGAAGACTTAGAGCGGGCCATTGGAAAGGAAGGATGGGGTCTGGAAGAGGATCGCGAGAAAGGAATCTCGTGGACACGTACAGCTGGTTGTTCTTCCCCCTCGAACAGCTGGGCAAGAAGGTCATCGTCGATGGGTCTTTCACCTCCCCACAAATCTGGCATTAAAGTCTGCAAACAAAAGAATGGGGAGGTGAGGAAATAGAACTCTAAAAAGCTTTTTAGAATAACGCTGGTCGAGTATAAAAGTTAGGCTTTTATACAACAGCATTCTATCAAAAAGCTAGTTTTTCTACACGAACAGTTTGAAAAGAGGATCAAAGGGTGAAAGTAAAAAGTTTTTCTGTGAAAGCTTTTTCAACTCCCCTTAGGGCGGGAAAAATTTATTTTTCAACTGGCTTAAAAATCGAAATGTTACTTCAGTTTTACGTCCTAAAAAGCATGATCCTGGATTTTTAAACTAACTCGTAACTCTACTACGCCTACAAAACATTATGTCTACAAGCATTTCAAACCAGAAACAGAAAGACTTAAACAGTATACCACCAGAAGCATGCATCATGAGAAATTAGAAGCATGGGGTTTCGAAAACTTACCAAGAAAAGTGATCGTGAAGGTGGAAGAAAGGTCTTCGGAGATTAAAGAGTCCGCGGTCTGAGTCTTGGAAGTGCAGGAAAACGGTCTTCGGAAAAGCTTAAAGCTCTGGTTTTTAGGGTTTTCTACAAAGATAATGGCGTGCGTAAAAAGAAAGAAGAGGCTACGACGGTCTTATATAAGTATTCCCTGATATTAAAAAAGTATAATCATTAGTTTTCCTTTTTCTAAGTATGGGGAAACGGGATGGCCGTCGAAATCGTTTCTGGGGAACTGAAAAGACATGATTAGACAGAAGTGGGTTGCTTTTTTCAAGAACACACGAAGGGTTCTGACACGTCAGGAGGGGTTACCGAAGAGTCGTTCGTTCAAAGTTTATTTACTGTTCGTAGTAAATAAACTTTGGGGGGCAAATGTTATCCAATAAATCAGCATTGGTGACGTGGCAAATAATCTCTGTACACGTGGCTGACACCTGGAAGCGTCTGCTAGAGTATCGACCAGAAGACACAGTAGAGGCAGGGTAAGCCCTCTTACCCGCGACCAGTCTGGTCGATGGTTCCGTGTACAAGGAAACTTTTATGGGAAGATCTTTATGAATCCCGAATTTATCTCATACAATCTTCTGGATATCCAATTATTCAGGGAAGAATATCTGTAACAATCTCTTGTAACCCTCCTTGAGCCTATAAATAGCAAGAGATAGCTCAAAGGAAGGGACCTTTTTTCGCTTTAGAATCATTCAAAACTATAGTAACTCTCCAAGTAAACCTGTATCGTTCTTCAGAGGTGTGTGAAACTCATTGAACCCTGGTTCTTTGATCACCCTTCTAATTCTTATATCAATATCATTCTAAGTGGACGTAGGTCGTTACCAGATCCTGGGGCCGAACCACTATAAATTATTGTGTTTTCTTTACTTTTGTCATTGCGTTCTTCTCTATACACTCGTTTATATCAACCATGTTTTGACTCCGTGTCAGTTGGCCAAATCTTGGGTCAACACACTCCGTTGTGACTTTCCCGCTAACTAGCTCCCTAGGATCGCCTCAAGTCGCATGCTGCAGATTTACCCACATGGTAATGTGGTTCTCACAATTATAGCATATAATCACATTTACATTAATATAACCATACACGAATGCTTATCATATAATCATGCATTAAATTAATAACCACACACACATGAGCCACTTATGCCCTCCCGGCACACTAATCAAGGCCCTTAATCCATATTAGTGATTTTGGGTCGTTACAACTATCCCCTCCTACTGAGAATTTCGACCTCGAAATTTACCTGAATAACTCGGGATACTGATCCCGCATCACCGTCTCAAGCTCCCAGGTCGCTTCCTCGACCTTGCTATTTCTCCATAAAACTTTAGCTAACGGAATCATCTTGTTCCGTAGAACTTTATCCTTCCGGTCCAAAATCTGAATCGGTCGCTCCTCATAGGACAAGTCTGTTTGTAACTCTAAGTCCTTATAATTCAATACATGTGTCAGATCGGAGACATACTTTCGCAACATAGAGACATGAAATACATCATGAACTCCCGACAATGATGGTGGAAAGGCCAACTTGTAAGCCACCTGTCCAATCCTTTCTAGAATCTCGAAAGGTCCAACAAACCAAGGGCTCAGCTTGCCCTTTACTCCAAATCTCTTCACCCCTCGCAATGGTGAAACTCGCAAAAACACGTGGTCCCCAACTTGAAACTCCACGTCTCTATGCCTAGGATCAGCGTAGCTTTTCTGTCTACTCTGTGAAGCAAGCATCCTGGCTCGAATCTTCTCAATAGCTTCACTTGTTTTTTGAACCATGTCTGGCCAGTAATACTTTCTCTCACCCATCTCGTCCCAGTGAATGAGCGATCTACACTTCCTTCCATATAGCAACTCATAAGGAGCCATACTAATCGTGGACTAATAACTATTGTTATACGAAAATTCAATCAATGGGAGATACTTACTCCAAGATCCCTCGAAATCAATCACACACGCCCTAAGCATATCCTCCAACACCTGAATCGTCCTCTCAGACTGTCCATCAGCCTGAGGATGAAAAGTTGTGCCAAACTTCAACTGAGTCCCCATAGCTCTCTACAGAGCTCCCCAGAACTTGGAGGTAAAGATAGGGTCTCGATCAGATACAATAGACTTAGGATCCCCATGGAGATGAACTATCTCTTTCACATAAAATTCTGCACACTGCTCCACTGTGTAAGTTGACTTCACTGGCAGAAAATGAGCTGACTTAGTGTATCTGTCCACTATTACCCACACCAAGTCACAAAGTCCTACTGTCCTGGGTAGACCTCCCACAAAATCCATCGTACTGTTCTCCCACTTCCATTATGGGATACCTAAAGGCTGAAGTAACCATGCTGGTCGCTGATGCTCAGCCTTCACCTGCTGACATGTCAAACATCTGGCCACATACTCTACCATATCCTTCTTCATCCCGGGCCACCAATATAATGTTCGTAGATCCTGATACATCTCCGTGGTACCTGGATGAAGCGAGTATGGCGTAGTGTGAGACTTATCTAGTATCTATCATCTGATCTCTTCATCTTTCGGAACACAAATCCGCCCCTGATATTGAAGCATACCAGTCTCAGAAATAGAATAATCCTTAACTATCCCCGCTAAGACATTCTGTCGAACTTCTTGTAGTTGTGCATCTACCAATTGACCCTCCTTGATCCGCTCTAGCAGGGTTGACTGCAAGGTAATATTGGCTAACCGGCCTACCACCAGCTCTATCTTCGCCCTGGTCATCTCATCGGCTAACTCTCTGGAGATCTGAACAGAATTAAATAACTGCCCCAAGCCCCTCCAGCTCAATGCATCTGCCACAACATTGGCTTTCCCTGGGTGGTAGAGGATATCACAATCATAATCCTTAACCAACTCTAACCAAGGCCTCTGTCTCATGTTCAGATCCTTCTGGGTGAAGAAATACTTCAAACTTTTATGGTCAGTGTATATCTCGCACTTCTCTCCATACAGATAATGCTGCCAAACCTTCAGTGCAAATACCACTGCCGCCAGCTCCAAATCATGGGTAGGATATCGCTGTTCATACTCCTTCAGCTGCCGAGATGCATAAGCTATAACCCTCTCATTCAGCATCAACACACAACCTAACCCTATCCTCGATGCATCACAATATACTACAAACTTTCCTTCTTCCAAAGGAAGACTCAGAACAGGTACAGTAACAAGTCGTTGCTTTAATTCATGGAAACTGTGCTCGCACTTCTCTGACCAAATGAACTTCTGGTTCTTCCGTGTCAACTCTGTCATTGGTGAAGCAATCTTCGAGAATCCTTCTACAAACCACCTGTAATAACCTGCTAACCTGAGGAAACTCCGCACCTCCGAGGCGTTCCTTGGCCTCGGCCAACCTCTCACCGCTTCCACCTTGGACGGATCCACCTTAATTCCTTCTGCACCAACTATATGCCCAAGAAAAGTCACCTCTGGCAACCAAAACTCACACTTCTTAAACTTGGCACATAACCGATGCTCCCTTAATCTCTGTAAGATCTGTCGAAGATGTCGCTCCTGCTCTACCTCTGAACTGGAGTACACTAAGATGTCGTCAATGAAGACAATGACGATCTGATCCAAGAAGTCCTTGAACACCCTGTTCATCAGATCCATGAAAGCTGCCAGGGCATTGGTCAAACCAAAAGACATGACCAAGAACTCATAGTGCCCATACCGCGTCCAAAAGGCTGTCTTCAGTATGTCCTCATCCTTGACCCTCAGCTGGTGATAACCAGATCGAAGATCAATCTTTGAGAACACTGTCTTTCCCTGTAGATGATCGAACAAGTCATCGATCCTTGGTAGAGGGTACTTATTCTTGATAGTCAACTTGTTCAATTCCCTGTAGTCTATACACATCCTCAGAGTCCCGTCCTTCTTCTTAACAAACAAAACTGGAGCGCCCCATGGAGAGTAACTAGGTCTGATGAATCCAAAATCCAGAAGTTCCTGTATCTGTATCTTCAACGCTTTCAACTCTGTTGGTGTCATCCTGTATGGTGCTCTTGATATTGGTTCTGTCCCCGGTGCTAACTTGAGAACAAACTGAATCTCCCTGCGTGGCGACAACCCCGGTAGCTCCTCAGGAAATACATCCGAAAACTCACAAACCACCCTGGTCTCTCCCGGCCCCACTGGCAACATCCTGGTAGTGTCCACCACACTAGCCAGAAAGCCTATACATCCACCTTGCAACAGGTCTCTGGCTCTTAATGCTAAAATCATAGGTACACGGGGTCCACATACTGTACCCACGAAGACAAAAGGATCCTCGCCCTCAGGCTCAAAAGTCACCATCTTCTTCCTACAGTCAATGGTAGCCTCATACCTGACCAGCCAATCCATTCCTATGACCATGTCAAAATCCTCCATATCTAGCTCAATTAAGTCAGTTGAAAGCTCCCTACTATAAACCATCACTGGCAGTGCCCTAATCCATCTCCTAGAAACTACCAGTTCCCCAGTAGGCAATAAAGTCCCAAACCCCGCAGTCCGATACTCACTAGGTCTACATAATCTATCAGTCACTTTACTAGAAACAAAGGAATGTGTAGCACCAGAGTCAATAAATACTGTAAAAGGAGAGGCAGTGCTAGAAAGCTGACCTGTCACTACCGAGGGACTAGCCTCGGCCTCTGCTTGTGTCAAAGTGAACACCCGAGCTGGAGTCAAGCTGTCCACCTTTCCTTCTTCCCCCTTCTTCACTACTGGGCAGTCCTTCTTGAGGTGCCCCACTGCTCCACACACATAGCAAGCCTTGGCCCGACATTCGCCCTGATGGCGTCTTCTGCACCTCGGCCACTCCAGATAACTCCTCCATGGTTCACTGCCGCCCTGACCACTCCGACCCCTCCTATCAGGACCAGCAGCGGTCAAAGTGTCAGAGGTCTTTCTCTTAAAATCGCTGGGGCCTCTGCCTCTACCTGACCCAGAATAAGGAGGCACCACCCTGCGACCCTCGCACCTCACTGCACTTTCCTTCCAAATCTTGTTCTCCGCTTCCTAAGCGGTAAGAGCCTTCTCAACGTCCTAGGCATAAGTTATTCTCCTAGGTACCGTTGTGATCCTAATATCTCAGGATATCATAACATTAAGCCCCCTAATGAACCTGTCTTGCCTGGCTGCATCAGTAGGCACAAGGTATGGTGCAAATTTCACAAGACTGTCAAATTTTAGGGCATACTCAGTAACGGTCATACTGCCCTGAACCAACCCCACAAACTCATTAACCTTTGCTGCCCTGATGGCAACATTATAATACTTCTGACTGAACAAATCTTTAAATCCTTCCTAACTCAAAGCAGTGACATCCCTGGTCTATGAGCCCACGTCCCACCAGATGCGGACGTCCTCTCTCAACATATATGTGGCACAGGCCACTCTGTCATGTCCCTCTACCCTCATAAAATCCATAATAGTAGTAATCATAGTAAGCCATTGCTCGACCTTCAATGGATCAGGTCCTCCCTCAAAGATTGGGGGCTGCTGCTTCCTAAATTGCTCATATAACGACTCCCATCTATTCCCAACCTCTGCTGGCTGAATAACTAGTGCCAGTACAGGTGGCACAATAGGTGCAGCACTCCCTGCTGAAGCCTGCTGTCGCAGAAGACGAATCTATTCATCTTGGCTCTGAAGTCATGCTTGCATATCTGCCATAAGTTGCTGCCAGATCTCAGGGACTGGCGGAGGAATCTGGCCTTGATCATCACCCCCGATCCCAGACCTAGTGTCGGTTAGTCGCGTAGATTTGCTTGGACGCATAGCTATCCAAGTCAATCTGCAATCAATGATCCGACAATCAGACCATGATGACAGGGTAAAAAATTCTCCAAAATCCACCAAAGGTACATAACCAATCACAAACAATCAAGATATAGGCATTTATTCACATGCACCGGCATTGCAAATAAGCATGTCCCAACATTTCCACACAACAGTCAAGGGCCAGGCCCTATCGGTATCTCATGCTTCCTATTAATCGAACAAATGACAAACCCTGAATCGAGCTTGTCTCTAGCACCGAATGTACATGTCTAACCGGTCTTTAGGAACCTTTAAACCTAGGATGCTCTAATATTAAATTATAACGCCTTGGGTAGCCAAGACAGTTACACTGTGTATTTATAAAGGTGCAAGACTTGCTAACCAAGTCATTTAGTTAAAAACGTGTTTGCTAAAGTCATTAATGCGCTAGGGTTAAATGGTTTGGTCTCAAAAGAAACTTTTCACATAATTAAACATTTAAGACATGGGATCCCAAAAGAGACAGCATTTAAGAGTTTGTTTACAAAATTTCCAGTGTACAAACAACCACTAGCCATTCTAAAGGAAAAACAGACGTTTATGGTTCTCTTGTCCTTGTCTCCCCTCAATTGTTGTGGCTGAGCAGTTGTTCATGTACATTCTGCTCCCAGAGCTCTCTAAATCAGGGCTGATCAAGCTTGCCCTTGCCTTTACCTACACCACGAAGCACCCGTGAGGCAAGGCTCAGCAAGAAAACGTAATATCACAACACGAGTACTAATAATAATCATAAACCCTTTAAGCTTGTTTAAACATTTAGCAATCCCTAATAAACATATAGCTTACTGACATAAGCATGAATTCATAAGCTAACAATTAGCCAATCAACTTATCATATTCAACAGTCAACCACAACAACCAAATTACACAATAATTAGGGTCTACACCCTTAGGCTGCACCCTTTGTTTACCCCACTGACTCTGGCCCGCTTAAACCGAGCTCAGTGCATAATAAGCTATCCTCAGCTACCAATGGCCAAGCCGCGCCCTGTGTGCTAATGTAAACATCAACACTCTTAGGCCGTTTTTCTACCATTTCCATGGCATAATACCATCCTCTTTAAGGTATACAAAACAGTGAACCCTTAGTCCCATTATGAATTCACAACCGAGTGCAGTTTTCTTACCTTTAATTTCTAACCGCTTCGATTACGAAATGCCCCTTGAGCATGATCCGTCTCCCGAGCCCTAGCTTTTACCTAGTCACAACCAAGATGAGGGATTCCATTAATATTCGAATAAAGGTTTCTGGGTGAAGTTCTACCTTTTGGGACATCGAATTCTGCCAAGCATGGTGGTGGAATCGATCCCGAGCACCCTAGGTTAGGTTCCCGTGCTTAAAAACTTCAAATAACCAAAAATGTCCTTAAGAGCCGTAACCCTTGAAACCCATGCCGTGACTCGCCCTTGAAATAGAGGCTAGGCCTCTCCAAAGACAGACACGCATCGCGACCCTACCTTGTGGCGACACTCAAGAACAGAGCCGCGACCCAGCCTCTCGTGCCCAGAAAATCCACCATTCTTAACATCTCAACTTTGGTCAAAACCACCCCAAGCCATCCTAATTCCAAAACCCATTGGTCACAAAACTTCTAACATGATTCTAGCAACATAATCCAGCAAAGATCTAACTTAGAAACTCATTAAAATCCCATTTTAATTTCTTAAACCTAGAATCTCAAGAACATAAAAAACAGCTATGAAACACCAGAATTCAACCATTAGATCATAGATTCAAGCTTACCTCCACTGCAGAACCAACTCCTTTATCGATTCTTGAGCTAAAACCCAAGCTTTCTAGCTTCAATTCAGTCCTTAAATTTCAAAACCATAAACACTTTAAAACCCAGACAAAACACATAATTAATCACCACGCACAAAGCTTATATCTTACCTCAGTTCTTGATTGAACTCCTTAGCTTAACACTCGACTAATCCTTCAAGATTCCAGCCCAAACCACTGAATTCCCAGCTGAATTCCTTAAGTTTTCTGTGGTTTTTTCTTTGAGAGAGAAAGGGAGAAAGTGGGAGGGTCGGTTCCTTGTGTTCCACTATGTTCTAAGATTTTACTTAGTCTATCCCTAGCTAATTAAGTTAATCCCAAGGCTCGGGGTGCCGGAAACGTCCCCGATGGAAAAATGGTAAAATTCTCCAGTATTTCCGCCTAAGCTTCCTAACCTCGAATATATCTCCAATTATTTATTTCCATAACCCGCTAATCTAAATAACATTCTAGTACTTAAATTACCCATTGACTTGCCCAAAGTCAAGTATTAAGCCCCATTGTGACTTTCCCGCTAACTAGCTCCCTAGGATCGCCTCAAGTCGCATGCTGCAAATTTACCCGCATGATAATGTGGTTCTCACAATTATAACATATAATCACATTTACATTCATTAACCATACAAGCATGCTTATCATATAATCATGCATTAAATTAATAAACACACACACATGAGCCACTTATGCCCTCCCGACACACTAATCAAGGCTCTTAAGCCATATTAGTGATTTTGGGTCGTTACACCTCCTCAGGCACCCAATCCGCATCGCCCCCGTCCGAGTGAGGCTCGACTAAAGTTGCCTTCTTCCTTCATTTAGAAATATGCCACAGCGAATTGGGATCCGAAACTTTGGATAAACCATAACGGTTAAGGTTGGCCACGGTGAAGAGTCGGGAGACCATTTTTTTAGCAGGGTCAGCATCGAGAAAGGTGTCCACTGGTGCTGCCTCTGACTTCGGAATGTCAGGGACACCCCTCAACATAGTTACCAATATGAGCATAAGTTCAAAAATAAAAAATTTAAGGTATTAGGAAGAAAAGATTGAAGTACTTACTTGGGGACGAGTGAAAGTGTTCACGTACAAAAAAGAGACCTTTCACGAAGAAAAAGTCCTGCTTCCAGGACCCTGGGTTGGATACAGAGTCCTCTATGAGGGAAACTTGGGAATTGGCTTTCTGCAGGAAATAGAAGCCTTTGGATTCAAGGGTTAGCATGAGGTTGTACATAAAGTGCACCTCTTGAGCCGTAGGAGCACGGCAATTGAGATCGATGAACGACATGTATAGGCAGCTTAAGGCCAGCCAACTATTAGGTGCTAGCTGGAGCGGCGCAAGGTTGAAATGGTTAAGGATCATGACAAAGAATGGGTGTAAGGGAATGGTCCCACCCGCCTTCAGGATATGCTCACTCATGGCCACGTGCCCCTGGGGGGATTATCGGCCCGACACTTGTTGGAAGGAACATATAACTTGTACTCCTCGCCAATATAGTATTTCTTGGATAACTCCAACAGTCGAGTCTTCAACAGGTTGGACACAATAGAAGACGCCAATAGAGGACCAGAATCTGGCCCCTCGGGAGCCACCTATCGCCGCACTTTCTTCGACATATCTGCAAAACCCAAGGAAAAAGGTGAGGTCGAAACAGGGCACTTTACCCTCCATTTTTTCTTTCTAGCAAGAGTTTCCACCAAGTCGCTGAGAGTGGAAGCACTGAGCAAGGGTGAATTAAAGACAGGGGTTGAGGGGAAGCCAGAGTGACCTCATGACAACTATAAGGGGAGAACGGGGCAGGAGGTTCAGGTTGGAGGTTTCCCTCCATGAACTCTAACTCCATCTGTAGATCAAAAAGGCCCACTCTAAGGTTTGTAATGTGGTCACTAGGGTCAAAGGAGAAAGGAACTCCATCACCTCTCAAAACTGAATCTATTTTGCTCTTCACCACCCATATTTTATGCCTAAGTTCAGCCATGTGCTCAAGGTGACGTATACAGGCCCGCCTCAAAGTGTCACAGTCTTGGTGAGGGTTTTTTTTTGGGACTCCGAGTCTGAAGATAAGTTTACAAACTCGACCCCCGAAGGAATGCCAGACGATCCCTCACATGCCATGGAACCTCGTCTCGTAGGTAATAAGGGTGCACGTGTAGGTGAAGGGAGTGCTACAAAGCACAAAGGAATAGGCTCAAATCCTCTAGACATAGGAGCTCTAAATGACCAACTACAGGGTAAAAGCAGGGGCATGTGTGCGGATTAACTCACAAGGTGCTCCGGCCAAGGAAACCTATCCCAAGTAGTGCTAATGTAGACCCAATGAACATAAGAAAGAAAGAAATTATACCTTGAGTAAGAAAAATCGAGCACCGACACAGTCGAAAAAGAGGCCAAGGATCGAAAGTACTGTCATGGTCGAAAGGAGACCAAGGGTCAAAATCACCGTCGCGATCGAAGAAATGCAAGAGGTCGAAGGTATGCGCCGAAAAAAATGAAGGAGAAAAGTATTTTAGTCTCCAAGAACCTATATGGATATTGGCATAAAAGAAATTAATTTAAATAATAAAAGGGAGAGACAACCAAAATGAGTTCGTGAGGAATCAAACCCCTTACCTCTTGGAGGAAGTGAAGACACTAAAACCACCAAGCTAAGGAGAGAAAATGCAAATATTATGCTTAAGATGAAGGTCTATTTATAAGAACCACAAACTCACCTTAGCCATTGGATCCACTGCTCGATCAATGGTCAAGAAGGGGGCTTGGTACTTTCCTTGGGATCCACGAAGCACAATGACAGGCTCACATTCACTCTCAAAATCTCATAATAGTCTCCATCTCCAAAATGTGTTCTTTTATGCCACCAAAGTAACAAAACACACAAACACCACCTATGCTTTGAAGCACCCTCTCGTAGACTAGGGGGCAAGTGTGGATGCTAAAAATTCCACGCCGGTGACAGACCCACATACATCTCGTGTTTATGCTGCTATGAAGGTCCAAAGCCACCATGACCAACGCCTCGTTGGTCTATTGGAGCACTGACTTAGTGAAAAGGGCATCAAACATGGTCTCAATATTACCACCGTTTCATCCTTGCGTCATGCCTAACACAGTCATTTCACACGAGTGGTCCTGTGAGGCGCTCGTCTCGATGTTGACTCAAAGGTCTCGCACGAGTGCCTAGAAGCCATGATGGCCTCGCGTACCTAGACACGCCCTACTTCAACCAAGCTCCCAGATACATCGTACCCATGTTGCGCGCACAGCCTAGGAGCCTTGCACCACCTGCTGCGTACCCAGGTGCCTCATGCCACCTGCCTCGCACCAGGTGCCTCGCGAGACGTCACGGCCCCGTACACCCAGGCGCCTCACGAGACGTCACGCCCCCGCGCACCCAGGCACCTCATGCCACTGGCCTCGCACCAAGCCCCTTGCGAGATGTCACGCCCCCGCGCACCCAGGCGCCTCGCTTAAGCTGCCTCACACCAGGTGCCTCGCAAGATGTCATACCCCCGCGCACCCAGGCGCCTCGCGGTACCTGCCTCTTAGGTGCCTCGCGACCCCGTCTCACCAGCACCATGCGAGAGACCCTCACGCAACGGCCCAAGGAAACTGTCTCATGCCGACAACCTATGCATGCGTTAGGATGCGCCTCGCGCCATGGACCAAGCACCAGGCGCCTCATGCCAACGCCCCGTGCATCCTTTAAGATGCGCCTCATGCCATGCACCTTGGGACTGTGTCTCCTAAGAGGACCCATAAAGACTTCAATATCCAAAGGTAAAAACCTAAGTACAATTCAAAAAGATCATACAGATACGATGCTTGTACGGGGTATGACCCTTAAGACCCAGGATGACTAATCCTAATATACATGCCAGAAAAGTAGTGGTCATACGAGTGAGGTACCTGATGTGGTCCTCACTCGCCATTCTCTGACACTCGTACTAAGAAAGTAGTTGAGGCACATTCAAGTACTAAAGTGGAGGCGCTCCCACAGACTCTGTGTAACGCCCTGGATAGCCAAGACCGTTACACTGTGTGATTATAAAGGTGCAAGACTTGCTAATCAAGTTATATAGTTGAAACGTGATCCTAAAGTCATAATTAGGAAAATATTAAAAGGTTTTAGTCATAAATAAATAATTTTTATATAAAATTATTTTTTAGTACATGGGATCCCAAAACATGGTTTAAAAGACAAGTTTACAAAGATTCCAGAAGTCGTAAATAGCTCAGGCCACTCTAATGGAAAAATTCACATTTTAGGTTTCCGTTCCTGTACAAACCCTCGACCGTGGCGGCCGAGCAGCTGACAATGTACACCTCTCCCCTAGAGCTCTCCAACTCATGTTGATCCAACACATTCTTGCCTTTACCTGCACCACGCAGCACCCGTGAGCTGAGGCCCAGCAAGAAAACATAATATCGCAGCATGATCAATATCAATAATCAAATACCTTACAAGCATGACCAAATATTCAACAATTCATAAAATTCACCTATTCAATGATAACAAACGACCAATTAACAATTTGTCATCCAGATAATCAACATATCATATTCATCAGGTTAACAACCATAATCACAGTCATAATCAACAGTTTATCACAACCATCAAATGATACTCAGGGTCGACGCCCTTAGGTCGCACCCTCTATTTAACCCACTGTCTTCGGCTCACTTAGGCCGCCCCCAGTGTTATACCCACTGACTCTGGCCAGCTTAATCGAGCTCAGTGATTAATAAGTTGCCTTCAGCTACCAGTGGCTGAGCCACACCCTGTTCGCAAATATTGATTTCGGCACTCTTACTCTGTTTATCACGTGTCTCCGTGGCGTAATAACACCTCATGACATTATATATAAATATAGGGAATTCTTATTCCCAGTAAAATCACATATCACAATCATACAATAATGTATACAAATATAGGGAACACTTAGTTCCAACTTAACCACCTAACCGGGTGCAGTTTTCTTACCTTAGATTCCGATAGCTTTGACAGGCAAAATTGGTATTCAAGCATGACCCCGTTCGAGTCCTAGCGTACACCTAATCACAGCCACAAATTAGAATTATCACCAAACTTCAATTCCAAAACCTAGCCTCGGGACCAATCCCGAGCCCTCGGGAAGCCCTAGTTCCACCAAACGGAGTGGTGGAATCAAACCCCAAGCCCCCGGGCAAAAACCCTAAGAAATAAACCCAAAATCCCTTTCTGGAAACAGGGTAGCGCTACAGTGGCCTAAATTGGGCGCTATGGCGCTACAGCCAGAGCCAAAACGCCCCAAGCATCCCAAGCCTAGCGCTGTAGCGCTAGTCACAGACCTACAACACCCTATTTTTCTTCCTTCATTTTTCCTCGAACCAAAACCCCTTGGGACCCTTCCAAACCTCAACTATACTTCAAAGCAAGCCTACCAATCACTACACCTCACCCCAAATGGCCAATAACCCAAAAATTAGCCACATGCACCTTTAAACAAAGAAAACAAGATTTGCCTCTAAGACTCAAGAAAACTAGAATAGCCCAGAAATTCAAGTGTTCAAGCTCAGAATTTCTTACCTCAAGTGAGGAATTCGACCTTGGGTTACCCTCAGTATCCTTCCAGCCTTAACCCCCTCAATTCTTCAAACTTGATTCCCTATAATTCCCATCCAAAACTCAATTCAAGCATAACTCATCAAAACCAAAAAAACTCAGACTAAACTCTTTAAGCCTTACCTTAATTTGATGGTTAATCCCAACTAACCCTCTACAACTTCTTCAAGGATCAAGGTCCCAAAGCTTAGTTGTGACTCCCTCAGAATTTACAGCTTCAAATTCCTCTAGAAATGGTGAAGAGATGACCCAACCGAGAGAGACAAAGAGATATACCATATACCCTGTTTTTCCTTCTTTCTTTCTTTTCTTCTCTTTTCTTTCCTTTAATTTCTAAGACTTTCTATAGCTTCCACTAAAGCCATAAAGTAGAAAACATCCTCATCACTTCTTAACCAGCAAAATGACTATTTTTCCCTCCCAATTTAAACCTAAAAATAAAATCATCCTAAGGGCATTTCAGTCATTACTCCTAATTCCCGCTAATTCCTCGAGTGTCCCTAATAATTATCGCTTACATCCCGACACCCAACTAATCACCGATTATTTTCCTCAGTATCAAATAGTCTCCAATATATTTCCCAGATTCCCAAAAATACCCCCAGGCTCCCCTGAGCCGGGTATAAATCCCCACTGTGACTTTTTTGCTAAATCGCTCACGAGGATCGCCTTGAGTCTCAAACCACAAATATATCCACATAATAATGTGGTCTCAACAATTACTTACCATGTTAGGAAAACTTATACATGATCTTTATTTATTTTCATGTATATCTAATATTAAACAAATTGATACGAGATAGCCTAAAACATGTTTCTAAAATTGAATTCAAAGAGAAACAAAGAATAGAATACTTATAGTATATGCAGCGGAATTAAAGAGTCCTTCCTTCAGTTTCTCGAACTTTTGTATCCTCTCTATCGCAGAGTATTATCAAGAAATTGAACCAATCTTTTATTTTCTTCACAATCTTCCAATGTATCCTTAGAACCACCTAGACTAGTGTGAGAAATTCTCAACACATGAGATAGATATAGAGAGAAGAAGAGAAAATAACAAAGAGGCTTAGAAAAGGACTTGTGATTAGAGAGAATCTACAACTATCAGAAAATCTGACTTGTGACTTATGTTTTGACTTCTCTCTAAGCACTCCTTTTATAGACTAAATTAGGCCATTTAATTTAATTAAAAATCAATAAAATAATAGCCATTTTGAAGCCCTAGGTCGAAATTATCATGGGCTATAGGCCCGTGAAATTTCCCATTTGATTATAAGCCCATTGGACTTAAAATCAAGGCATGTATTATTTTCTATTGATTTAATTAATTAAATAATTATTTAAATCCTTTATCAAATTAATTATTTATAATTTGAACCTTGATTTAAATTTATTTATTAATTTAGATACCAATTTATCTTAATTAATAAATCTGCCATAATTTCTCTTTTCTTCTCAAAATTAAATAACTCTGTGAAACTATCCAAAATTGACCTGGTCAACTTTGATAATTCTAATTGATGATTAAATCAATTAATTGAGACTATCTAGATGATTTTATCCAAGGTACAATGGGGACCATGGGCCTATGAAATCAAGCTCCAATAAGTTATCATAAATCTAACAAATAAATTTACTAACTTATTAATTCCTAGTGACTCCACTATAGAACGCTCTATAACCAACATGAATACGCTATTAATTATCCATTGTTACAACCATAATTGTCACTCAATCCTCTATAGACAGTCTACAATAGGATAGGACTAAAATACCGTTTTACCCCTCATTGTATTTTATCCTTAAAACACTTAGTTCATTGTAAATGATATTTCAATAAACTAATTTAATTACTGAAATGAGATCTCTATCATTTAACACCTTGAACCAAACTAAAAGGCAACCATCATTTGAATTCTTCATCAGAAGCTATAGATGTTCATATCTATGATTAACACTCCCACTCAATTATACTACTATGTTCCCAAGATGTAAGTATGGGCTAGTCTATAGGGTAAGCTGGTAACGAACAAGTCAAAGAACTCAAATAATACAATCAGTTAGAATACTAACCACTCAGATTGAGATTGAATTGATTTATGGTCAACTATATGATATGACTAGAATAGATAATAACGGTATGTTTACTTATCTTATCAACTGTCAATATCGGTCATGTCCGATGTAACAAATACATCCGATCTTATCTACTTTGCTAATGTTCTGGAAAGAACATAACACTGCAATGTCTAAGTAGATCATATCGTAGATTGGCAAGTCAGTGTAAATCCTGTGCACTGACTAACCTTAGGACTAACTTATTTTGAACATATAATCATATTTATATTCCACTGTGATGACGTCACTATAAATAAGATTAGCTATATGCTCGGGATTTAATAGAAGTTTATATTAAACAAATAATCATGAAAATAAAACATGTGAGCAAAGTGATTGACCAAGTCAAAAAATGATTTCTATTCTTTTATTGATAATAAAATGAGATTACAAAGAATTTGGGTTTTAATTAGGGCATAAAACCCCAACAAACTCCCACTTGTACTAATTGAAACTAATGCCTTAATTCTACTAATCTCATCTCCTTGATATGCTTATCAAATGTAGCTTCTGGTAGTGTCTTTGTAAACGAATCCGTAAGATCGTCTTCAGTTGCAATCTTCATAACCTTCACATCTCCCCTGGCCACATATTCTCGAATAATGTGATACTTCCTTTCTATATGCTTACTCCTCTTATGACTTCGAGGTTCTTTCGATTTGGCTATCGCTCCTGCATTGTCACAAAACAACACAATCGGTTTATCCCTTTCTGGAATAACACCAAGATCCGAATAGAACTTCTTTAGCCAGACTATTTCCTTAGCTGCTTCTGACGCAGCTATGTACTCGGCCTCCATGGTGGAATCTGAGATTGCAGACTGCTTTACGCTTCTACAAATCACAGCTCCACCCCCAAGAGTGAACACCATTCCAGAAGTAGACTTTCTGTCATCGACATCAGTCTGAAAATCTGAATCGGTGTAGCCTACAGGGTTTAGAACACCACCCTTGTAGACTAACATATAATCCCTATTCCGTCTCAAATACTTCAGGATATGCTTAACTATTATCCAATGTTCCGACCTGGGTTTGACAGATACCTGCTCACTACTCCCACTGCATAGCAGATATCTGGTCTAGTACACAACATGGCATACATCAGACTTCCAACTGCAGATGCGTAAGGAAATTTTCTCATTGCATCTTCCTCTTCAAGATTCTGGGGAGACTGCTTCTTTGAAGATGAATTCCATGGCGGGACGGTAGACGCCCTTTCTTGGAATTTGTCATTGAGAAATGTTCAAGCACTTTATCAATGTAAGCTGCTTGAGATAGAGCTAAAAGTTTGTTCTTTCTATCCCTGATGATCTGGATACCTAGAACATAATTTGCTTCACCCAAATCCTTCATCTGGAATTGAGTGCTCAGCCAATTCTTCACATTTGATAATTTCTTAACATTGTTTCCAATGAGTAAGATATCATCTACATAAAGAACCAGGAATACCACTATTTTATTTGCCTTCAGTTGGTAAACACAAGGCTCATCAATATTTTGTTCAAAGCTATAGGTTTTGATTATTTCATCAAACCTAATATTCCAGGAACGAGAAGCTTGCTTAAGTCCATAGATGGACCTATTCAACTTGCAAACTTTTCCTTCTTGTTCAGATACTTTAAATCCTTCTAGCTGATCCATATAAATGACTTCGTCAAGCTTTCCATTAAGAAAAGTTGTCTTGACGTCCATTTGCCAGATCTCATAGTCGAGAGTGGCTGCTATGGATAGAAGGATGCGAATGGATTTGAGCATGGCTACCGGGCTAAAAGTTTCCTCATAGTCCACAACTTCTCTTTGGGTATAACCCTTTGCCACTATTCGAGCTTTATAAGTCTTGATATTTCCATCAACACCTCGCTTCTTCTTGTAGATCAACTTGCACCCAATGGCCCTAAAGTCACTAGGTGCTTCCACAAGATCCCAGATGGAATTTGAGTACATGGACTCCATTTCCTGCTTCATGGCTTTGAGCCATAGTTCCTTTTCAGGGCTAGCCATTGCCTGTTTGAAAGACAACATATCGTCATCACTAGTGTCACCAACAACCATATTGGTTTCACAATCCAAACTATAGCGAACTGGGTTCCTAGAAACCCTCCCACTACGATGAGGCTCCGTAATTGTTTGCTCAGGAACAGTGGTACTTTCTTCATTTAAACTGACTTGCGTCGGATGGACGTGAAGAGTGGGAATTTCATCATCAACTCGCGTTGATGAAGATGGAATATTGATTGGAGTCAATTCTTTAACCATCTCCTCGAAAACTACTTTGCTGCAAGGTTTAAAGTTCTGGACATAGTCATTTTCCAGAAAAGTAGCATTTGTAGAAGTAAACACTTTCTTTTCTGAATGACTATAGAAAATTCCACCCCGAGTACCTTTAGAATAGCCAACAAACATGCAAACTTCAGTTCGCGGTTCTAGCTTTCCCTCCTTTTTCCTCAGGACGTGAGCGGGACACCCCCAAATTCTATAATGGTGTAAACTAGGTTCACGACCATTCGAGCGTTCTAAAGGTGTTTTGGGGATTGATTTTGACGGCACGACATTGAGAATGTCCTTCACGGTTTCAATTGCATGTTCCCAGAACGAAGTTGGTAGAGTTGAGTAACTAAGCATGCATCTAACCATTTCCAATAAAGTTCTGTTTCGGCGTTCTGCTACACCATTCTATTGCGGAGTACCTGGGGCAGTAAGTTGTGATAAAATCGCAAGTTCAGCTAAATGATCTTGGAAATGCATATCCAAATATTCTCCACCCCTATCAGATCTCAAGATCTTTAACGTTTTACCTAATTGGTTCTGAGCCATTGCTAGGAATTCCTGAAACTTTGAAAATCTTTCTGATTTCCTATGCATTAGGTAAAGAAATGAGTATCTAGAGTAATCGTCAATGAAAGTGACGAAATACTCAAAACCACCCCTGGCCTATACATTCAAAGGTCCACAAACATCTGAATGCACAAGACCAAGTGGTTCTTTGGCCCTATCACCCTTTGCAGAGAATGGACGCTTGGTCAGTTTGTCTTCTAGACAAGATTCACAGACAGGTAATTCGCCTAAGGTGAGTTCCCTCAAAGGTCCGTCCTTTGTAAGTCTTTGAATCCTATCATAGCCAATGTGACCTAGTCTCAAGTGCCATAAATACGTCATATTATTGTTATCGGTCTTTTGACGTTTATTGGTCCTAGGTTTAGCTACATTGAATAAATCATTATTAAGAGCGAGGGGTTCGTTAGGTTGCATAATATAAATCTCGTTTTCCAAACATGCAATACACAATTGTAATCCATTGAAAGAAATAGATATATTAAAACTTGTGAAAGTCATAACAAATCGTTCTAATTGCAACATGGAAACTGAAATTAAATTTCTACTAAAATCCGGAATAAAAAATACATCTTTTAAAATTAAAAAATTATTTTCGAACTTCAGACGAGCTCTTCCTCTAGCTTGGACCGTAACGAATGCTCCGTTCCCAACTCTAAGCTTTAAGCCGCCTTCGTTCACTTCCTCCCACGTTTCAAGAAGCTGTAAAGAGTTACAAACATGGTTAGTAGATCCTGAATCAATAATCCAAACAGAGTTATCATTCTCTAAACACACATGTTACCAAGATAAATGAACTATAATCATTACCTTTGTTTTTATCTGCTAGAAACTTGGGACAATCTTGTTTCCAATGCCCCTTCTCTTTGCAGTGAAAACATTAATTGAGACTATCTAGATGATTTTATCCAAGGTACAATGGGGACCATGGGCCTATGAAATCAAGCTCCAATAAGTTATCATAAATCTAACAAATAAATTTACTAACTTATTAAATCCTCGTGGCTCCACTATAGACTCGGAATTGTACTCTTGAATTCATAGAACACTCTTTAACAAATATAGATACGCTATTAATTATCCATTGTTACAACCATAATTGTCACTCAATCCTCTATAGACGTTCTACAATGAGATAGGACTAAAATATCGTTTTACCCTTCATTGTATTTTATCCTTAAAACACTTACTTCCTTGTAAATGATATTTCAGTAAACTAATTTAATTACTGAAATGAGATATCTATCATTTAACACCTTGAACCAAACTAAAAGGAAACCATCGTTTCACTTCTTCATCAGAAGCTATAGATGTTCATATCTATGATTAACACTCACACTCAATTATACTACCGAGTTCCCAAGATGTAAGTGTGGGCTAGTCCGTAGGGTAAGCTGGTAACGAACAAGTCAAAGAACTCAAATAATACAATCAGTTAGAATACTAACCACTCAGAATTGAGATTGAATTGATCTATGGTCAACTATTTGATATGACTAGAATAGATAATAACGGTATGTTTACTTATCTTATCAACTGTCAATATCGGTCCTGTCCGATGTAACAAATACATCCAATCTTATCTACTTTGCTGATGTTCTGGAAAGAACATAACACTGTAATGTGTAAGTAAATCATATCGTAGATTGGCAAGTCAGTGTAAATCATGTGCACTGACAAATCTTAGGACTAACTTATTTTGAACATATAATCATATTTATATTCCACTGTGATGACGTCACTATAAATAAGATTAACTATATGCTCGGGATTTAATAGAAGTTTATATTAAACAAATAATCATGAAAATAAAACATGTGAGCAAAGTGATTGACCAAGTCAAAAAATGATTTCTATTCTTTTATTGATAATAAAATGAGATTACAAAGAATTTGGGTTTTAATTAGGGCATAAAACCCCAACATACCAATATGCATACAAATATACAATTACGCCCTCAACGGGCCAAATTACCAAAATGCCCTCATAACAAAATATATACCCCTATGCATGCATTTATCATCATATAATAATATGATCCACATAATCATGCATGTAATCATATAATGGCACAGTAAATCAATTATGGCTCTCTCGGCCTCCTAATTAAGGTCCTAGACCTTCTTAGAAAATTTGGGTCATTACAACTATCCCCTCCTTACAGAAATTTCATCCTTGAAATTTCATCTGAACTGTCCGAAATATAAATTCCGCACAACTGTTTCAATTTTCCCAGGTCATTCCTTGACCTCACTGTTGCTAAAATATTACCTTAACTCAAGGTACAATTTTGTTCCTCAGAACCTTACTTTTGATCTCATAACTGAGTTGGCCACTCCACATAGAATAACTCCATCTTCAGCTGCAGATCCCCATAACTCGACACATGAGTTTCTCTAACCCATGTCCCCAACACGGAATATATATACACTGTGTACAACTGACGGTGCCAGAACTACTATCAACTTAAAAGCAACCTCACTGATCCTTTCTATGATTCAAATGGTCTTGATAATCTAGGGCCCAACTCATCCTTATCTTCTCACCCCTTTTTCCTTGGTGATATCCTAAGAAGATACAATATTCTACTCAGAACCCATATTCCTATTTTCCAATCCAGTAAAGCTTTTCCATTTACTTCAAAAGTGAGCCTCCAAGCTCTAACCTTTTAATAATCTTAACGATCCCCTGAACCACCTCAAGATCCAAATATAACATCTTACTTGTCTCATTCCAACGAATGGGTGATATACATTTTCTATTATACCTCATTTCACAAGTGTCCTTCCAATAACTGGATAACTCCCTATCTCTATCTCTGATTTACCATCAGACTGAAAATTAGCAATTGTACCGAATTTCAATTATATATTCATCGTCTTCCTTAACCCTTCCAAGACCTGGAAGTAAAACAAAGTCCTCATTCGATGAAATAAACTTTGAATTCCATGGAGGCATACTATCTATCTCGCATAGAGTTCTGAATACTGATCAGTTCTGTACCTTGTCCTTATTGCATAAAAGTGAATTCACCCCAAATGTTGGTCCATAATGACCCAACCATTCCATGCTGACCCACCGTCTTGGCAACCCACTGCGATACCTATCGCGATGTTCACTTATTCCCATTATAAAATACTCAGAGGCTGCAATAGCCGTACTAGTTTCTGATATCTTGTCCCAACCTGCTAACAGGTTAAGAGCTTTGTCATATATTCCATTATGTCCCTCTCCATCTCTGTCCACCAGTGTAAATCCTTCAAACTCTGGCACCTTTTCCGGATGCCTGGATGAAAGACCAAGAGAGTAGTATGAGATTCATCCAGAATTCCCATGCAATTCCGGTGTTCATCAGATTCCAGATCTGACCCTTATATTACATTAAACTTATACCTGACATTGCAAAATTCTCAGCTAACCCAGCTGAGACTTTGCCTTAAATTCTCCCATCTATGGTTCACTTAGCTGTCTTTCCTTAATCCTTTCTAAGATAATAATTCCAAGTATCAAACTAGCCACCTAGCCCACTAAAACTCCACTTTAGTTCTAGTTGGATCCTTTAACCAACATGATGCATAGATAACTACTTTTTTTTTCCTGTCAGTGAGGTGTCATAACAACCCAGAAAACTAGAACAACCCAGAAATTCAAGTGTTCAAGCTCAGAATTTCTAACCTCAAGTGGGGAATTCGACCTTGGGTTACCCTCGGTATCCTTCCAGCTTTATCCTCCTTAATTCTTCAAGCTTGATTCCCTATAATTCCCATCCAAAACTCAATTCAAGCACAACTCATCAAAACCAGAAAAACTCAGACTAAGCTCTTCAAGCCTTACCTTAATTTGATGGTTAATCCCAGCTAACCCTCTACAACTTCTTCAAGGATCAAGGATCCAAAGCTTAGCTATGACTCCCTCAGAATTTACAGCTTCAAATTCCTCTAGAAATGGTGAAGAGATGACCTAACCGAGAGAGAGAAAGAGATATACCATATACCCTATTTTTCCTTCTTTCTTTCCTTCTCTTTTCTTTCCTTTAATTTCTAAGACTTTCTACAGCTTCCACTAAAGCCATAAAGCAGAAAACATCCTTATCACTTCTTAACCAGCAAAATGACTATTTTGCCCTCCCAATTTAAACCTAAAAATAAAATCATCCTAAGGGCATTTCAGTCATTACTCCTAATTCCCGCTAATTCCTCGAGTGTCCCTAATAATTATCGCTTACATCCCGACACCCAACTAATCACCGATTATTTTCCTCAGTATCAAATAGTCTCCAATATATTTCCCAGATTCCCAAAAATACCCCCAGGCTCCCCCGAGCTTGGTATAAATCCCCACTGTGAATTTTTCGCTAAATCACTCACGAGGATCGCCTTGAGTCTCAAACCACAAATATATCCACATAATAATGTGGTCTCAACAATTGCTTACCAATATGCATACAAATATACAATTACGCCCTCAACAGGCCAAATTACCAAAATGCCCTCATAACAAAATATATACCCCTATGCATGCATTTATCATCATATAATAATATTATCCACATAATCATGCATATAATCATATAATGGCACAATAAATCAATTATGGCCCTCCCGACCTCCTAATCAAGGGCCTAAACCTTATTTGGAAATTTGGGTCGTTACACTATGACCATGTACTGAAGCCGACACCACATCCTCTTGCTCCACTATGACCTGTGCCACAACCCTAACAATGTACATACGTACAATCTTGTCCCCTGGGACCACAATGTATCAGGTTCCATTAGAACCCCACTATAAATGGATCTTCACCTCTCCAGCTCAGGGGTTGGAAAAATTCTTGTAATATCAGACTATTCTAAGAGCCATACACGAGTTTTTCTTCTATTGTACACTTGCAATTTTTCTCCAAATTTCTACAAGTTCTTTTGCATTAATTAAGTTCTGATTAAGTCTTTGAGTTTTCCATCCATATTTCGTTGACGAGTTTCTACCATCAACAGATGTCCACTATTGTTCCAAGGTTGCTCTTTTGCAACATGTACAATTAACTTGGTATAAGGCTATAAGATTCTTTTTCCCTTTCCTCACAATTTGTTCAGTGAATATTCTTTACTTCATTATGCTTTTATATAATTCATTTTTATACCACATCTGTCATTCAAGTCACCTCTGATGTCTAATGGAGTGCATGTTGTTTTTAAGTTGAGAAATTTTGGTTTGATGTAGTCACCAATCAACTTTGATGTTGCTTGTCTTTGATCACCAAATCTGATTTCCAGGGAGCATGTGTGTATTTTGAAGTATTTGATGATGATGAATGCTTGTGATGTTCCATTCCTTGATGCTTTTAGTGTAACAACCCGACTTTTCTTAACTAGACATGACTATGACTTTGTAGAGTCCACTGGACCCTCACAGTCAACTTTGGTAAAAATCGGACGTTAAGAACTAAATAAACATAAAGAAACTTTAGAAAATCTTACATTAGAATACTTTGAAATAAAAGAGTGTTTGGATGGGATCCCATAGTTTTAAAAACAAAACGTAGTTAAACGTAACTTTAAGAAATTGTCTGTGGCCATAGAGCCTTCTTTAAATAAAACTAGTAAACATATCATTTATAAACTATTACTGGACTCAGCGGAAGACTTAAGAGAACCCTGACAACCCTGCAGGTTGGTTATTTTACGATATGCATACTTCAGACAGAATCCCCTCCAGCTCATTGCACCGCTCTTTAAGCTTTACCCTTACCTACACACATAGAGTAACTGATGAGCTACAACGCTCAGTAAGGAAGCTGGCTACAACTTATAATTCTGCTAACTAAATAACTTGGCATAACAATAATGCACTACTAGAAACTGTAAATTGAGCAACACGTCTAGAACATTCATGTAAGTCAAAGTATTGCGTAACATACTAAGAACATATAACTGAACCATCGAGTTATGTATGGGGTCATGATCCACGTGTGGCCTCCACGGCCTAGAGAATACTTACCTCCCGTATCAAATGGGTACACTCCACTAAAACATGATGACTTTACCGGCTTGGTGGATAACCCCACTGTATGGCTGTATGGGACCCACCCTCACAAGGTTTCCCTTGACAAACACAAATATCTCACATATTGCATTCACGATAAATTTGTTGAACTAAGTACATTCAACCACGACAAATGGGTATTATTATGCACATCTAGCCATATAATAACACATATTTAACAACTAGAATTTAACTGGCAGCATACAAACATGCAAACAATTCACTAAAATCACAACAAGCTAAGTTACTCTTGGTGTATACTTCATTGCCTCTTGTCCTTAGCTTTCATGAATTATGTCCTTGTGAGTATTTCTGATTGCGTTTAGACCCTATAATCATATTGAGACAATATTCCTTAGTTTATGCTTTACTAAGATTTTAAATATATTTAAGGGAATTTAAAATCAAAAATCAAAATTCCCAACCCTGGCCCAAACCCGAGCCCTTGGGGTAAAATGACCATAATACCCTTCTCAAAATTCCAAACTCAACTTAGAAAATTATTATTTCCAATAATAATTTTTTCCTAGACTACGCCTGAGATTTCAAGTCAAAACTCTAATTATTTCTTAAAATTCCATTTTCCGATACTCGAGTCCAAATCACGAGCCCCGAGCCCACTTCTTGATCTTAAGACTTAAATGAGGAAATATTACTGTCCTAAAATATTTTCTAAGTATTTGAAAATATTTTGTAGGTTCTAAGCCATCAAATCTAGACATTGGAACTAATTCCCGAGCCTAGAATTTTCTTGAAGCTTAAGTAATAATTTCTGAGCCTTGCTCATAAATTATTAAACTTGGATATTACTTAGATAAATTTTCTAACCCCGACTCTCAAAAATTAGGTATTAGACTTTGGGGTACCTAATCCCGAGCCTCGGGACAAAATTCTAAAGTTTTGGGACCAACTACCATTTTGGTCCCTTTGGTTACCAACCTGTAACCACTTGTAACCAACTGATTCATGCACACACATGCACGTGACCACCAATGGTCATCACCCTCAACACACGTTCGGCCTCTCTCCCCCGAGCCTTGTTTGGCCCTATCGCTCAACACCATGGCAGCCACAGCTTCACCCCCTACACCACCATGACCACCCTCTCGGTCACCACAACCACACCCATCACCACCACCGACCTTCTCTCCCCCCAATGACGGCCATGGAGCCTAGCTTCCATATCCTCCCCTACCCCTCACCAACCTCCACCAAAACACCCTACACCTCAAGACATATCATATTAAACCATTCCCAACCCCTTAATTAATGTTTCTAGTCCCAAAACGTTGATTAAAACCATGCAAAACAGCCCAATTTTTTTTAACCAATTCTAAGAAACGAAAATGACAAATCAACACCGTAAAACTACGAAGGAAATGTACAGTTTGTACCTCTTACTGTGGCTGGTTCCTTGTGATTTCTTCTTCTCTTCACATTATTCCACAATTCTATGAACACAACCAAACATTCCACATGATTTTCGCACTCAAAATCTAAGAGAAAAATCGAGGCAAAGTGGGCACTTATACAAGTTTGTTTACCGTTCTTGTACCGAAACTTCCAAGAACACTCTCCTTTCCTTTGCTTCCTTATACAAGAGATTAAGAGACTCTATGAACTAGTTGAAGGTCTGTAGCTTCAATGTAAACCCAAAGAAAATAATTCATCTTGCTCTCTTCTTCTTGGACCCGTGTCATACAACACCACAAGTTCACATCGTGCACTTTTTCTTCTTCTCTCTTGGTCCTTCTTTCAATTTTGAAAATGGCTGAAGCAAATGAGGGAAAATGGCTCTAACTCCCTCTCAACCAACCTCTAATAACTACCCACGACCATTCAAAATTTTCCCACCAATTGTGTGTGTGTGTTCAGCCGAACACCCTATACACCTATCCAAAAACAATGCATTAAAACTATAGCTAAAATGATTAAATATAAACTATGGTATAAACACCAAATGGTGCCACTTTAGTTTAAAATTATGTCTATGATTTTATGTGAGTCCTTTCAACATAAAATAACGACTTTAATCCCATAAAATTCCACTTGAATTATCCATAAACTCTTAGTGAAAAAAATACAAAATCATAGTCTAAAATGGTTCTATGATTTTATGTGGGTCCAAACACATAAAATCATATTCTAAAATTCTTTAAAAAATATCCACAATTCTCTTCTAGTCCAAAATATAATTCTAATTATTCTAGGGTTTTTCTATAATTATTCAACCCAAAACTTGCTAGTGAAATAAATATTTCGCACTTTATATTTATTTCACAACAAGGTCCCCAAACTATGGTCTAAAGCGATCAACTGACATTTCCTTAATTAAAATAATATTCACCAATTATTATTTTAATTTTTTTTTTACCCTTAAATGAAATTAATTCACAATAATTTTACATAAAATAAAATAAAAAAATAACTAAATAAATTATGGGTTGTTAAACTTAGAGATCAATTCCAATTTTCATCTAAACAAACAATGCTATACTCTCTTGAGCATGACTTTTGCACCTTGTATTGGAAGTGATTTGTTATTGCGAAGTAGTTTAGCATACTCTTCAGTGTTGTTGTAATGCCCTGGTTAGCCAAGACTGTTACACCGTGTGTTTGAAATGGTGCTTAGCCTGCTAAGCGAGTCATTTGGACTTAAACGTGTAATTAAAACTAAACAAGGGTTAGGTATTAAAAAGTTTGGTCAACGAAGTAATCATTTTCCATTAAAAGTGTTTAGTTTATACACGGGATCCAAAAAAGTGTTTACAGACTGATAAAAGACTAATAAAATACAAACTAGTCGTCCTAAGCAGCAAAACATGGTTCAACCCTAGTTCCTCCCAAGCAATCCCGGTCGTGGCGGTCGAGTAGGCTGCATATGTACACACTACCCCTGAAGCTCTCCAACTCATGGCTGGTCCAACTTACTCTTTGCACTTATCTGCCCCACAAAGCACCCGTGAGCCAAGGCCCAGCAAGAAAACTTAACCAAATAAGACAGATATTCAGATAAGCATTCCTATCAAATACATGCTTTATAAATCCTAACCATATATACGTGGATAATTCAAAAAGTATAACAACTCATGTCGAATAGAAGCACACTACTTCCCTATAATGGCTCCACCACTACGGCTTGGCCCCGCCACCACGACCTACATTACTCATGTGGTGCTTGTAACGACCTCAAGGTCGGCAAGGCCCCGCCATTACGACCTACATTACGCATGTGTTGCCGATAATGATCTCCAAGCCGATAACAATCTCCCGACCGATCACTCAGTATAAACAAGTATATCAGCATGGATTCAAACACATCAAACATTCAACTATAAATGGTTTTATGACACGGTCATTCCCATGCCCTATAATTGGAGTTCACGCCCTACATTGGTGCAAGAGACAATTTTCTTACCTCAAGTCCTCTGCGAAAGGGTAAGGCAACACCGAGCATGATCATTTCCTTCCTGAGCCTTGCGGCACCCCTAGTCACAACATAATAATGGATGTCTATGAAGAACTAAATCAATTAAAAGCTACAAGATTAAGTCCTAGCCTTTGGGACCACGAATTCTACCAAACCGAGTATTGGAATCCTTCTTGAGCCCTTAGGTTAGAGTTCCTGTACTCAAAAACCTTTTTTTTTTGTTAACTTTCCCAATTAGAGCCGCGACTTGCCCCTGAAGGGCACGGCGCACCTCTAGTTAGAGAGACCCCCAAGCTGTAACACCCCAAATTACCTAACAAGGCTTAGAACCTTGATTATGGATCTCGGATGGCGATATATGGAATTATATGATTATATGAATTATATTTGTGTGTAATTATGTGATTGTGTGAGTTATATGATAATATAATTAGAAATTCATGTTTAGGAGTATTAAATGTGCATGTGGGCCTGTTTCCTATTAGAAGGGAAATTTTCATAATTTGGCCCGTTATGGGCATAATTGTATATATGTGCATATATGTGAGAGACCACATTATTATGTGGGTTTATTTGGGTTACTCGGTGCAAGATGATCCTAGGGAGCAAGTTAGCGGGAAAGTCACAACGGGACCTAATACCCGACTCGGGGTGAGTCAAGGGGTATTTTGGGTATCTAGCACGTTATCAGGTTATCGAGTAACAGGAATGAATAATTGATGATATTTTTGGAATCAGTGAGATTAGGAGGGAATACCAAGGATTTTGACAATTTTTCCCTCGAGGACGTTTTTGGTACCCCGAGCCTTGAAATTAGCTTAAGATTACTTAAGCCTTAAGAAACAAAAAACACACACACACACACACAAAACACACTCAAACACTCAGCTCCCAACATACTTTCTCTCCCTCTCATTCTCTCTCAATTTTCTCTAAGTGAATTGCTTGAGAACTAAGGTGAATTCTTGGCTGAAAACTTGGGGGAATTGAAGGCCTAAACTTAGGATTGGATTAGCTACAATTAGGAGGACTTAAATCGTAATTAAGGTGAGCTTTAGACTATGTTTTCCACTGAATTTATGTGTTAGTTTGGCTGTTCTTGAGTCTTGTGGCTCAAGGTTGTGAACTTGAGTTTTCTTGGGTTTTCAACCAGGTTTTAATTTGGGTTTAGTTATTGGAGATATGTTGCATCTGTTATGGGGGTTAAATTGTGGTTTTAGAATTGATTTAGGGGTGATTCTGATTGATTTTGGCTAAAGAAAAACTAGAGAAATTATGGGTTTGTTGGGGCGGGCCGAGACCCTGATTTTGGGGGGTCACGGCCCTCTTGAACCCAGAGGCTAGAGGAGGTGTCTGATGCGAGGGTGCGCTGCGGCGCCTATTCAGTGAAAAAGGAGGCTAAAGCCTCTGACTTGGGCGGGCCGCGGGACAGGTGTCTGCGGCCGTGACGCTTAAGGGGTTTTAAGCACCAAGAGGGTTTTTGAGTGTGGGAAATCAACCCCAAGGGCTCGGGATTAATCCTACTACTCGGTTTAGTAGAATTCGACGTCTCGGAGGCTAGGACTTAGTCCGAAAGCCTTTATTTGCTCGTTATTGACAGGATCCTATATTATGGTTGTGACTAGGTTAGCGCTAGGGGCTCAGAACCGGGATCGTGCTTGAGGGCCATCCTTATTTTACGCTATACTCGAACCTGAGGTAAGAAAACTGCACCCAATATGTGATGTATGTGATTAGGGATTGGCCTAATTCTTTATTATAGTTATGAATAAGGCTTGGGCCCTTGAGAATGTACGTGTTTGAATTATGGTTGTGCTTGTTAATTTAAACCTACTTAGGTGTCTTGTTTCTGGCTAAGTGTTATATAATTGTTCGCATGGTTTGTGTAGCTTGGGCTAAACCCCGTTAAGGAGCATAGTTATTACTATGTTTGCATTTAATAGATGGTATTATATGATTAATATGTATGCATACTTATATTGTCTGAAGTATGCATATCTGTATCTGTATCTGAATACCTGGCCCAGGGCTTGACTTATTAGTTAAGGGAGGCAATAGCGCATTGCGCGCTGTTCAAAAGGCTTAGGCCAAACAAAAATGTACTATTACGTTGGTCGACCCCATGGTCGTTGAAACATTAAAGCGCCAGGTACGCTAGACTAGCTCTATGGCTAGTTACTAAAAGCTAAAGGCAGGGGCCCTAGGTGATTCTATGGTCACGTAGTAAGGGCACAGGGGCCAGGTTGACTCTATGGTCTACTATTTAGGGCAACGGGCCTCAGAATGATCCAATGATCATTTATTTGTAATTGTATGCATGCATGAGTAGGTTATTACTATTGGGCATGCTGGATACCTGTATTTACTGTTCATGAACATATTTAAGTTTTCTTGTTGGGCCTTGGCTCACGGGTGTTGTGTGGTGTAGATAAGGGGAAAGGAAAGCTTGACTAGCCATGAGTTGGAGAGCTTCGGTGGCGGCGTGTACATATGCGGCTGCTCGTCCCCCACGGTCGAGGATACCTCAGTGGAACTAGGGTTGTATCCCTGATTTCGCTGCTTAGGTCGGCTGATTGTAAATTTTGATGTATATACACCATTTTTAACGTTTGTTTGTAATATTTTGGGATCCCATGTATGAATGAAACTTTTTAAATAAAAAGTCAACGGTTCTTTAACCAAAAATTTTAACCCTAACCCTTGACATTAACCTTAGTTACACGTTTTAAACAAAATGACTTAATTAACAAGTCTGACACTATTTAAAGTACATAGTGTAATGGTCCTAGATTAGGAGGATGTTACACAAGCTATCTCCCTGGACACGTGCTGTGGCGCCAAGGCAATTCAGAGAACCGCCTTAGGCTATGAGTTCATGCGGGCAGTGACGCACCAAGAACAGCGCCGCGGCAAAACCCTGCGAACCCAGATTTTCAAAGCTTTTCTCTGAGCCAAATCTTACAAAATTCACCCCAAACCACTACCAAACCCAAAACTGAGTTCCAAAACCTCATTAATACACTTAAGGAAACACAAATACAACATAAACTAAACTAAAACTTAACCACAACTCAAAATTCAAACCTTGAGTTTGGGAAACTCAAGGACACCAAAACCCAACTAGAAATTACCAAGAACAAAGAGAATTCTTACCTCAATCTGCAAAACTGCAACATGAAGCTTCCCTTAACTCGATTCCTAGCTCCAACTCCTTCAATTTCCCAAGCCTTCACCTAAAAAATCTAAAGGGCCCCCAAGCACTTAAACGAGATAGAGAGAGGAGAGCTGAGTGTTTTGTATGTTTATCAGTTTTGAAGGCTTCTCCTTAACTTACTAAACTTATCCTAAGGCTTGGAAAAGACCGAAATTCCCCTAGCCTAAATCCTTACTCTTTAATGCCCTTAAGGGAAAATTGGTCATTTGACACCACTTTCATGCTAAACCTCAAATTCCATTCAAAATTCCCAATTAATTCAACTAATCTTCCAAACACTAATATTTTCCCACCAATTACAACTCATACTCCAATACCCCCAGTAATGCACCAAATTACTAAAACACCCTTAGGCTCACCCCAAGCCGGGTTTTAATCCCCGATGTAAATTTTCCACCAAATTGCTCACTAGGATCGTCTCGTGCCACACATCTCAAATATATCACTCACAAGACACATACAATTACAGATGTACCCTCAGTGGGTCGAAATTATGAAAATGCCCTTTTTAACAGAAACGGGCCTATAAGCAAATTTAACTCACTTAAACATGCGTAAACAGTCATATCATGTTATAACTCATATAATTCACATATATAATCACAATTATGTCATATTAAGACATAGACACCCAATTATGCCCTCATGGCCCAATAATTAAGGCACTAAGCCTTATTAGCAAATTCAGGACGTTACAGTTGCTTTGTCTTTGTATATCTGATCATTTTCAATATCTTCATGGTGAGTGTAACAAGTGAGTTTTCATATTCAACAAGTTCTTCATTCCTTTGGTTGTTCTCTAGTTGATCTAGCATTTCTTCAGTGACTAATTTGGCATAGTCAATGAAGTCAAACATTTCATTTTCTTCTTCTGTCATTTCATATGGTTGCTCTATGATTGATTCTACTGTTCTTGGACCATTTTCATTCATGGGCACTTCTTGTGTCACTGTGAACTCTCTATATTTGAAAAATGGAATGGTTGATGTTGTTATTTTTTTATGACTTTATTCACACATAATGGATATCTCGTTATTTTCAGGGGTGGGTAGCCTTCTTGAACTTGATAATGCAGTTGAATGTGTGTTGTTTCAGGGTTGTAATTGAGTCTATGCAACAATGACTGTACGAGCTCTTCATACTTGCAATCTATTAGTATCAATTCCCCACTAGCTTCAAAATCAACATAATTCTTGTTTTCATTCCATTGACCATTGTTTTCATTCTTGTTTTCTTCAGGATTGACATTGAATGCATTCACTGAAAGATAGACAAAATATGTTTTTGGTAATGGTTATATTTTAGTTTTAAAACGTCACTGCAATACGACATCAACTTTATTACAATATCAGAGCAACAATAATGTATTACGGATTTTAAACATCCTTCTTGTTATTATAATACTACCCAGAATGTCAATTTATTGTGTAATATTTCCATCTTTGCAATAAAATAATCAGGAATAGATCTATGTTTATATGCTAATATATTTAAAAATCACCAATCAACGACACAAAAACATTAATTTGTTGAATAAACTTTAGAATATATATCAAAAACCACATACCTGATGATTTTGTTTGATTTGGATTAGAAATGGTGGGGCTATTTCTGATCTACGACATTCTTCCTTATTTCGAGTTGTTCTACAACATAAAAACATCGATTATAGTTTTTTTAAAAGGTATGTTGATTCAATTTTTGTGATATTTTCTTTTGGGTTTCAGTTGCTTACCCATTTTTTTTCGATCAAGTTTCGGAACATGTCATTCACTAAACGCTTGCAGGTGGCTCCTGCGTTCTTCAAGCCGAATGTCATTATCTTATAACAGTACATTCCCTTGTCAGTCTGAAAGCTGGTATGTTCCTCATTGGGAGGGTGCATACCTATCTGATTATACCCAGAATATGCATCCATGAACGAGAGTATTTCATGTCCTGTAGTTGCATCGACCAATTGGTCTATTCTGGGTAGTGGGAAGTAGTCTTTGGGGCAGGCCTTGTTCAGATCTGTGAAGTTGACGCATGTCCTCCACTTCCCATTTGGTTTTGAGACTAGCACGGGGTTTGATACCCAGTTTGGGTAGTAGGCCTCCCTTATAAAACCGTTTTCCTTGAGCTGCACAACCTCCTTCTTTAGGGCTTGAGATCGATCTTTGTCAAGCAGTCTTCTTTTTTGTTGCATTGATGGGTAGTATTTGTCCACATTGAGGACATGGCATATTACGGACGGAGAAATTCCCACCATGTCCTTATGTGACAAGGAAAATACGTCCTGGTTCTTTTTCAAAAATTCTACCAACAGTGCCTTAATTTCCACCTTTAGTTCCTTCCCGACTTTGATTACTTTAGTCGGGTCCTCATTCTGTAGGATTTCTTCATGATCTTCGACTGGTCCTACCCCTATGACATCATCCCCAAAGCGAGGATCGATGTCATTTCCCTCGCTTTGGGAAACTTGTTACAATAACAAATCTTCGTTAAAAGGAGCCCCCGACTCTAGTAGAGTGTTTCCTTCAATGTCAACTTCCCTGTTGACAATCTCATACGTTCCTTCGTTCCCTTCGCAACAGGTCACCACCATGTTGTTTATGCATGGTCCTTTCTTGGCTTTGACCACTGACGTGTTATATCATTCCCGTGCCTCCCTTTTGTTACCATGTATGCATGAAGTGTCTCAGAATTTTACTTAGCTAGATAGTAGATGTAGTAGTAGTATAGTAATAGCTTGTAGTATTTTAGCTTTCGTGGTTATTGGTTTAAGCCGGGATTTAGTTGGAAACTCATAGAAATAGTTATAGATTTTATAAGTTTAACCTATATTTTAGAATTATTAATAATAAAATAAGGTTTGATTAATATAGCTGATCCTAGAAATATTATTTATTATAACCTAAGGTTTAGATAGAATTAATAAGAATGCGACACTTGTCACAAGCACGTTTATTAAGTATTTAAGAATTTTAAATGAATAATTTAATAAAGGATAAATCTAGAAGCTCTAGAATCTTCCAGGAGCTGTTAGGATCACGTTTTACTTAGTCAAAGTTGTTTAAACAAATTCAAAATATGTTGAAAGAGTGCAAAAACGTGTTTGATATATCAACGTATGTCGATATATCGCAACTATAGGGGTCGATATATCGCCTACGGGAGATACGGAAAACACGTCGACTTCGCCCGAACGAAATCACATGACATAGGTAGGGGTGATATATCGCCTAGGGTAGGCGATATATCAGCTCCTGGAGCCATTTTTTTTTTAATCTTTGTGGATTTAAATTATAAACAACCCCCAGCCACTAGGACTTGTACTTGAGCATTTTTGACCGAGTTCTGGGCATCTGTTGAAACAAAAATTCAAATCTTTTCAATTATTATTCATTTTAAAAGGGGTTAGTTTCACTCCTTGAACTCTATAAATAGGACCTAGTACTCAACCATTCCACTCATCATTCAAGCATTCTTCAGAGTCTCCAAGCTGCTAAGATTACTCTTGAGAGAAAACACTTGGGTTTTGGGTTAAAAGCTTTTCCAATCTAAGCTTTTCTAAACACTTGGGATGTAAGATAGAGTGACTTTTCGGTATCGGGTGTAGATCAGAGTTCTAGATCATCCAAGGTATTCTTATCCTCAGGTTTAATACATCATAGTACTTTTATTTTCTTCCATTTTTCTTTCAGATCCTAACACATTATTATGGCTTTTGGTTAGGTGTTTAAGTTCCTTGAAACTTAAGGTTTTTAGGTAAGTTTCTATCTTAATGGTTTAGTTCTCTTTTTCATCTCTTTTTTTTAGAAAATTATGGTTTTTACAGTTGGTTTTAGGAGTGTTCCAATCCCGTTCTTGTCTCAAATATCCCAGTTTTTGGTAAGGAAAATAGGTTAGATTATATGTGTTTATGTGATGTGTTATGATATGTTTATATATGTGTTATGTATATATGTATAAATATGTTTTGTAGTCACATGGGGTTTATAGTTGCTTAGATAGCAAACCCCAAGATTTTAATCATTATCGTGGATTAGAGTTATGATTTACCCTCCATCGATTAGTATACAGAGGACCTAGATGGGTTATCATATACTATTTTGTGATCTAACCTACCTCGATTAGTAGACTAAGGACTTAGATGGTTTTATCACATACTACGGTAATGAGTTAATGGTCATTAATATTATAGTCCTATATGATATACATTTTTACGTCATATGTTTTATAGTATATGCTTTATGATATAGTCTTATTATTTATGATATATGTTTTTAGTAGATTTTCCTTGCTGGGCATTAGGCTCATTCCTTTTATTTTAGATGGTGCAAGAAAATGAGCTTGGAAGGTGGGACAGATTCGTGGTAGCTTGGCATGTGTTGTAACGACCCAACTAATCTAAGACCTTGGACCATTAAAACTACTAAACATAACTATTACTTTGAAGAACATATACACAAGAAATAATAATAACTTTATTGAAACTTTGAAAAATAATATTGGTAATACATTGTTGGCGGTGAAATCTCGTCAACGAAATTAGATCGGAAAACTCAAAGGTAAGTCAGGTGATGTTTATATAAGAACTGAGAATAAACTTTAAGGAAAAGTAAACACAAATAAATGATGGAGCAAGTCTTGGTATATTTCTCAATAGGCTCTGCTTACAATGAATTTTCCAACCCCTCATTCTGAGGGGTCAAGCTCCTTTTATAGCTGGGCTCTAATGGCCCCTTATACATGGTGGTCCCTTGGGACAAAATAGTACATAAGTACACTGTCAGGGTAATAGCACAGGTGGTAGTGGTATGGGAAGAGTGGTGGAGCAGAAGATCATAGTGTCAACCTGGTACATAGTCAGAGGCATGCATATAGTACCTCCACTCTCTGTACAAATCTGTACCTCCACTACCTGTGTGATACAGGTGTCAGGGTCATGCTTCTGTCCTCCTCATGGTTGTACGTCATGCACCCGTACACGTACTGGTACTATGTACTCGATGGTTATTCTCGCCTCTCCAAGGCATGTATCTGCTCATGGCTATTCCACGTCCTACTAAGTGTAGGGAAGCTAGTGTGTTGACAGGAACGATATACTCACTCATCTATTCCACTATTGGCTCTATACCAAATAGTTATTGGGTCTCTCCTATTGTTCCTCGCACGCTCCTCCTAGAGGTCTTAAACCTCATACGGGCACGCGAGGCGCGAGACCATGTTGGTGTAAGGGACATTAGGGGCCGTGAGACCCACGATGTACCTTTGGGGCCACGTGACCATAGTGGGTCGAGGCACCTTAAGGGCTGTAGGACCATGGTGGTGTGAAGTCCTATGGTATGGCCGAAGGTTTCTAGGTGCGAGGCACGCTGGTGGAATTTGTTGTCCGAGGTGCGAAGCCCTTGGCACGCGAGACGGCCATGGGGGCGAGGCCCCTTGAGGTGAGCGAGGCGTGAAGCCCTTTGGCATGTGAGATGGCCATGGGGGCGAGGCCCCTTGAGGTGAGTGAGGCACAAAGCCTTTTAGCATGCGAGATGGCCATGGGGGCGAGGCCCCTTGAGGTGAGCGAGGCGCGAAGCCCTTTGGCATGCGAGACGTCCATGGGGGCGAGGCCCCTTGAGGTGAGCGAGGCGTGAAGCCCTTTGGCACGCGAGATGGCCATGGGGGCGAGGCCCCTTGGAGTGAGCAAGGCACGAAGCCCTTTTGGCACGCGAGACGTCCATGGCGGCGAGGCCCCTTGAGGTGAGCAAGGCGTGATTGCACGAGGGAGGCCCGGGTGCGTGTGGCTGAGGCGAGACCGGGGGCCTCGCGTGTGCATGGCCTAGGCGAGATAGGGTCTCACGTGGGAGGCTCATGTGCGCATGGCCGAGGCGAGACAGGGGACCTCATGTGCACATGGCCGAAGCGAGATGGGGGGCCTCGCGTGCGCATGGCCGAGGCGAGACGGGGGCAGCCTCGTAAGGGAAGGCTCTCAGGTCTTTAGGGGCATCTTTGTGAAGTCCTCCTATGAGACATGGGTCCCGCGTGGGGCAAAATATTGGGTTGCTTGGTTTGAGGCTAGTGAGGGTAAACCTCAATTTTTTCTCTTTGGTGGATTTTCGGCATCCACATACATAAATGAGCTCATTGTTTTAAAATAAAACATAACTTTAAATGAAATTGTTTACAATGCTCAATGCGAAAAAATACATAAAAACGTAATTTAAAGCAACTAAAAAAAACGTTGTCCTCGAATAGACACGTAGCCCATCCACTCCATTCACCTCCATAAACACACCAAGCTTCCAAGAATCCTTCTGCCTTTGCATCTATTTTCCTGCATCACACTAAAAGAAAAGGAGTGAGCCTAATGCCCAGCAAGGAAAAACTACTAACAACATAAAACTTGTACATAAAATTATATCATATACTATAAACATATCACACATATACTACAAACATATCATACAAATACTATAAACATAACATAACATATACTATAAACATATGTCTATAAAAATGTACACCATATAAGACTATACTAATAATGGCCATTATGACATGTGATAAACCATCTACGTCCCATGTCTAATATTTGAGGTAGGTTAGATCACATGCATTGTATGATAACCCATCTAGGTCTCCTGTCTAATATTTGAGGTAGGGTAAATCATAACATAACATATTAAAACATAAACTTATCATAACATATTATACATAATATAACATAAAAGCATAACATATCATACAAACATACAAGATCTAGCCTATTTTCCTTGCCAAAACCGGGATATGATAACAAATGCTAGGCTTGGAATACTCCTAAAACCAGCAATAGAACAATGAGTATTTCTAAAGGAAAGAGATGAAAATAATAGAATTAAACCACCAAGAGAAAACTTACCGAAAAGACACCTTAAGTTCAAAGAACTTAAAAACCTAACCACAAATCATAACAAAAGTTAGAACCTGAATGAAAACTAAAGAAACTAAGGAATCAAACAGTATTGAACTTAAGAATCAGAGTACCTTTGTTGACCTTATGGATTGGCCTAACTCCAATATCGAAATACTCTACTCCTTACTTCCCAAGTGTTTGATAAAGCTTAAGAATGATAAGGCTTTTTCTTTCCCAACCTAAGTGTATCACTCTTATGGTCTCACTAGCACCTTGGAGTCTGATCACAGCTGAAGAGTAAGTGAAAGGGCTGGGTACTAGGTCCTATTTATAGAGGTAAGGAGTGAAACTAACCCCATTATGATTTGAATAAAAATAATGATTTTAATTGAAGATAATTGAATATTCTTCAATCAGAGGCTGAAGACTCGGTCAAAACCAATAGAGGTAGGTCTAAGGAGCCAAAGGGGGTTTTTAAAAATTAAAACAAAAATAAATATGGGTGATATATCGGCTGGGCCCTAATCGCGAGTCTCCATTCGTACGATCGTGCAACGTCAACGTGTTTTCCGTATTCATCGTCAGGCGATATATCGACTCCAATGCTGCAATATATCGGCATACGTGATTATTTTAAACACGTAATTGCACTTTTTCAGCATAATTAAGGTTGGATAACTACTTTGACTGAGCCAAACTATGACCCTAACAGTTTCTGGTGAAGACTAAGTCTTATATTCCCTTATTTTATCATTAAAATTACAATTCCTTAATAATCATGCTTATGACAAGTGTCATAATCCTATTGGCTCTATCTAAACCTTAGGTTATAATAATTATCGTATTTATAACCAGCAATATTAATCAAACCTTATGTTATAATTAATATTCTTATACTATTGGTTAAACTTATAAAATCCATAACTATTGCTAGGAGTTTCCAACTAATCCCGGTTTGAACCAAAATCCACGAATTCTAAAATACTACAACTTCTACTAGCTAGCTAACTAAGTAAACATTCTGGGACTCTGCATGTGTATTGGGTATGGATCGATTGGATGGACTGCGGGAAGATTGAGGATGACGTTGTTTAAAGTCTTTTAATCTATGTTTTATGTATTTCTGCACTTAGTATTTAAATGATTGATTAAAGTTTATGTTTTTATGTTTTATGTACTAAACAATGGCTACCCATATCTTATTTTGTATTTCGTACTGTATTTTGGATTTTTAATAAAGTTCTGATATTTTATGTATGTATGTACTAAAAAATAGTAGTTATGTTTAGTAGTTTTTAATGGTCCGAGGTCTGGAATTAGTCGGGGCATTATAGTTGGTATCAGAGCCACAGTTCATATGCATGAAGTTCTCCTTGATACACACGCACAAGCTCTAGATCTAACCGTCAATGTAAGTGTTTATGTTATGATTATTATGTTTTTGTTAATAGCCAACGTTTTAGCCATTATGTTTTCAGTTAAAATGGATGGAGCCTTAACCTATCATGATATCCGAGCCATTAAGGCATTGAAAAGGATTACAGATCCAAGGAATACAATAGAAGTGTTAGAAAGAATCACTCAAAGATTGATCCTATTTCACAAGGGGGTAGTTCACCTTCAAACTACTAAGCAAAATTATGATGAGAGCTATGGAACAATATGTCATAGTAATTAGGCTTTTTAAAGAGTTTCCTTCTGTAATTTCAACATTAGAAGAATTATGGGAGACTATAGATGATGAGGATGATTTACCAATAGCCATGAGATATTATTTTCTTATACTAAGGTTCACCTCTAAGTTTGAATTTCAATTCACAAATGAACAAAAGCATAATATCTTGATGAATATTCCCTGAGGTAGTTTTGAGGCACAAGATAATGATGATTATGAAGAAATAGAAGATGATATGCTAGATGAAGGGTCAGATGTAGAAGATCCTGATTTTTAGATTTACCCTAGTTATTTTTTTAGTTTAGTTTACTCATTTCTTTATTTATTTTTGCATTTACAATTGTACTTAGTGAAAACTTTTTTCCAAATGAATAAATTGTTATTTTTGAATGACATGTATGAGTTTGATTTTTTTTTTACAATCATAATAAATAATAAATTCAATAAATAATGACTAAGTTTAGTGAGGGTGGATACAAATCAATGGATCAAGTTTTGTATTGAGAGTTTAGGGGGCCATAGTAGTGGGAACGATTTTACTGATCCCAGCCCTCCCTCAATATGGTTAACTTTGGAACAATGACGAGTTTCGAGCCTGAGAATTTAGTCATATAGGATGGTTAGAAACAGACTTAGAAAATAATAAAGATGGCTAAATTTTCTAATTATAGAAACACACTCTAGTTATAAAGAAGGCTTACATATTTTTCATAAGAAATCATAACTGATAGGTCTGAGTTATGTTTGCTTAGACTAAGTTTTTCCTTAGAACTTATTAGGGTAAGTTCTAACATGTTTTTCTTGACTGTTAGAACTTTACTAAAGAAGTCGCTCAGAAGGTATGCACGCACAACCGGCAATGCCTCCAGCACCACCAACGAGACTAATGAAGCCCCTCCAGTTCGAAGAAGGGGAATGTGTGCTACCAATACTGCTGCCAACAGAAATGCACCGCCTGCGGTTGACAACACCATTGAGATTGTCATGCTACGTCAACAAGTGGAAGAATTTCTACAAAAACAACAAAAATAGACTCAGCTGCAGCCTCAGAGTCAACCGCAGCCTCAGCCAGTAGCTTAAGTACTCCAGCAAGTAGGTCCATATAGGGGATGGCCGATGGCAAACTATGCACCTTATCTAGCTCAGTACATAGAGCTAGTCTATGAGCATTTCTGTATGCAGCATGCTCCAAACTTTGAAGGGACAACCGACCCCTTCGAGGTGGAAGAATGGCTCAGGAATGTAGAGCTGATACTTGCACACATGAACCTCGGCAATGCAGACTGCATATCTTGCATTTTGTCTCTTCTGAAGAAGGATGCCAGAATTTGGTGGGATTTAGTATAGCAAGGTCACGACGTCGCCACCATCACATGGATTAGATTTGTGGAGCTCTTTCACGAGAAGTACTACAACTCGGCAGTCATCGCTATGAGGGTAGAAGAGTTCACCAGTCTGAAGCAGGGCAACTTAATGGTAGTCGAGTAAGCTTGACAGTTCGATCGACTAGCCAAGTTCGCGCCAGAGTTGATCCCAATTGATTTCTTGAGGGTCACCAAATTCACCAGGGGACTCAGACCAAAGATTGAGCTAGGAGTCAAGCTAGAAAATCTTGGAACCAATCCTTACGTCGATGCTTTAGAAATGACTATATAAGTGGAAAGGCTTCAAGCAAATGTTAGTAAGGAGGAGGCCAGCAAGTCTGAACCTAAGCAGCAGAATTAGACGCATAATGGTTGGAACCATAACAACAACCACCAACACAACAATAATGGCCAGAAGAGAAAGCATCCTGATAGTAAGCAGGCCGATGGTGACAAAAGAGCACGGAATAGCAATGGAAATAATATGTCGTGTTATGAAGAATACCTGCAATGCTCCAAATGCCAGAAAAAACATCCTGCGAACACCAAAGGTTGTTACAATTGTGGCCAGGAAGGTCATCGAAAGAAGGAATGTCCACAACTCAAACAAGAAGAAAAGAGGGAAAACAAGATGGTTCCAGCCAGAGTCTTTGCCTTAACCTAGGGAGAAGCCGAAGCTACTACAAAGTGGTCATAGGTCAGATCCCTACCCTTGATATACATGTTCAGTATTGTTTGATTCAGGAGCAACACACTTGTATATCTCATTAGGAATGATAGAGAAACTAGACAAACCTTGTGAAAGATTTAGAACTAGGTTTGTGACAGAATTTCCTTCGGGCGAAGTAGTTCTATCATCACGAATAGTACGAGGTGTACCGATCAAAATCAAGAGCAAATAACTAGAAGGAGACTTGATAGAGCTAGAAATCAAAGACTTCGACATAATCCTAGGCATGGATTTGCTAGCAAGGCATGGTGCAACCATTGATTGTAGATGTAAGCAAGTGACGTTCAAAACTCCTGACGATCAGATACTATGTTTTATGGGAAAGGTTTCAGGACTACAGACACCACTTATCTCATCTCTCAAATCTCAGAGGATGATAGAGAAAGGATGTCATGCATTCTTAGCAAACTTCATGGATGTGGCAAAAGAAACACCACTAAAGGTTGGAGACGTCCGCGTTATAAAGGAGTTTCCAGAAATATTTCCTGACGACTTACCAGGGTTGCCACCGACTCAGGAAATTGACTTCACAATCGAACTAGTACCGGGAACTGAGCCTATCTCAAAGGCACCATACCGGATGGCACCAACCGAACTCAAGGAGTTAAAGATGCAGTTGCAAGAACTCTTAGAGTTGGGTTTCATCGAACCAAGCCATTTGCCAGGGGGAGCACCGGTTCTATTTGTGAAGAAGAAGGATGGAAGCATGCAGATGTGTATAGATTACCGTGAGCTGAACAAGGTGATGATTAAGAACAAGTACCCATTACCCCGAATCAATGACTTATTTGATCAACTTCGAGGAGAGACCATGTTTTCTAAGATTGATCTACAGTCGGTTATCACCAGCTCAAGGTACGGGAATAGGATATACCAAAGACAGCTTTTAGAACTCGATATGGACATTACGAGTTTCTAGTTATGTCTTTTGGTCTTACTAATGCTCCAGTCGCATTTATGGACTTAATGAATCAGGTCTTCAAGGATTACTTGGAAAAATTCATCGTAGCGTTCATTGACGATATTTTGGTGTACTCCAAGGACGAAGTCAGGAACATTTAAGATTGACAATGTTGCAACTAAAGGAGCATCAACTTTACGCCAAGTTAAAAAAGTGCAAATTTTGGCTTTCGCAAGTAGCGTTCCTCGGCCATATAGTATCCAAAGACAGAGTTGTAATAGACCCAACTAAGATAGAGGCTGTGAAGGATTGGCCAAGACCTAAGAATGCGTCAGAAGTTAGAAGTTTTCTCGGGCTAGTAAGCTATTATGGGAGATTTGTAGAAGGCTTTTCTAAGATAGCCACTTCACTTACTAACCTGACTTGGAAACAACAAAAGTTCAACTAGACGGATAGATGTCAAGAGAGCTTCTAGTTGCTCAAGGATAAGTTATGCTCAGCTCTAGTATTTTTTGTATCGACACCCAACGACAAGTTTGTAGTTCATTATGATGCGTCGAAGCAAGGTTTGGGTTGTGTGTTGATGCAAAATGACAAAGTGATAGCCTACACCTCAAGGCAGTTGAAGGAATACGAGAAACACTATCCAACACATGATATGGAGTTGACAGCAGTGGTCTTCGCATTAAAAATCTAGCGCCACTATCTTTATGGAGAACGGTGTGAGATTTATACAGACCACAAGAGATTAAAGTATTTCTTCACATAGAAGGAGCTCAATATGAGGCAGCACAGGTGGTTAGAACTAGTAAAGGATTATGAATGCGAAATCCTATACCACCTAGGAAATGCGAATAGAGTTATAGATGCGCTAAGTTGGAAGAGTTACGGAAATCTAGCAGCATTATCCGGAATAGAAAAGTCGCTATAGCAAGAGCTGATCAATGCTGGAATAGAAGTAGTCATTGTCAACTGGCTAACTTGTCCATCTAATCAAATCTATTAGAAGATATATGGATCGGGCAAAGGCATGATGACACATTAGTAACACATATGGCTGCAGTCAAAGAAGGCAAGGCCACAAATTTCTTTGTATCAGGACAGGGGTTCTTGAGATATAAGGGTCGGGTATGCGTGTCGAATGACCATGGAATTAAGATGAAGATTTTAGAAGAGGCACACACTACCCCATACTCAGTTCACCCGGGGTCGACCAAGATGATTCATGACCTTAAGGCCCTATATTGGTGGCCGGGAATGAAGAAAGACGTAGCAGAATATGTATCCAAACGTCTTATAAGCCAGCAAGTAAAATGAGAACATCAGTGAACCGCAGGCTTATTGCAACCGCTTAGTATTCCAGAATGGAAGTAGGAAGCATAACCATGGACTTCGTGACAGGATTACCACGAACAAATGAGCAACACGACTCAGCTTGGGTAGTGGTAGATAGACTAACCAAGTCAGCTCACTTCCTGCCTGTCAAGACTACGTACACTGCAGACCAGTATGCAGACATTTATGTTTGAGAAATAGTACAAGTGCATGGAATCCCTAAGACCATAGTATCAGAAAGAGGATCAGTGTTTACATCGAGATTTTGGGGAAGCTTACAGCAAGCCATGGGTACTAAGTTAAGCCTTAGTGTGACATTTCATCCTCAGACCGACGGTCAGTCTGAGCGTACCATACATATTTTAGAAGATATGTTGCACGCTTGTGTACTATACTTCAAAGGATTGTGGAGAAAGTATTTGCCACTTATAGAGTTCTCCTACAATAATAGCTACCAGTCAACGACCGGTTTGGCACCTTATGAGTTACTTTATGGAAGGAAGTGTCAATCGTTGTTACATTGGAACGAGGTAGGAGAAAGACAACTTCTTGGACCCAAAGTTGTTAGAGAGGCTCGGGATGCAGTGGCACTGATTAGAAAGTGTATGCTCACGACTCAGAGTCAACAGAAAAGTTATGCGGATGCCAAGCGACGAGATGTGGTATTCAAAGTCGGAGATCAAGTCTCCTTAAAGATATTTCCTATGAAGGGAGTGAAGCAGGTTAGGAAGAAAGGAAAACTTAGTCCCTGGTTTATAGGTCCTTTTGAGATATTGGACAAGGTGGGAACAATTGCATATAGATTATCCCTAGCGCCAGCTCTAGCAGATAGCTACAATGTGTTTCACATCTCGATGTTGCGTAGATATGTGTCAAACCCATCTCACGTCCTAAAGTACGATACGATAACACTCTAGAAAGACTTGAGTTATGGGGAACGATTGATTAGCATTCTAGAGAAGGGGATGAAGGAATTACAGTCTAAGAGTATTCCAATAGTCAAGGTCCTATGGAGTAATAGCTCAGAACGGGAGGCAACGTGGGAGCTGAAGGAAGACATCTTAACATGGTATCTGGAATTGTTTGGTAAGTATGTGTCTCAGAATTTGACTTAGCTAGGCAGCAACAGCAGTAGTAGTAATAGCTTGTAGTATTTTAGATTTCGTGGTTATTGGTTTAAGCCGGGATTTAGTTAGAAACTTATGAAAACAATTATAGATTTTATAAGTTTAACCTATAGTTTAGAAATATTAATTATAACATAAGGTTTGATTAATATATCTAGTCCTAGAAATATTATTTATTATAACCTAAGGTTTAGATAGAATTAATAAGAACGTGACACTTGTCACAAGCATGTTTATTAAGGATTTAAGCATTTTGGATGAATAATTTAATAAAGGATAAATCTAGAAGCACTAGAACCTTCCAGCAGCTGTTAGGATCACGTTTTACTTAGTCAAAGTTGTTTAAACAAATTCAAAATATGCTGAAAGAGTGCAAAAATGTGTTTTATATATCAATGTATGTCGATATATCGCAGCTATAGGGGTCGATATATCGCCTACAGGAGATACGGAAAACACGTCGACTTTGCATGAATGAAATCCCGAGACATAGGTAGGGGCAATATATCGCCAAGGGTAGGCGATATATCGGCTCCTGGAGCCATTTTTGGAATCTTTGTGGATTTAAATTGGAAACAGCCCCCAACCAATTGGACTTGCTCTTGAACGTTTTTGACCGAGTTCTGGGCATCTATTGAAACAAAAATTCAAATCTTTTCAATTATTATTCATTTTAAAAGGGGTTAGTTTCACTCCTTGAACTCTATAAATAGGACCTAGTACTCAGCCATTTCACTCATCATTAAAGCATTCTTCAAAGCCTCCAAGCTGCTAAGATGACTCTAGAGATAAAACACTTGGGTTTTGGGTTAAAAGCTTTTCCAATCTAAGCTTTTCTAAACACTTGGGAAGTAAGATAGAGCAAATTTTCGGTATCGAGGTGTAGATCGAAGTTCTAGATCATCCAAGGTGTTCTTATCCTCAGGTTTAATCCATCATAGTTCTTTTCCTTCCATTTTTCTGCAAATCCTAACTCATTATTATGGCTTTTGGTTAGGTGTTTAAGTTCCTTGAAACTTAAGGTTTTTCAGTAAGTTTCTATCTTAATGGTTTAGTTCTCTTTTCCATCTCTTTTTTTTTTAGAAACTCATGGTTTTTACTGTTGGTTTTAGGAGTGTTCCAATCCCATTCTTGTCTCCAATATCTCAGTTTTTGGTAAGGAAAATATGTTAGATTATATGTGTTTATATGATGTGTTATGATATGTTTATATATGTGCTATGTATATATGCATAAATATGTTTTGTAGTCACTTGGGGCTTATAGTTGCTTAGATAGCAAACCTCAAGATTTTAATCATTATCGTGGATTAGAGTTATGATTTACCATACCTCAATTAGTAGACAGAGGACCTAGATGGGTTATCATATACTATTTTGTGATCTAACCTACCTCGATTAGTAGACTGAGGATTATCACATTCTACGGTAATGAGTTAATGGCCATTAATATTGTAGTCCTATATGATATACGTTTTTACATCATGTGTTTTATAGTATATGTTTATTGATATAGTCTTATGATTTATGATATATTTTTTAGTAGATTTTCCTTGCTCGACATTAGGCTTATTCCTTTTATTTTAGATGGTGCAGGAAAATGAACTTGGAAGGCGGGATAGGTTTGTGGAAGCTTGGCATGTGTATTGGGGATGGATGGATTGAATGGACTGCGGGAAGATCAAGGATGTCGTTGTTTAAAACTTTTTAATTTATGTTTTATGTATTTCCGCACTTAGTCTTTAAACAATTGATTAAAGTTTATGTTTTTATGTACTAAACAATGGGTACCCGTACCTTATTTTGTATTTCGTACCGTATTTTGGATTTTTAATAAAGTTCTAATATTTTATGTATGTATGTACTTGAAAATAGTAGTTATGTTTAGTAGTTTTTAATGGTCTGAGGTCTAGAATTAGTCGGGGCATTACAACGCATCCTTGCCCTGCGCTTGTGGGGAACTTCCAAGACAGATGCCAAATGGAAACTAATGTGTGTAATGCCATCATGAGGGGTCCCTTGAGCACTACGTTGTAAGCCGATGTGCAATCTACCACTAGGAACTCTGTCATCATAGTCCCATTCATAGGGGCATCCCTCATTGTGACTGGTAGTTTGATAGTTCCTGCTGGTGCTAGGTATTCCCCTGTGAACCCATATATCACTTAGGAACAAGGTGTCAGGTCCTTGACTGTGAGCTTCATCTTCTCGAGAGATGATTTGTAGATGATATCTACTAAACTTCCCGTATCCACCAAGCATCTCTTCACTCGGGCATTGGCGATTTGAATGGTAAGGACTAGAATGTCACTGTGGGGGTACCTTACGTGCCTGGTGTCATCCTCCATAAAAGTGAGAGTTTCACTTTCATACTTCAGATTTTTTGGAGACTGCTCCTCGACTGTCATGCATTGGGAAGACTCCCCTACCTCATGTCTTAGGGTCCTTACATATCGCTCATGAGCATTTTTACTGTTGCCTGCAATGTGGGGCCCCCCAATATGGTGTCCAATGTGAAGTCCACAATTGCTGGCTCCAGTGGTGGACTCCTCTGCCTTCAGAACTCTAGATTCCTACTCGGGGGTTTCAGTCTTGATTCGGTACCTCGAGAGTTTTCCTGATCGGAGTAGAAACTCTATCTCATCCTTCAACTATTTGCACTCGTTTGTGTCGTTCCCATAATCATTATGGAAATGAAAAAAACTTGTTCTTGTCCTTCTTTCCTTCTGAGCACAAGGGTGGTGGCTTTCGGTATGGTACCTCCCAGTATGTTTCCAAGTAAATCTCAGCCCTTGTTGCAGTTAGGACGGTATAGTTGGTGAACCTGGGCTGGTAGGGCTGATGCTTAGGTTATTTGTCGGTTGGTGCTGACTTAGCCTTCTTTCACTACAAGAAAAAACAGTATTCATAACACTTAAAAACTGCTAACCGAAATTGGTGAAAGTAAAAAATAAGCTGAAAAATCGGATTGCTCTCTTCCATGGCGAAGAGGAAGAAACCGATTTGTAAGCCTAACATTTCACTAGAGGATCGATCTGAACATGTTCTACAAGAGATTCAACAGAAGAATTTGAATGGCTTGGAGGGAGAATTTGTGGCCAATATAGAGAAAAACCTGAGTGTGGAAGAAAGATATGGGTCTGAAGTTAAGCAAGATGCAGCGATGGCTTCATTGGGTGAGGGTTCTCAGTCGAAGGAAGGCTTGCCGGATGGAACGAACATGGAGATACCCAAAGCTGCTTGGGCGGACAGGTGCGAAGAAGGTGTTAGGGGCACGGAAAAGTATTTCTAGTCGGATTCGCAGCTCCACTGGCAGCAATTCCGATCTAGCAATCTCTCTTTTTCTGAACCAAAATTAGAGTATACAGAACCTATTTTTAGAAATGGTCAAAAGCTGGCACAAGTGGATGCTGAAGAGGTGAGAATTCAGTCTGCAAATTGGACCTCTGCAGTGGTTTGTATGGTTCTTGGTGCTAATCCTCCAATGGCTGTATTTGAGGGTTTCATAAAAAGGGTTTGGGGCCATCTAGGTATAGCCCAGATTTCTAGAATGACTTTGGGGCTAACCTTGGTTAAATTCAATGACAAAGCAACAAGAGACCATGTCCTTGAGAATGGAGTTCTTCAATTCGATAGGAAACCTGTTATTGTGAGGCCTTGGACAGCTGATCTTAGTGCGATTCGCTTGGTTCGTTTAGTTCCGTTGTGGATTCGCCTTTATGATCTTGGGCTTCAGTATTGGGGGAGTAAGTGTCTCAATGCATTGGTTAGTACGATCGGCAAACTGCTGTTAGTGGATAAATTTACTAAGGAACGATCTCAGGTTCAGTTTGCAAGGGTGTTAGTAGAAATGGAAATCACAGATAATCCCCCTCGTAGTTTCCAGTTTATTAATGCATATGGTCAGGTGGTTGAACAATGCATAGAGTATGAGTGGCTGCCTACTAAATGCAAAAGCTGCTCTGGTTTTGGGCATTCTATGGCAGAGTGTAGGAAGGACCTTAAGGCAGTTTGGGTAGAAAAAGTTCCTCCCCCGTCTGAGGAGAAACAACTGGAAAGGACGGAAATCCAGATGGAGCCAAGGGAGGGACTTTGAACAAGCAAGAGGAGGAGTCTCAAGCTACTGAAGAAGCTAAAATTGATGCAGGTGTTTCATCTACTTCAGAGAAAAGTACTTCTGGGCAGGTTATAGAGAGAAACAAGGAAGGACAGTGGCTTACTCCTAGGCGGATCAGTTCTCAAAAAATGGGTTCTTCTACTGGTGTCAAAAAACCGGCTGGGTTGACTCAAAATAAGGGCAACCAGTTTGGAATATTGCAGGAACATGAAAGGGGAGGTAAGATTGGGAATATTGCTTCTAGCTCATCTAATGGATAGCTGCCCTATATTGAGTTGGAACATTAGGGGACTGAACAAGGTGAATAAACAAATGTCAGTCCAAGAATTGTTTAGGAAGAATAAGGTCGGTATAGGTGGTTTATTGGAAACTAAATTGCGTGGTAAGAAAATTGATGAGTTTATGGAACATAGATTTCCTAATTGGGATTTTTTCACTAGCCCAAGAACTGAAGGGAGGCTGTTGATTCTTTGGAGGAAAGGTTTAGCTAATATGAGCATCTTGGAAGACTCTCCTCAATTGGTTCACTGCCAAATCAGGTTGGTTGGTCACAGGACTAGTTTCTTTGTCACATTTGTTTATGGCTTCCATTCAATTGATACTAGGAGGAGTCTTTGACAAGATCTATCTTGTCTATCTCGTTCTGTCAAAGCTTGGATGGTCATTGGCGACTTTAATGCTCCATTTTCAGTTGGTGATAGGACTGGTGGTAGCTCTTTGGCTAACTCTGAGTTGGTTGATTCTGTAGGATGGAAATCCTTTGCTAAAGTTGAGGCTATCAAGAGTATGGGTTCCTACTTCACTTGGACTAATAACCAAGATGGTTTAGCTAGAATTTACTCCAAAATAGACCATGCTCTTATAGATGAAGATTGGCTGGATGTTTTTCCTCAAAGTGTGGCTGTTTTTCAATGGGAGGCGGTATCGAATCATTGCTCATGTACTGTTTCTAATATCTCCTTGAAGTCTATGGGAACCAAGCTTTTCAGATACTACAACTTTTGGTCTAATCATCCAGATTTTAAACAAATAGTTTTGAAGAGCTGGAAAGCATGGGGACGTGAATTCTTCATTCTTTCATGCATTCTTGAAGAGGAGAAAAGCAGATAATTCTATTGCTTCTTATACTAATGATAATATATTATTGGTTGATGATTGCAAGGAAGTTGTTAGCCATTTTACTGAGCATTTTAAGAGTCATTTCGGCAGTCCCAGTTCGGCTTCAGAGGTGGTTGATCAGAGTTATATTGCTTTAGGCTCTAAGCTCTTAGTGGAGCAGCAACTTTATCTGTTAAAACCTTTCTCTACTAAGGAAATAAAGGCTGCCTTGTTTAGTATTCCCAATACCAAATCGCCTGGTCTTGATGGCTATGGGTCCGGTTTCTTCAAAACTATGTGGAAGGATGTTGGTTAGGATATTTGCTCTGCCATTTCTCATGGCTTCTCTACGGGTCATTTTCCTAAAGAGCTGCATGAAACAACTTTATCCTTAATTCCTAAAGTTGCGAATCCAGCTAGGGCCTCTGATTATAGATCAATTTCTTGCTGCTCAACGCTGTATAAAGTTATGGCTAAATTGTTGTGTTCCCGTCTAGTAGTGGTGCTTCCTTATCTTGTTCAATCGAATCAAGGTGCATTTTTTCGAGGTAGATCTATAGCTCATAATATCATGATTCTTCAAGATTTAATTAAGAATTATGGTAGAGCGATTACTTCTCCTCGGTGTGCGATAAAGATAGACATTAGCAAGGTGTATGATACGGTAGATTGGCTTTTTTGGTCAACTTGTTAAAGGCCTTTTGTTTTCCTTCTAAGTTCATTGGTTGGGTCATGAATTGTATTAGGAGTACTGCTTATTCATTGCTGATTAATGGGCGGATTCAGTGTACTTTCAAGGGGGGTAAAGGTTTGAGGCAAGGGGACCTAATGTCCCCTCTTCTCTTTGTTTTAATCATGGAGTACTTGACCAGAAGCTTGCAATCTGAAGCCAGGTCCCCTTATTTTCGGTTTCACCCGATGTGTAAGGGCTTGAAGTTGATAAATCTGTGTTTCGCTGATGATGTTATCTTATTTTGTAAGGGATCTGTTGCTGCTATTTCTGTTCTGAAAGACTCTTTAAAGAAGTTTAGTGAAGCTTCTGGTTTGTCTATCAATTCCAAGAAATCCCAGGTGTATTTTGGAGGAGTTGCAGCAGGAGTTAGGACTGAGATTTTACAGGTGTTGAATCTTTCAGCTGGGTCTTTCCCTTTGCACTATCTTGGAGTGCCTTTGAGGCCTACTAAATGGAAGCACACAGACTGTGAACTCATTATCCAAAAGATGCATGTTAAGTAATTTTCCTGGTCTAGTAAACACTTATCCTATGCAGGTCGTTTACTGCTTATTCAAACTGTTCTTTCTGGTCTGAGGAATTATTGGATGTCTGTTTTCACGTTACCTCAAAGTATCATTAAAGAAGTTGAGAAGTTGTGTTGGCAGTTTCTTTGGGGGGCCTTAGGAACTCGCTGTAAGTTTCATTTGGCTTCGTGGAACCAAGTTTGCTTGCCTAAGGCCTATGGTGGTCTTGGTACTAGGGATGGTACCAGCTGGAATAGGGCTCTTCTTGCCAGGTATATATGGGCTGTATCGACTAAACAGGACTCGCTTTGGGTAAAATGGATTCAGCATGTCTATCTAAAGGGGGTGAACTTCTGGGATTATGCTTTGAAGCATGATAGTAATTGGTATTGGCGTAAGCTATGCCATCTCAGGAACCGGTTTAGTGAAAGAGAAATTCTGGCTGCTGGTATATCAGGGGTTTTCAAACCTTCTAAACTGTACTACAGCTCCATAAACCAGCAAGTGGTGGCCTACAAGGAAGGGATCTGGTGCCGCACCATCCTCCCTAAACATAGGTTTCTGTTATGGATTGTTATCAATTCATTCCTTCTCACTAGAGACAACTTGGCCAAGTGTACCATTCCCATTGACAGCCTTCTATGCCTTGTCTGTGAAGATCAACGGGAGAGTCACAGCCATCTCTTCTTCGACTGCTACCTGTCAAAGAAGGTTCTGCATTGCATTTTCTCATGGCTGGGTTTTCGTGCGTGGGCTTCCAGTTCTCGGCCTGGACCGTGGGTCTCAACCTCAGCCGGAAAAACAGAATGAGCATGACCATAAATATGATTCTTGCAGCTGTTGTTTATCAAATCTGGAGGAATAGAAATAGGTGCATTTATGATGGTTTCTCCCTAACAACTAATTGTATAGCTAAAGAAATAGTTACATTAGTTCACTACAGAATTTACAGTGTTCATAGTAGGAAGTCTCTTCCTAATTTTAATCTTTTCTTAAGGAAACTAGCTTGTATGTAATTTGACTTAGGTGTTGCTTGGCTGTTTTGGTCTATTGTAGAGTCCAAGAACTTTACTTAGCTAATTGTTTAGTAGTGTTATAGTATGTTTAGTGTTATCTTTGTTACTATGGATTTTTGGTTCAGACCGGGAATTATTTGGACACTCATAATAGTACTTATAGATTTTCTAAGTTTAATCTATAGTTTAAGAATATTAAGTATAACCTAAGGTTTGATTAATGTGACTGATATTAAGGATTATATTTATTATATTATAAGGTTTAGACATCAACCAATAGGATTTTAAGCACATGTTATGAATGGTGATTAAGGATTAAAGATTTTTGAGGATTTAATTTAATAAGGAGTAAAGTTTGAATGTTATAGGGTCAGTCAGCAACTTTGAATACATTGAGGGCTTAGTCAAGGCTGTTTACTCCATTCAAACTTAGCTAAAAATGTGTAATTTCGTGTTTAAATATTCAGCGTATGCCGATATATCGCAGCACGTAGATACGGAAAACACGAGACAATGCACGGTCGCCTCGGGCATACTGGCCCAGGCGATATATCGCCTACAGGGGGCGATATATCACCTCCTCCAGCATGAATTCAAACTCTTTTGAATTCTTTTTCTTTCAGCCATTCAAACTTCTTCAAAAGTCCAGCATCTTTTGAACGAGTCTTCAGCCTCTGCTGAACGATTATTCAAATGATTTTCACCTAAAAAGCCATTATTTTTATTCAAGTAAAATCAAGATATTTTCATTCCCAAACTCTATAAATAGGACCTAGTACCCAGCCATTATTCACCTTTTGCTCTAAGTTCAGAAGCTGCTAGTGTTAAGTGAGTGTGAGAGTGTAAACACCTGATTTGGGAAAACTATAAGCTTAAACATCATAAGCTTATCAAACACTTTGGGAAGTGAGTTCTATAGTATTTCGGTGGAGGTGTAGATTGGTCTTTCAAGTCTTTGAGGTAACCAAAACTCTAGTTCCTTTCTGTGTTATGTTATTTTCCTTCTCATAGTCTTCTACTCAATCTCTAACCTTAATCTTCATTTTGGTTAGGGAATCTAAGTTCTTGAGCACATAAGTTCGGTAAGCATGTTTCTCAAATGGTTTAGTCTTTCCATCTCTTTCATTTCATCTCCTTTCTTTAGACTCACTCTTTCTTATGGTTTTAGGAGTGTTCCAAAAAGTCCCAACTCAGTCCATTATATCCCGGTAACTTTGGTAAGGAAAATAGGCTAGAATCAATATGTTATATGTTTATGTTATCTTATGTTTTATGTTATCAAATGTATTATGATATGTATATGTGTATGTTTGTAGGCTTGGGCATATGACCCATATGACTAACAAGACCCCAAATGGGTTATGGGCATATGACCTACTTAGCTAGTAGGACCCCACTAATTCCATGGGCATATGCTTGTTTAGTCTATGGGACCCCAAGTAATAATGGCCATTATAATAAGTGTATGTTATATGTATTATGTTAAGTCTTTATGTTTTCTTATGAAATTATGTATATGACTATGTGTTAGATTTTCCTTGCTGGGCATTAGGCTCATTCCTTTCTGTTTTATGTGCAGGAAAATAAGCTTTAGAGGCGGTAAGATTCGTGACGCTTAGAGGATGTGTATCGATGGTGAATGGAGTCAAGGGGCCGAGCGTTATTCGATTCGAGGATGTAGTCTCATTTTATGTTTTTATGGTTTTATGTGTATTTTCCGCACCAATTATGTAATGTCTTTTATTTAAAATCATCTTTTGTTTTTAAAGACAATGGGATCCCATGTCCTTATTAGAATTTTATTTATTTGTAAGTAACTCTTGTTACTAAATAAAATTTGTGGTATTTTCGTAAAAATGTAAGTTTATGTATAGTTTTGTTAATGGTCCAAATAGTCTAGATTAGTGGGTCATTACATCTATTTCTGGGCATTTTGCATTGATTGTATTTGTCTGTTTGTTCAATGAAGCTAATTCTTCTTGACCAAAAAAAAAAAATGCTAACCGGAAGTATTCATAACACTTCTCAAAGCGCTAACGTATCCCATGTTATTAAAAGTCTCATCTTTTCTATAACAGTTTTCGAATGTTATGTTCGATGTTATCTTAAAGTATTCAATAACACATTTTTTGTTTCTATCATATTAAAATAATAATGTTTAGTTAGAGTAATTGGTTATAAATTTGAAGTTTAACCTTAAACTTTTTTGCATAACACTTTTCAACTGTTATAATTGGTTATTTTGATAGCTTTTTTAGTTTGTTATATTATATAAATAATAAAGTTTTGTTACACTTATAATATGTATCCAAAATAGCCATAAGTACCATTTTAAAGGTCCAGTAATAAAATTTGTTATTTTAGTCTAGATAATAGATTTTTAATTGTGTTGTGTAAAGATAATTATAAGTTTTTTTTTTAAATTAAAAGGCTTTTGTTATAGTATTTGGATAAAAAAAAATGTCAAAATTAATCACAAAAGGTAATATTAAATAGATTGATAAACCATAAGTATTACATTAAATAGGAACTAATTCAAACTATGACTGTGGCTACTTAATGAGATCTTAGTTCTAACTTAAGTTTGAAAGTATACATAATAAAGTTCTATAATCTTGAACATCTTTTACTTCAAAAATGAAAAACAAAAACATAGCAAGATACACAAAAAGTCAACCATGAAACTTGCTCCAAATTATTAGTATATTCGTTGATCAGAACCAATCACAATCACAAATGCCTTCCGTGAACATTGAGTCATTTGTGATTCCTCATTTTATTTTGTATCCTTGTTCCCCTTGAAAATACAAATTCTGTGATCTAATATCTGCAAGACAAATTTACAAATCAAATCCTAGTCAAGCTCCAAATCTATAGAAAAATCCCCCATCAATGACATAAAAAATGCAGTCCCGTTCTCTTTTCTTGTTCCTCTTATAGTTACACATACACATACCAAAACTCTTATTCCCAATCGAAGACATTGAAATTGTTTATGACTTCAGATAATATTAGGAGCATATAACCAATAAAATCCAATCACCATAACTTAAATTTATGTCAAAGTTCAACTATTCTAGACACTAAATTTAAAGAGAAGCCCTGTGAAAAGAATGATGATAACAATATTGCTCAATGCAAGAATCAAAGTAAGAACAAAGGTATACAAAAATTCAAAGGTATGATCAAAGAGAAGAAGCATTCTACAATAAAATAAAAAAACTAGGCATTTCTAATATGGTATTGTCCACAAATAGCTACTAAATAGTATACTACGAAGAATACAAAGTTATGAAATTTTTAAGGCCATTAAAATTAAATATAATTTTTCTTTTCCCTCTCATTCATGAGAAAAGTGCAACTAAAAGTTATTCTCCATGATACTCAGATTAGCCATACAGTAACTTGAATAGTTAGGGAACTAACACAATAATGTGGCTTGGAACCTTCCAAAAAGAAAAATGCGGGTTGGGAAAATCCATAGAAAAAACATCAGATTTTAGAAATGTTGAGAATGTCACTTCTCTCCACTTTTTCCACATTCACCTTAAAATTATAATGTAAGACAAAAGATCAATATTATAAGACAATTGGGATACCTAAATCTAATTGAGCTTGAGCCTTAACAACCTGAAATATCAACCAAGCGAACAAAGAAATTGAGATAATTTAAGATGGCAGAAGATATACAGAATAGTATCATTGCTAAATATAATCGAGCTTAAGCCATTCTAAACAGATCCATAAAAAAAAAAGAGATCATTAACACAATTTTTCTCAAACTGAGATGTTTCAAAATAAAAAAGAAAAGGAAAATGATAGAGAACATAAATTCAAAAAAAATCAAAAAATCAAAACTAACCCATGTTAGGTAGTTCTAGTTGCCAAACAATTTAACTCTGCAACTACTATTTTTTTGTCAAGGGAATCTGCCACATTTAAATTATTCACAATAAAAAAAATAGTGAAACGAGCATAGATATAGAATCCTAATAAATCTAACAATAGTCTCAAAAAAGTATCTGTTTCACATCTTTGGTTTAATGTAACTTGGACTGAGGAAGTAATTAAACATGATGAATTAATACCACCAAAGCATATGAAAATATATGCTTTGAACAACAACCAAGAGTGTCAAATCCCAAACATGGGAAAACATTTCCATAGTCCAAAATCTTCCCTACCATTTACATCTGTCTAGTATCACAAACCAAGGAAAACAACTAGCATGCATTAAAATTTAAGCTTCAAATGAACAACTCATATTAACAAGAAAATATTACCACAATAGATCAATTTTGTCCAATTTTTATTCTATGAACCATAATAATTCAGATTCAAAGAATCAAAGGTCCACGATAAATAGTTTGTCAATTCAAAAAATAGTTCGTAAGGAACAATTATTCTCTATCAAGTCATCAGGAAAACATCAGAGCAGTTGGTCCACATACAAAAAGAACAAACACAAACACTACTTTTTTTTTAGTTTTAGCAATAACATAATATAGCTATAAACACACAAGTATTACCTTAATAGGACAGCCACAAACACTACTTCTCTGTTCTTCCTTTTCCTTGGATACACACACATCATCACATAATTATATAAACGACTTGGTCTAAAGCTCAACAAAAAGATCAATATCCTTGTTCAAATGAGGAGTGCCAACTTAAACATATATTGGTGAAATTCAAAATTTAACATTATACAAGCAATAAAAAGAATCCATAAATTTGAAAAAATCATTGTTTTCATTAACCAAACAACCAATACCTCTATTTAAAGTTTTGCTTTTTTTTATCACAACTTAACAAATGAGTTCATTAACCAAACAACCAATACCTCAGACTATGATAAACAATGGGCAACCAAGCTAATAGCTATTGTGACCCCTTGAATCTACATGTAATCCCAACGAATGACATTGTTAGTAAAATGACCATAAACACATAAAAGTTATGAAATAGAATAGAATATACAATCACTAATTTTTACGTTAGACCAAAAGTACAAACATGCAAGATTTTATATTCAGATAAAACACTAGAATGGAAGATGGAAAATGGCATATTATATTAATTATTAAGATATGAAGGTAAGAGATAATTCTAATGAAAAAGGGTTGTTTCCTAAACTATGAAGTATGTAGAATAATACGTACATGAATAATATAATTTTATCATCTGTATCCAAATTATAATCAACCACGTACTTTATTAATTATTCAGCAATGTAAGTGATTAATTAACATATCAAAGATCAAAATTAAAAGCTTCGACAGTGTCAGTGCATTGGTGCAAGGTACAAATTATATATAGCAAATTTCATGTTAGAAAAGAATATTTGAAGACAATGAGTGGATGGTTTTGAAAGAATCATGTAACCTTTACTCAAACAAATTCAAGCCACACAAAGAGAAGATAATATAAATGCTAGATGAAAACATAAAAGCAAAATAAATGGTGCAAAGTAAATCCAAGCAGTATTAAAGCCATTCGTCAAAACTCAAATCATATACTCAGCAAAATAAAATAAAAACGATCATAATTGAAACATCAAATACGGGTTAGGCCTAGCTTTGTCATACTTTTAATGCGATTCATCATATTCCTGTATAAATTCAAAACCAGAGAATAACACATAATAAACCAATAATTGAACCAACAGTAAGAAGTGATGAGTACTTTCATAATGATAAAATCATTAAACAAACTAGCATCATCATAATCAACTTCAATGGACATAAAATAAGCTGGTGGTGACCCAATCATTGGTGGATTTCATATCTGTTTTATATTATACTTGGCCTTTGTACTCACATATTGTGAAGAGGAGAGCATTGGATAATAATTAAACGATAAAAGAGAAGAAAACCAAGAAGAGATATAGAACAAGTACTATCAACTAAAACATTCTCTACAACTTAACATGTATTTAATATTAATGCTGCAACATACCATAAATTTTCTTCTTAGTAAGTTTGGTTCTATATATGATTACTAATTACGCCAGTAACATCTAAAGGAATAAACAACATTTATGTATATATAGCATATATATATGTGGTTCAACAAGCCATTGGTACAACAAAACCACCTCCACCAATATAGTAATTTACCAAAACCATCCCTATTACTCATACAAACAAAAAGGAAAGATAGGAACTTAGTCAACCCGTGAGTAAGTATATTTTACTAACAATAAAACCCATAGAACAAATAGTTATGAAAATATCATGAATGAGTATAGTTAGAACTTAGAACTAATGACCCAAAACTCAAGAGATGTTACTCAACCATTGGTTTTACATTTTTATATATATATATTAGTTACTAATAGCTTTAATCACAACAGAAATAAACACAAAGTAGAGCCTAATGAAAGAACGAGAAAATAAACAATAGTATGATTCCTGCAACTATCAAAGCCAATTTTTTAAAACATATTAATACATACATATATCAAGATATATTCTTCTAATTAAAGAAACATTTCCCAGAAGACGAAATTGAATCGGCTGTAAAAATTGTCCTTTTTCTTCTCAAACAAGAAAAATATAATTCATACATAAACAAGAAACTATAATAGGGTCCCAAAGAAAAAAAAATTCTAAATAAGAAGATCATCAAAACTCACAGAAAGCACCATGAATTATAGAATGAAGTAAAATAAACGAAACCCTGATTTTTTTTTCATCATATATATGAAGCATATTTATATATAAAACAGAATACACAATATGCTCACCATTAAAACATACTTTGGTACTGATTTAGTTCCATATATAAATACCATGTAATGACAACACTCAATATATATAAATATATATGGTATAGATTCATACAAACTTCAGAGGGCAATGGCTAAAGATTTGAAAAGTGTAGAACTTACCCATACAAAGAAGAAGCTAATAGTATGTCTTTGAGCTTGTGCGTGGGGGTTAAGTAGGGATTAGATGGATCAATTTAAGGAAACAATTATACAAATTACATGAAGAGAAACACAAATTTCATGGAAGAAAATACATAGGCTATGAGATATTAAAGAGGAAAGGAAAAAAAAGGGAAAGGCCCTAATTTTAGGGAGGAGATGAGCTAAGAGTTTGGTGTTGAAGAGAGAGAAAGAGGAAAAGAAGAAGGGTAGGGTTCTTTATTGTGTATAGGTGGGAGACTTTCTATTTGCTGGAAAAAGAATAAAATACTTTGGCGCTTTAATTTTAGCCAGTCCCGCCTATTTTTTCATTACAATTAATAACATTTTTATGGAAATGTCCAAATCTAATGTCATTAATATGGCTTTATCTTGTAGTGTTTTCTCCACTCTGCTCATCCTCTGAGGTACTTCTCTTCACACTGTTGCTCCCATTGCTGCCCTGAGGGTTTGTGCCATTCTTGCCTGCCTTGATAGTGGTCTAATGGTTTATTCCTTTTTCTTCCTTCACAATAGCGTCATCTAGCTTCATGTATTTGTTTGCTCGATCCAGGAACTTCTGCAAGGTGTTGATGGGGTTCCTGTGTATGCTATCCCACAAGGGACTACAATAAATTATTTTTTCCTAGATGGCAACAAACTTCCCTTCATCTCCTATTGTGGATGCTCGGTGTGCTTCTCTCATGAATCTTTGGATGTAGTCCTTCAGGGATTCATCCTTCCCTTTCTTGAAGTCAGTTAGCTGATTGGCATAAACTGGTTGAATTCATCCGGCACTGATGACATTGCAAAATTCCAACCTGAAATGCTCCCAAGAAGTGATGGATCGAGGTTTGAATTTCCAATACCATTCCTGATCTGAATCAGAGAGAGTGGTAGGGAATACCCTGCACCTATAATCATGCTCCACTCCGAGTAACTCCATCTGATCCTCGAACTTTCCAATGTGCCACACTGGGTCTTCCTTCCCAGTGTACTTTGGTGGTGGTTGAGCGACTTGGATCTTGGCACTGAAGGGACTCCTACTTCTATGAGCCAACTCGATATCGGAAGGTTTCTTTGTCAGCCCCTGAACAACCATGGTGAGTGCATCTATTTGAGCCTACGATGCTAGTGGGAATGCTTCTCCAGGTGGGGTAGACGTCCCTGGTACCCCCACTTGAGCGCTTGTTCTCCTGTTGGTCACCTCCCTCAGATCCTAAGGTTGTCCATCTTTCCCAAGCCTATCGAACACGATATTGGTGTTGTTCATCGGTTTCATTCCCTTGCAAGACTGAGAGTGTTTGGGTGGTAGGTCCACCTTGCTCTTACCAGTGCGATCCTGCCCCAAGCCTCTCCTCCTACATGACTTTAAGACTTTAAGTGGACATTTCCATTCCTGTCACACCTCTCAGATGTTTGACCTTCCTCTCTTGTGTCATTTTGTCTATCCCCCTGGGAGGGGGCCTTCGAGTCGGTAACACTCTTACTTTGAGAGGAAGTGTTATTCTTCTTAGTCATGGAGGAGGCAGTCTTGGACTATGCCTCTTCATCCTATCTCTGGGAATGTGGCTCTAAGAGCGTCCTTGGGGTTAGACTCCTCCCCTGGGACTCCCTGATACTGTAGTGTCTCAGAATTTTACTTAGCTAGATAGTAGTAATAGTTAGTAGTAGCTTGTAGTATTTTAGTTTTCGTGGATATTGGTTCAAGTCGGGATATTTTTGGAAACTCATAGAAATAGTTATGGATTTTATAAGTTTAACCTATAGTTTAGAAATATTAATTATAACATAAGGTTTGATTAATATAGCTAGTCCTAGAAATATTATTTATTATAACCTAAGGTTTAGATATAGTAAATAAGAGCGTGACACTTGTCACAAGCATGTTTATTTAAGGATTTAAGGATTTTAGATGAATAATTTGATAATGGATGAATCTAGAAGCTCTAGAACCTTCAAGTAGCTATTAGGATCACATCTTACTCAGTCAAAGAATTTTTAACAAACTTCAAGTGTGTTGAAAATGTGCAAAAATGTGTTAAAAATATCTGTGTATGCTGATATATCGTAACTATAAGGACAGATATGTCGCCTACGGAAGATACGGAAAACACGTTGACTTTGCACGAACGAAACCACAAAGGCTCAGGTCATAGGCATAGGCGATATATCGCATTGGGTAGGGCGATATATCAGCCCTTGGGTTGGTTTTTTAAACTTCATGGAATCCGAACTAGAAACAGCCCTCAACCACTTGGACTTGCTCTTGAACGTTTTTGACTGAGTTATGGGCATCTGTTGAACCGATAATTCATATATATTCAATTTATAATCATTTATTTATTCATTTAAAATGGGGATAGTTTCACTCCTTGAACTCTATAAATAGGACCTAGTACTCAGCCATTTCATTCATCATTCAAGCATTCTTCAGAGGCTCTAAGTTACTAAGTTTACTCTAGAGAGAAAACACTAGGGTTTGGGATTTAAAAGCTTTTAAATCTAAGCTTTATAAACACTTGGGAAGTAAGATAGAGTGACATTCCGGTATTTGAAGTGTAGATCGAAGTTCTAGTCCATCCAAGGTATTCTTATCCTCAGATTTAGTTTCTTATAGTTCTTTTATTTTCTTTCAGATTCTAACTCATCATTATGGCTTTTAGTTAGGTGTTTAAGTTCTTGAAACTTAAGGTTATTTGGTAAGTTTCTATCTTGATGGTTTAGATCTCTTTTTCATCTCCTTTTCTTTAGAAACTCATGGTTCTTATTGTTGATTTTAGGAGTTTTCAATCCCATTCTTGTCTCCAATATCCCGGTTTTTGGTGAGGAAAATAGGTTAGATCATATGTGCTATGATATGTTTATATGATATGATATGTTATGTGCTATGTATATATGTATGAATATGTTTTGTAGTCACTTGGGACTTATAGTTGCTTAGATAGCAAACCCCAAGATTTTTATCATTATCGTGGATTAGAGTTATGATTTATCCTACCTCGATTAGTAGAATGAGGACCTAAATGGTTTATCACATGCCACGGTAATGTGTTAATGGCCATTAATATTGTAGTCCTATATGATATACGTTTTACGTCATATGTTTTATGATACAGACTTATGATTTATGATATATGTTTTTAGTAGATTTTCCTTGTTGGGCATTAGGCTCATTCCTTTTATTTTAGATGGTGCAGGAAAATGAGCTTGGAAGGCGGGTTGGATTCGTGGCAGCTTGGCATGTGTATTGGGGATGGATTGATTGAATGAACTGCTCGAAGATCGAGGATGACGTTGTTTCAAGTCTCTTAATTTATGTTTTTATGTAACTCCGCACTTGGTTTTTAAACTATTAATTGAATATTATGTTTTCTTTATGTTTATGTTTATGTTTATGTTTATGTTTTTATATAAATAACAATGGGATCACATACCATATTTTGTATTACGTACCGTATTTTGGATTTTTAGTAAAGTTCTATTATTTTAAGCATATATGTATTCCAAAATAGTAGCTATGTCTTAGTAGTATTTAATAGTCCAAGGTCTAGAATTAGTCTGGTCATTACAGTTATTGATGTCTCACATCCCTGCTGCTTTGGTCTGAGCCTCCCTCATCGCCTGAGTAGCAGCTTCAGCGTTAGCTCAGGCTAACTGGGTAGCTGCCTCTAGGGCCATAACAGCCTCCTAGTGCCTCCGGTCAGCTTCCTGCTCCCTCTGGATCATCCTCTGGACCTACTCATCTATCTCCCGCCATTGTCATTCCATAGTCACCTTCTGGAGGGCCATTTCTACAGCAAAGGCCTCCTGCCTCGCCAGAAACTTTGCCATCTCCTCCTGGTGAGCATCATGTGGATCTTTCGAATCAGGTTGATCTCCAACCTCCACCTGAGGTTCATTAACAGGATCGATGGGATCCTGAGTGGTTGAATCCCTGAGAGTCATCTTCTTTGTCTGACTGGGTCTGGGAGGTATCGTAAAACTGATGAAATTGTGTTTCTTGATTTCGTACTCTCAAAGAAAATACCAAAATGTTGACCTGTGAAATTGACCAACGGTCATATGTATAGTATACGACACCTTTTGAACAAAATAAATATAATGTACGACAATGTACAAATATCTAAACAAACACACAGAAATTTATAGTGGTTCAACCTTGTTCTGATGAACCGTAATAACCTAATCCACTTAGTCTTTAGTATTAAATCACTCGATAGACAATTACACAGATGAACTGAAGAGTTCACTCAGCACCAATTTTCCCAGAGCTTCTCCCCAGAAAATATTCGTCTAAAAATCCAATCCAAACCCCCCACAGAATCGTCCAAAGAACCCTCTCAATGAAGCATTGGGTCCTTTATTTATAGTACTCAGGGGCTATTACATGATAAGCAAGACTGGGATCGTGGTTTGGTACACAATCATTGCGTAGTGGAGATACGTGTCCACCTCCCCATGACTATGAGATCATGGCTCTTCTCATTTTTTTCTCTAGATCGTGGTTCATGATGCACGATTGAAACCTTTGGGAAAACGCTAAGTCTCAGTTGGTCTATGAGACTTAGGTTCTAGGCCCGATGACCTTTTAGAGTTTGGGTGCTAGGGTTGTTGACCCTCTGGGTGCTAGGAAATCTTCTGGGTGCGAGGATTGTTGGAATGAGCATGAACGTTATGTGTATTTGGGAGTTTAGGCCGACCACCCTATGAAGAATAGGGTGGGCCGACCACCCATGTGGCTCTTGAGCATGTCAAGCCGACCACCCCTATAGGTCCTGGACCTATCCTTTTTTGCTTATCAGCATTTTTTCAATACTTTGTCATTTTTCCCTGACTTGAGATGCTACATGTCGCTTTCTTATTCGCCACATCATCTCTTGAATTTTGAGGGATAACACGTATAAAATTTGTTTTCTCCGTGTGATGGTAAAATTGTAATTTGTTATTAGTTTTTGGTTATAATAGAAATTTTCCCTAGGAAAAACATGTAACTACATTTTTTAATGTTTTTGTCAAAAAGAAGAAGAAGAAGAAGAAGAAGATGAGAAAATATGTATGGTAAATAGGAGAAAACATGTAACTTAATAAATATATCTTGTAAAAATCTTATTTAAATTTAAACTAATGTGTAACTGCATTTTTTATTATTAGATTATAATTATTAAAATGGTAAATAGGAAAGACATGTAACTACATTTTTTTATATTAATTTTATTTTTTAAACATGTAACGTTAAATATACATTTTTTAATGTTTTTGTCAAAAAAAAAAAAAGAGAAGAAGAAGGAGAAGGAGAAAACGTGTGTGGTAAATAGGAGAAAACATGTAACTTTATTAGGGAAATTTCACTCTTTATGCATAATAGTGTCTATTATTACAAAAGAATACCACCACTATTAACTATTTCATTTTGATGCTAAACAGTCCCCATCTACCCAAAATACCCATCCCATTATATCAAGAACGCCAAAACCTTCTCCCTCTTTTCCTCTCCCTCCTCTCTCTCTCTCTCCCTCTCTCTCTCTCTCTCTCTCTCTATCTATCACATAGCCATCACCAAAACCCACTGTTTCTGCCTAATTTCTTGCTGAAATCATTGTTAGTCATCTCTATTGTCTCTGTAATGATCACAATATCAAATGCAACATCTATTTTGAGGGATTTTGGAGGAGAAAAACCATGGGTAAGAAGATTTCTCATTTTTTTTGTGCTAGGTATTGTTTGTTTGCTTTTTTGTTGGATTTGAGCCCATATTGGTGTGTTTTTTTGGGTTTGTTAGCGAGATTTCGCAATATGCATTTTTTTGGGTTTTCTACGTTTTTTGCAACATTTTTTCTTGATAGATGCTCGATACTATGTAGAAGACGGTTAAGTTGTGAGCTCGATGCTGCTCAATGTTGCTCGATAGTGGCTCGATGATAGCTTGATAGGTATAGAATTTATTTCTCGATGGTGCTTGATAGGAACTCGATAAGGGTTTGATTGGACCCTAGAATATTTGGTTTAGTATTTTCTCGACATGTGCTTGATGGGAGCTCGATAGAGGCTCGATAATATGCAGATGGTGTAGGTTCTATTAAGTTCTTGATGCTGCTCGATTGTGGTTCAATATATGGTGCTCGATGGTGCTCGATTAGTGCTCGATAATGGCTCGATGAAATGTTTGGTTAGGGTTATGTTTAGTTTAAAAACTTGTTGCTCGATGTAGGATCGATAAAAGCTTGATAGAGCTCAATGTAAGTTCAATTACAGCTCGATAGAAGATTGACAGAGTTTGATAGATTTCTTTTAAAACCTTAAAAAAATTGTAATTTTTTTTCATCACAAGTTCCATTGTTTCAATTTGAGTATCTTACAATGGTGTTTAGGAAATAGAAGGATGGAAGTGGATTTTTAAGGATGCTCAATGCATAGTGATACCGATGGAGAATGACATAATGTACTTGCAACTTCTTGACATATTGCACAAGGAACTTCGTGTTGATAAAAAGATGTATGGGTTGAAATTTGAAGTTCCTTACACAAGCGGCGACCAACCGTTTACACATGTCATGTTGAAAGTGATCTTGTGTTCGTGCATTCTTAGGAGTAATAATGAGAGAAAGTATTGCCTTCTGTGTCACCCCAATTAAGAAGATTTTCATTTCTGATCCATATTCCACTCTCGGTCCCAGTGTTAATAAAGTTTGTAGTGAGGTGGGCACTTTTGTTCCAGAAAGAGATCTTGTTGGTGCACCTGTGGTTATTGTTGGTGTTGATCTTGTGGGTATTGTCGGACCTGAGGGAGGTCTTATTGGTGACCTGAGGGACAGCTAGTATGAATACGACCCCTATGTGAATGACATTCCAATAGCTGAATTTAATGAGGAGTTGCGATACAATTCAGAGGCATATTATAGTGCAAAAGTGTCGATTGACAGGTCTGATGATTTGTAAGTCGAACAAGTACAAGAATACGCAGTATGCCCTATTGCACAAGCAAACTACCAAGTCAATGACTCTGGACACCTGGGACCAGCTCTAGTCATTTTGGTTTAATAGAATGGAACACTCCAATATTTTCAACAGAAGATAACAAAGGATGGAGTGCTCCCATGTTTACGAAAGAAGATATTATGGCCTATATCGATCACATACCTCTTATTTCGGTGCACCATTGGGAGAAATACACCTTGGGAAGATTTTTGAGAACAAGATGGATTTGAAAACCAAAGTGGCTCTCTTCGCAATGAAGAATAATTTTGAGTTTGTGGTGAAGAATTCTGGTACTAATGTGTGGTATATCACCTGCAAGGATATCCTTACTGTGGTTGGAGATTAAGAGGGATAAAAGTAGCATGATCTTCCATGTTTGAGTTCACTATTTACAATAGTGTACATACGTGCTTACTAGAAGTGCAACAGAAAGACCATCGTCAAGCAGCACCTTGGGTCATTGGTGTAGTATCCCAGAATTTTACTTAGCTAGCTAGTAGTAGTAGTAGTAGTAGTATAGTAATAGCTTATAGTATGTTAGTTTCCGTTGATTTTGGTTCAAGCCGGGACTTAGTTGGAGACTCATAGCAAAACTTATAGATTTTATAAGTTTAACCTTTAGTTTAAGAATATTAATTATAACATAAGGTTTGATTAATATAGATTATTGTAGAGATGTCATTTATTATAACCTAAGGTTTAGATAGAATTAATAAGAGCATGAAACTTGTCATAATCATGTTTATTAAGGATTTAAGTATTTTTGATGAATAGTTTAATTAAAAGAAAAATCTAGAAGCTCTAGAACCTTGTAGCAGCTGTTAGGATCGTATTTTTACTCAGTTAAAGTTGTTTAATCAATTCAAAATATGCTAAAAAAGTGAAAATACGTGTTTGATATATCAACGTATGCCGATATATCGCAGCTATCGATATATCGCCTACGAAAGATACGGAAAACACGTCGACTTTGCACAAACAATCAAATGAGGCTCAGGATTATGGGGGAGGTGATATATCGCCTATAGGGGGCAATATATCGGTTCCAACTCACATTTTTTAAACTTTGTGGTTTTAAATTTAAAAATAGCCTTAACCACTTAGACCTGCCTTTGAACGATTTAGACCGAGTTCTAGGCGTCTATTGAAAAAAATTTCAAATATTTTTCATTTATTTATTCATTCTAAAAGGGGTTAGTTTCACTCCTTGAACTCTATAAATAGAACCTATAACTCAGCCATTTTCTTCATTCTTCAAGCAGTCTTCAGAGCCTCCAAGCAGCTAAGGTTACTATAGAGAGAAACACTTGGGTTTTGGGTTAAAAGCTTTATCATTCTAAGCTTTTCTAAACACTTGGGAAGTGAGATATTGAGTTATTTTGGTATCGAGGTATAGATCAAGTCATAAGATCATTCAAAGTATTCTTATCCTTAAGTTCAATTTTCATAGTTCTTTAGTTTCTTTTAAATCCTAACTCTTTGTTTTGACTCTTGGTTAGGTGTTTAAGTTCCTTGAACTTAAGGTTTCTTTTCGATAAGTTTCTTCTTGATGGTCTAGTTCTCTCTTTTTTTTTTCATCTCTTTTCTTTAGAAACTCACCATTCTTACTGTTGGTTTTAGGAGTGTTTCAAATCCCGTTCTTGTCTCCATATCCCGATTTTTGGTAAGGAAAATAGGTTAGAATATATGTGTTTATATGTTTATGTTATGATATGTTTTATGCTATGATATATATTTGTATAAATATGTCTTGTAGTCATTTGGGGCTTATAGTTGCTTAGATAGCAAACCCTAATATTATTATGTCATTTTGGGCTTATAGTTGCTTAGATAGCAAACCCCAATATTTGTATGTCGCTTGGGGCCTATAGTTGCTTAGATAGCAAACCCCAAGAATTTTTATCATTTCGTGGGTTTAGAGTTATGATTTACCCTACCTCGATTAGTAGACAGAGGACCTAGATGGTTTTCTCACATGCCACATTAATGAGTTAATGGCCATTAATATTGTAGTCCTATATGATATATGTTTTATAGTCATATGTTTTATAGTCTTATATATATGATTTATGATATATGTTGTTAGTAGATTTTCCTTGCTGGGCATTAGGCTCATTCCTTTATTTTTAGCATGATTCAGGAAAATGAATATGGAAGGCGGAAAAGATTCATGGCAGCTTGGCATGTGTGTTGAGGATGAATGGATTGAATGAACTGTGTGTCAATCGAGGATGACGTTATTTTTTTAATTCTTTTTTAATTATGTTTCTTTTGTATTTCCGCACTTAGTATTTAAAAAATTAATACAAAATTATGTTTTATGTTTTAAAACAATGGGATCCCACACATTATTTTGTATCTCATATACTATTTTGGATTTTAAATAAAGTTATGTTATTTTATATGAATGTATCTCCAAATAGTAGTTATGTCATAGTAGTTTTTAATGGTCCGAGGTCTTAGAAATAGTCGAGTCCTTACAATTGGGCACGTTATCAAGAACAAATATGCTACTGATGGCACTAGCTACATGGAAAACAACATAAATGAGGATATGAAGAAGTCTTTTGGGATCGATATGAAGTATATGAAGGCATGGAGATGTATAGAGAAGGTACTCGATTATTTCAGGGGGACATCTGAAGAATCCTACTCCAACTTACCTTCTTACTTGCACATGCTGCAACAAAAGAATCCAGGTACAAAAATCGATTTTGTCACAGAGGACGATCGCTTTCTTTACTGCTCATCTCACTTGGAGTTTGTAGAAGGGGATTTACATCATGTCGTCCTGTGATATGTGTGGATGGCACTTTCTTAAAGACGAGGTATGGTGGCCACATGTTGTGTGCTATTGCATTGGATACAAATAGCCACATTTATCCAATTGTGTTCGCGTTGGTGGACAGTGAGAATCACAATTCTTGGAAGTATTTCATGATGAAATTAAAGGAAGCCATTGGAGTTGTTGATAATCTGGCTTTTGTATCATACGGGCATGCTAGCATTATTCATGCTCTTGAGGTCGTTTTCCCTGATGCCTACCACATTGCATGCTACCATCATATAAGTATGAATGTAATCGCTAAGTTCAAGACTGATCATTGTCACACGGAGATGTGGAATGCGGCATATGCATGTCGGAAGTCAAAATTTCATAGGTTCTTTAACAATATAAAGCAAATGGATCCTACCATAGATCAATATCTTGAGGGTATTGGCTTCGATAAGTGGACTCGTGCTTACTTTCCTGGGAATTGATACAATATAATGACAAGCAACTACGCCGAAAGCTTCAACAACAAACCAGAGATGCAAGAACCTTCCCAGTCACTACTTTGTGGATTTCATTCATTTCACACTTCATTCATGGTTTGCTGGGCTCCGTGATGAGGTAGAGAAGTGCTAATTCATATTATTGGCAAGGATTGCAGCTGATGCAAGGTACTTGAAAGTCCACGCTCTTGGACAGTTCAAAATTCATGTGGTAGACCCAGATGGTGATGGTGAGGTGAATTTGATGACCAAATCATGCTCCTGTGGCATGTTTCAGAGTATAGGGATACCTTGTGTTCATGCAGTGGCTATAGCCATCGACCACGGTGTTAACATTTACTCACTATGTTCCCCATTCTACACTACTGAGATGTGGAGGAAGTCGTATAAAGAAAAAATTTACCCAACTGGCAACGAGGACGAGTGGATAGTTCCCGAGGACATAAAGAATATGGAAGTTGGGGTACTCATTGAGAAACAACCAGTTGGCCTCCCAAAGAAGAAAAAGGTAGGAAGAACGGAGACAAAACGTTATCCATCGACAGGAGAAGTGTTGCGCATAGAGCGTAAGTGTAGTATGTGTGGTGGTCTTGGCCACAACAGGGCTTTAAGCAAAGCTAGACAATAAAATACTTGTATCAATTTGGACGCATTTTTATTATTAACTTTTCTTGGTTTCCCTTGTTCTTTTTTGCCAAAGCTCGATGACAAACTTGTTAATATGAATTTTATACATGTCTATTTTCTTAGCTCGATGGCTACTTGATATGAGCTCAATTGTTGCTCGATAATAACATATTAAAGTAAATTTAAAGTCGAATATGTATGTTTCTCGATAATAGCTCAATATATCTCGATAACAACTCGATATAGCTCGATACCAACTCGATAATACCTTTACAAAAAAACCCAAAACACAAACAGAAGATGTAAAGAACCTGCATATATACAGTCATCATAAAAAATGAAGAGCCTATCATAATTGCTCTTGTAAAATATGTCCAATAAAAAAAAAAAATATACATGTATCTGATGGTGTGGAAGCCAGTCAAGGTTGCACATTCTGATACTACAAGTCTGTCGTCCTGTTTTCCAGAACAACTCTATATTTTCATCGCAAATGATTCTAATGGAAGGCCAGAAATAAGATGCTCAATATGCTTGATAGCACATACACCACAATTTCCACTGTAAAAATCATATAAACATTAAATGTACAATACCATAAATTTCCTTAGAAACTAATATTGTATAAAGATGATGTTATTTACCTTCTCTTGAACTGAGTGAGCTCGTGTTGCTGTAGGCGACGCCATATGAACTGATGTGGCTTCTTTCCTGAAGCAGGAATCTTCAACATCAAGCTATCCTTGAATAGTTTACTCTGCAGCAATAGAGAAGGATACAACATGCACCATGGCTTCATAATTTCATCCATCTATGCGTCACTAATCACTGAGATGTCTGAATCATATATGGTGAATGTCCAAGTAGAAATAGAAGCCCCAATGGCAAACCAATGAGACTGTTGATAGTTCTAGCACCAATATACATCCTAAACTCCTAAACAAGATGCTAGAAACGGTTTCTCGAGGCCGGTCACCATGGACATGACGTTAGCGTCCCAAAGGTACCTTTCTTTGTTAGTGTTGTTCTTGTACTGATCATATCTGACAGTTATCACTTGTGAGTACATCACATTCATAAAAAAACACTCTGGTGATATGTCTTGGGAAATAACCAACGACGCCTACAAAGCATGTGTTATGCTGAATCAATGTGCTACAAAGAGAAGACAGAAGAAAAAGTTAGCAAAAATCAGCATAAATGACTGAAATGTAGTTTGAAAAGCATGCATCGAGCTCATATCAAGCCCATATCAAACCCTATCGAGCCATGTCGAGCTCCTATAGAGCTCATATCTAGCTAGTCCTCGCATTTAACCTCAAAACCTACCATGTTCTCCCATGTCGAGCTCCTATCGAGCTCATATCAAGCCCTTATCAAGCTCCCCATCGATCTCTTAAACAATTCCTTCAAAGACTCTCCAAGTTCCCCATCGAGCCCCTATCGAACTCGTACAACCCTCCCTGGTTGGAATTGTGCATTTAAATTAATTGTAGTTGACAATGATTTTAATGAAATAAATGAATGAATTGAATTATTATATATGTAGCTTATGTACTATATTATTGTAAATAACATTAAGTAAATATTAGAAAATTCTCAAGTTAATCCATGTGATCTTAATCTCATATTGGTATGAGAGGATCGAGAATGAGATAATGAACTTAAATAGTTCGCAGTAAAATAAAGTTATGGAATCTTTATATTAATTACTGCTAGTACGGTCCACTAGCATTATGAATACATGTGACTTAGATCTAGGTTACAAGAGTAGTAGGACACTTTAGTTGAGGTACTTTACATACTGAGAGTATGTAGAACTGGACTAGATGTGATTTAATAATACTTATTTAAATATCGTTTCGTAGTATTACAAAACACACCAACTAATGATCATATACATACTGATCTTAATCCTGAAGTTAATATGAACTCCTATATATGTTATTTGATCCTTTGATTCATGCGTTACGGTTTGTCAGAATGATCAGGATAAGAACTATTGTTTTGGGGACTCAATGATGTATATGGTTGGGGACATAACTTAACAGATATGAAATCTATACCCTCTTATAGATTTACTGATGGTTCCCTATTGGGTTGGCTTTTGGAACTGAAAATGTTATTGACGTCAAATTCATAATCAGATTATGAATTAACCTTAACTAGTAAAGTCAATGGTACACTAGGAATCAAGATATAATTAAAAGGGTAAAATGGTAATTTTATTCCAATTTAATTATGAATCATCAATAGATGTTTAATTTGTATGTAATGACTATATCAATGGACATTTTATGGTTACAATAAAGTACTCAGTAATTATGTCTTTAATTCTCAAGAGTACAGTCTCAAATTTATAGTAGAGAAATCATGAGATTAATAAATATGATTATTGAATCAAAGATTTTTGGTTAATAATCTTTTATTTATTAGAGCTTGGAATTATTGGTCCATAGGTCCCCGGGGCGGCTCTATCAACACTATTCAAGATAAGAGTTGATACAAGGATCAAACTATGAATGGGTTATTTGAGAGAATATTTATTCTTCGGGATAAATATGCAATTATGTGATAATTGAAGTTGCACAATTTATTATTTTATTAGTGCAATTTTCAAAATTGTGTAGAAATAAAAAAAAAATTGATTTTAATCAATTATTTTATTTATGTGTGAAAGGATAAATATGGATACTCAAAATTGGTTTTGATTATTATATTTATTTAATTAATAATAAGATGATAATGGAAATTCAAATTTTGAATTTTGAAATTTAAGTTGTTATCTTTTCCTTACAAAGATGATATCTTATTTGTATTTCTAGATATTAATTAATTAAAATAAAAATGCATGAAAAATCAAATCCTATTTTTCAGGGAAGTGCTACTACTAATGGAATGGTATTTTATTTTATTTAACTAATTAATAAAACCTTTTGGAAAGGGTTTTAAAATGGAATGTAAGACTTTGTCTTTAATCATTTATTTTATTATTATTAAAGATGATCAATTTTATTATTATTATTATTATTATTATTATTATTATGTCTATATATTCTATATGATAGAAAATTGGAAGAGAACTTTTAACAGCAAAGAAAATCTAATCATCTTTTCACACAAAAAGAAAAACATTTCTCTCTAGCATATAATCAAGAGTCTCATGTGTTGAGAATACTTTTGATTCACAAATATTGATTATTGTTCTCTATGTGTCCACCCACATCTTGAGGTGTAGAGAACATCTTGGAAGATCTAGGTGTGAGTACTTTAGCAAGGATAGGAAGATCGAAATATATACGAAGAGATTCAAGGATTCTTGATAGGCTACAAGAGGTAAATCATTTCGTATTACTTTTACATATACATATTATATTGATTAACATATTGCATATTAAAAGAACCTCATATAAAGTTATTTATATGAAAAAAAATTATTATATACAATACTACAATTACCGCAATTTCTGTTGCGCACTAGGAACTATTCCTAACACCCCCATCGAGCCATGTCGAGCTCCTATCGAGCTCATATATATCCAGTTCACACATTTAACCTTGTTGTACCTAGTTTTCGAGCCATGTTAAATGTGACCTCGAAAGCTAGATTCGCGGCGAATGAACTCGTACAGTTTGAAGTATGCTCCAGGATTAAATATCGAGCTTGCAAAACTGAGACGATCTCGATTATGGTGACCTCGAAATATTTACGATCTCGAAAGGTAGTTTCTGAGACGCATCTATCTTCAGGAATGACCTCGGATCAGGGGTTCCGAGCCCTGACGCGCATACGATCTCGAAAGACATGTGACCTTGGGAGATGTCATTAGCCCGAGAGCTGATGAGAAATCTGAGGGACTAAGGCCTTAGAGAGACATGATTATGACTTTGAGTATCCACAAGTGTTATCCACAAGAGACGCAGTCTGCATTTATTGTTGTAAATCCCATAATATCATGGGATATTATTTGGTTAGTTATACGCCCCCTGGTCTTCAGGGGACGTTTCCTTTTATATCTGATTATAGGCATTTAAAGCCATTTATTTTATTTACACCAAAAAGAGTAACTACCCAAAAATATGTGGGATAGTATTCTGCAGCCTTCTCTATAAATAGAGGGGTCATGCGCCATTGTAATGGACCGAAATTCTGAGTCTTGAGAGAAAACTCTGAAGAATTCATGCTAAAGAATTTTCAGAGATAATCTTGAGTTTAATAACAGAGACTCGTGGACTAGGCAGATTTAACTGCTGAACCATGTAAAAATCGTGTGTTTGTATTGTCATATATTAATTGGCCATTATCAGTTATTGTTTACGTGCTCTCCTTTCACTGTTGACGAAAAACGGCGTCAACAGTTTGGTACTTTCATTGAGAGCCTTAAGCATTCATCCCTGAGAAAATCATGGCCACAAACAATCAGAACACACCTGAAGAAAATTACCCAAGGCGTCCTGGAAAACAGCCAATGGAGAATCCGGATGTTGAAGAGAGAAGTGGGTCTTCTGATTCCTGGGGACCACCTCCTCCACCAAGAGATGAGGATATGTACTACAATCCTGAGCGGTACGTTCCTATTGTGGAACTTGAAAACCGGCAGTTGAAACAGCTATTGGCAGAGGCCAACAAACGGAATGAGGAGTTGACAAGGATAGCCGCAGAGGCGTAGGTGGCTCAGCCCCCGCCTCCGCGCGAAAACCAAGTCCCTCCTCCAAGGGACGTGCATGTTCCTCCCCGGAGACCCCGTGGGCGTCCACAAAAAGATGCTTCCACAAGGAGGCCGACTCAACCTCCGGCACCAGCAGAGCCATCCGCTCCACCTAGGCCCCAGAGGAGTACTTGGGCTCGGGCCCCGGCTAACCCGCCTGTGGAAGTGCCTGCAGGAACTGAGAATAACCGAACCCCTGCAGAGGCTCAGACTCAGGTATGTGGGAGCGCACCAAATGTGATCGACCCATCTCGGGCGAATTTCGGACCCTCTAGGCTGCGACAAGGGTGGCAGCCACCGTCGCCTATACAGTTCCCTCCGTCACCCATAAGATATCCTTCGCCCCACCACAGGAACGCTCAACCCGTTCGAGATCAGAATGAAGGGCGTGCGGGGGAAAGACAAGGAAACAGGGAGACTTTCCAGGAGCGGAGAGGCGCCCCGTCTGAGAAAAGTCAGACGTCTCGGTCTCGCACTGTGGAGATGAGGCGACGTGGGAAAAATCCATCACGAAATAACCAAGCAATGAGTTTTACCAATGAAGATTCCGGAGATACCATGTCAGTCAGTAAGCATGACTGAGGTCGTAAGAATACCGGAAGCCGCAAAAATCGTCACGACCTGCGAGATCACCTGAATCAGAGTCGGGGTAATGGTGACCAAACGAATCCTGACTTGAGGAATCTCTTAGATAGGTGTAGAGACCCCTTGCGGAGACGCGAGCCTGGAATCACGATCAATGACAATCAATTCCAGACAGTACCTCATACTGACCCAGTCCAAGAAAGAATCGATCAGCTCGAAAGAGCCTTTAGGATTTTAAAGAATGAACGAGGAAATGGTCGATATGAGGACTCTGACGAGGAGATCGAGCCGTTTGCTCCCCATATTTCCAACACTCAGTTTCCTCAAGGGTTTCGGATCCCTCACGTCCCAACGTTTGAAGGAAAAACTGACCCGTGTAGTCACCTGAGCACGTTCAACACTATCATGAGAGCCAGTAACGTGGGTTACGAGCTCCGGTGCATATTGTTTCCGACATCATTGGCAGGACCTTCCAAAAGTTGGTTCGAAAAATATAAGAGACACTCAATAACCTCATGGGAGCAGTTGTCTATAGACTTTAAGAAGCAGTTCAGAGCAATGATGGGGGTCAGACCAGAAGCATCCACCTTAACTAACGTCCGACAACAGCCGGGCGAAACACTAAAAAGTTACCTAACAAGATTCAATCTGGAAGTCGCCCGAGCTCGGGACGTAGATGACAGAGGACACCTAATGGCTATCCGAGCTGGTGTATTACCGGGAAGTGCCCTTTGGGATGACATGCAAGGGAAACTGGTAAGGTCAATAACCGAGTTTAACAGACGAGCGCAGAGGTTTGTCAATGTAGAGGAAGCGAGGTCGACGCTCAAAGCGACTCCCCAGTCCGAAACTACAACGATAAACATCAACTCTGCCTCAACCTTGGCGAACCCAGCAGCTCCAAAGCCTGCCACGGAGAACCCCTCCAAGAGAAAAAAGAACGAAGGAAGTAACCCCAAAGATGAGGGAGGAAAGAAAAAGAAAGGGGAGAGGTATTTCTCCGTGTATAGGGTATACACCGAGCTCAATGAGTCTCGGGAGAACATATACCTAGCTAATGAAAACCAGGTCCCCTTTAGGCGCCCAGACCCGATGAGAAATCAAAAATCCAAGAGGGATTCCAGTAAATATTGCCGATTCCACAGAGACACCGGGCATACAACCGATGAATGTCGACAACTGAAGGACGAGATCGAAGGGTTGATCTCGAGAGGTTACTTCTGGCAATATGTCAAAAACCAGAGTACTGGTCAGGCGGCCGCGAGCCAGAGAGAAGCCGCACCTCCGATGACACAAAACAATAACTCCCGAGCTCGGGAAGAAGGCAGGCCCCCGCCGATAGATGAAGAGGATGTAATAACCATCTCGGGAGGGCCTCATCTCGCAGGAGGGGGCAGGAATGCCCAAAAGAGGTATGTTAACTAGTTGAAGACAGGGGACGGGTCTCCTTACGAACCCGAACCTAGGGCACCAAAAAGCCAGAGGATTGAAACACAACCAATAACCTTCATCGAGGAAGACGCCTCCCATGTTCAGTCCCCTCATCATGATCCGTTGGTCATTACTCTTCAGTTGGCCAATAAAAGGGTCCACCGAGTTCTCATAGATAATGGGAGCTCAGTCAACATCCTTTATAAAGCAACTCTCGAGAAGATGGGACTCTCCCTTTGCAACCTAAAAGCATGTGCAACTACTTTGTACGGCTTTTCAGGAGAAGGAACTGCCTGTATGGGATCCATTGAGCTCCCCGTGACCTTGGGAGACTATCCAGTCTCGGTGACCAAGATAATGGAGTTCGTGGTAGTAGACTTACCATCTGCCTACAATGTGTTGCTCGGGAGACCCGCGCTGGTCGGGCTGGGGGCAGTTTAATCAGTAAGGCATCTGGCCCTTAAGTTCCTAACCCCTAGCGGAGTCGGGACATTAAAAGGAGACCAATTGGCAGGGAGGGAATGCTATAGCATCTCGTTGAGGGGAAAGAAACAAACGAACACTCAAGCACTCGTTATCATACAAAACAAAGACGGAACGGTTTTAGAAATTGACGAGGAGATTGATCCGAGGATTGAGGAGAAATTTGACCTCGAACCCTTAGAGGAGCTCGAAGAAATTCAGCTCGAGGAAGCTGATCCCTCGAAGAAGGTGAAGGTAGGAAAACACCTCCAAGACGAGGCAAAATAACAATTAATTTGTTTTTTAAAGAAAAACCTGGATGTCTTCGCGTGGTCACACTCAGACATGGTGGGGATAAGCCCGAATGTAGCAAGCCACGCACTAAACATAGACAAAAGCTTTCCTCCGAAGCAACAAAAGCGAAGACAGCTGGACGAAGACAGGAAGAAGGCGCTAAAGGAGGAGGTCGACAGGTTAAAGGCCAACCGATTCATTAGGGATGCCTTTTACCCTGACTGGGTAGCCAATCCGGTGTTGGTCCCAAAGCCCAATGGGACGTGGAGAACCTGTATTGACTACTCAGATCTCAAAAAAGCTTGCCCAAAAGACTGTTTTTCGTTACCAAGGATTGACCAGCTCGTGGATGCCACGGCGAGGCACGGCCTGATGTCGTTCATGGATGCATATTCTGAATATAACCAGATTCACATGCATGCCCCGACCAAGAACATTAGAGCTTCATCACGGATAAAGGTCTATACTGCTATAATGTCATGCCATTCGGTCTCAAGAATGCTGGAGCCACATACCAGCGGCTCGTAAACATGATGTTTTCAGAGCAAATAGGGAACAACATGGAGGTTTATGTTGATGACATGCTTGTCAAGTCTCAACTTAACAAGAACCATGTTGATGACCTCGAAGGGTGCTTCGGCGTGCTCAGGAAGTATAACATGAAGCTAAATCCTCAGAAGTGCACTTTTGGGGTATCTTCAGGAAAGTTTCTGGGCTTTATTGTGAACTCTTGTGGAATCGAGGCTAACCCCGACAAGATCAAGGCCCTGATTGACATGCCCTCACCTCGAAGGAATAAAGACGTCCAAAGTCTGACTGGCAGGATGGCAGCCCTAAGCAGATTCATCTCGAAATCTACAAATCGTGGTCTTCCATTTTTCAACTTATTGAGAGGAGGTAAGAAGTTTAAATGGACGGAGGAATGCGAGCTGGCCTTTCAGGAGCTCAAAAAGCACCTTGCGGAACCACCCATCCTGTCAAAACCTGAAACGGGGGAAGTATTGTACCTATACCTTTCAACCACCGAACACGCGATAAGTACAGTGCTCGTTCGAGAAGAAGAGAGGGTGCAAAGACCCGTTTACTACATCAGTAAAAGATTATTGGGGGCAGAGTCAAGATATCCATTGATGGAGAAACTCGCGCTTAGTCTAATTCATTCATCCTGTAAGCTTCGCCCCTACTTTCAGGCACATCCCATCCATGTGCTGACTGATCAACCACTTAGGCAAGTCCTGTCTAAACCAGAAGCTTCAGGTCGACTTCTTAAATGGGCTGTTGATCTCGGACAGTTCGAGATCACCTACCCCCCGAGAACGACCATTAAGGCACAGGCATTGGCAGACTTTATAGTGGAATGTACGGGTATAGCCGACGACGAGGTAATAACCACGGCCCACGAGCTGTGGAAACTTTACGTCGACGGCTCGTCAAATGAAAATGGAGCAGGGGCAGGGGTCATTTTGGTTACCCCCGCAGGAAGCAGATTTCATTCTGCCCTAAGATTTGGCTTTAAAGCATCGAATAATGAGAATACGAGGCTTTACTCGCGGGACTTCATATAGCAAAGGAGCTCAAAGCTAAAGCTATACACTGCTACAGTGACTCCCAGCTCATGGTTAATCAAATCTTAGGAGAATACCAGGCTCGTGGCACTAGAATGGCAGCTTATCTGGAGAAGGAAAAATCCGCATTGGAGTATTTCGAGTTTTATGCAATCGAACAAGTTCCCCGAGAACGGAACTCAAATGCAGATGCCTTAGCTCGACTCGCCACATCTGCCGAAAATGAAGAGCTGAATGTTGTACCCATAGAACACCTATCATCACCTAGCATTAACGAGCCAGAAGAGGAAGATGTGTGTATGATCAAAACAGAGCCGACCTGGATGACCTCGATAGTTGATTATCTCGAAAATGGAACTCTTCCAAAAGATCAGAATCAAGCTCGAAAGTTGATGTATCAACTTCCCCATTACACAATTTTGGATGGAAGGCTATACCGAAGGGGGTATTCCATGCCGGTACTTAGGTGTGTAACACCTCCCGAAGCTAAGAATATCATTGAAGAAATTCATGAAGGGTTCTGCGGAGATCATACCGGGGGGCATAGCCTGTCCAAGAAGATCATACGCCAGGGATATTTCTGGCCAACCATTAAAACGAATTCTTTCGAGTATGTGAAGAAATGCGACAAATGTCAGAGATTCGCCACGATACCCCGAGCCCCACCATCCGAGTTGACCATGTTGACATCCGAATGGCCTTTCGCGGTATGGGGCATCAACCTCATAGGCTCTCTCCCAACTGGCAAAGGCGGAGTGAAATATGCTGTAGTCGCCGTGGATTACTTCACAAAATGGACGGAGGCTGAACCATTGGCAACTATAACCTCAAAGAAGATCCTTGATTTTGTTGTAAAGAGCATCGTGTGCCGATACGGAGTGCCGAGGAAGATCGTATCCGACAACGGAACCCAGTTCGATTGCGACTTGTTCACCAACTTTTGTGAAAAGAACGATATAATAAAGAGTTTTTCATCAGTGGCTCACCCTCAAGCGAATGGCCAGGTCGAAGCTGTGAACAAAACTCTCAAAATTTCTTTAAAGAAAAAGTTGGAGGAAGCAAAGGGACGGTGGCCCGAAGAATTGCCCCAAGTCCTTTGGGGATACAGGACCACAGCTCGAACCTCAACAGGACATACCCCGTTCTCTCTAGTATATGGCTGCGAGGCAATGTTGCCCATTGAGGTAGAAATCCCAACGATCCGAACTCAGATTTACGATCAAAGTTCAAACCACACTCTGCTCGAAGAAACCCTAGACTTCATTGAAGAAAAAAGAGAAGAGGCTCAGCTGAGAAATGCTGCCTACCAGCAATGAACTACTAGATATTTCAACAAGAGGGTTCAAGATCGAAAGTTCGGAATGGGAGATCTAGTGTTGAGACGCGTATTCTTGGCAACTCGAGATCCAGCAGCTGGAGTGCTCGGGCCGAACTGGGAAGGACCGTACGAGATAGAGTCAATCATCCGGCCTGGTGTGTACAAACTTGCGAGATTGGACGGGAGCCTAGTACCACGAGCATGGAATGGCGAACACCTTAGACCTTACTATCAGTAGTGTAGGAAAAGTGTTGCGTATAACCATGAGTTTCTATTTGTATTAGTTTGTTTGTCTTTTGATTACCATCAAATAAAGATTTATTTCATTCAGTATATTATCTCTTTTTATTTTTTGTTTTTGCAATCTCTCTTAATTTAATAACCTATGGTCACACTCATAGGATATTAAGGGGGCATCATTGGTATATATACCATCGGCTTAAAAAATAAAAAATATATGAAATATGTGGATATAACCAGATACGCGAGCTTAGATAGTTCGGACATAACCGAGTTATCAAAAACATGAAGTATGTGGATATAACCAGATACGCGAGCTTGGATAGTTCGGACATAACCGAGTTATCAAAAACATGAAGCATTTGGATATAACCAGATGCACGAGCTTAGATAGTTCGGACATAACCGAGTTATCAAAAACATGAAGCATTTGGATATAACCAGATGCGCGAGCTTAGATAGTTTGGACATAACCGAATTATCAAAAACAAAAAACGTTTGGAATTAACCAAATGTGCAAACTCAACAGGTTTGGAACAAACCAGCCAAAAAACTAATCAATGATAAGTAGGAACCTAAACCTACTTCGAGATAAATCGAGAACGAGGCTGGAATGTCTTAAAAAAATATATAGTTTCGAACTCTTAACCATATAAGTACTTTTGGGTTCATGGTTAAAGTAATATCCGACTTTGAAAAATAACGAGGTCGGAAGTGGATGATTTGAACAAACTGTGCATGAATGCATTGAGCTTCGAACCTAAATCCACAATATGTTTGTATGAATAAATAAACATAAATGATTCATCCATAAAAAATGTGCAAAATATTTCGAGCCAAGAAATGTAAAGCATATATAAGTAATATTTAAAGAAATTGTATCAGCCCCATGGGCATAAATTAAAATAGTTACAAAAATAAGGGGTCGCAGCCCCAATAAATGATTTCCCCGAGATCAAATTTAAGGAAGAGGAGTCTCCTTGTCCTTCTCAGCATCAGTAGCACTGGACCCCCCAAGACGAATAGCATGACTATCCTTCTGAGCAGCCTCTCGAGCAGCTTCACTTGCCTCAAGACGGGCATTCCACCGCTCAACATATTTGGCCTCGAGGGGGCCCAGGAAGCTGGTATCGAGGTCAGCATTATCAGCCCAAAGTTTGTACATGGCTTGGTCGACCGCTTTCTCTTTCTGCTCCTTATACTCGTCCAGGAGGCGGGCCTTCTCGCTCTCCATGATGTCGAAGGTGGCAGATTTCTCCTCTTCGAGCTTGGCATTGGCCTTCTCAAGACGAGTCTTTGCCTGTTCAAGCTCGGCATTCGTCTTCTCCAACTCCTCGAGACGGGTCTTCATTTTTTCAAGTTTAGACTTCGAATCCTTGAGTTCGTCAGCCATTTTAAGCTCGAGATCCTTTGATTTTTGGGCCAGAGACATGCTCGTGTGCAGCTCGTTGGCCAGCTTATAGTTAAGTTGTGCTGAGACGACAAGGGCCTGAAATACGAAGAACGAATTAGATCGCGAGCTGAGATACAAACATTTAAAGGAGAGTTGCAAAGGTTACCGCAGCAGTAAGTTCGATACTCTTATCATAAAGAGTATTTCAGTCCGAGGCCTTGTGCACGAGGTCCCAATGGTCAGCGCCAAAGCCTGAAAAGCTCTGACCCACTCGAGAGAGGACATCCGAGCCGAGCATGGCCCCTTGGGTCCCAGCAGTGCCATCAAGCACGAACTCCTCAATATGAGGTCGGGCCATCGGCAGCTAGACCTTGGAGACAGAAGGTTTCTTCGGGGGCCGACCGACTGTTATTTGACTATCGGTCGGAGGAAGCGAGAGGGGCGCGGTCGAACCAAATGCATAAACCTGGACAGTCGGTTCCGCGGTTGTGCTCGCAGTAGTCTGGGCCGTTGGGGTCGTCTCGTGGCGTCTAGGGATCTTGGATGGTCGGTCGGTCCTCCGCGGTATTCTCGGACGTTTGCTCTTCTGAGCTCCGGCTCCCCCATCGCTAAAAAGCACAGCGTCGAGATCGGGATCCATGGCACCTGTGCAGTTCCAATCTAAGTTAGACAATGATAATAAGTTTGGAAAGAGAAAAGAAAACCAGGTAAAGAAAAGACCTAACTGGAACTCTTCCTTGAACTAGAGCTCGGGGACCATGAAATTCCCCCATCTTCAGAAGAAGCAGGGGGAGGACCTTCCCTATAGGTGGGTGACAACCTCGAAAGGTCCCTATAATCGTTGGTCCCGTATTGAACAGCTATCCCGTTCCACACCTCGTCTGTAGTATACATGGTGTCGTACTTCCCGAGCCCACTATCAAACCTATGAACACAGTCGTCTACCCAACTCCATATGTAGAAGTGGTATCTATCCTGTGGGCATGAGACTAACCTATTGAGCTTATGCTTTAGTAGAGTGGGGGACCACATTCTCGAGGTATGGAGGGCTTTACCTTCATCCGAATCTGGGCTCGAGGCTTCGTCATTGGCCTCGTTCCCCGACGGCGGACTCCTCCTACGGACTGGAAGTAGGGGCCTTGCCTCTCTCCTCGGAGGGAGGACGCCTGTGGGCAGAGGCACCTGCTCCCAAAGTTCATACTTTTTATTGGACCAGTCAGAGGTGGACTGGCCCTCCCCCAAAAGCCGCACTTTCGGAGCCTATCCTCGTGTAAAAGGTATAAGAGAGACCTCTTACCATGGGGGAGTTGGAGCAGGGTCTCTCTATGCTCCTTCATTGTCTCGTCAGGAGTGGGACGCTGAAAATTGGCTAAAAGACAAGACATATTTCTACTAAGTACGGATCTAAGACCTAAAATCTCGAGCACAGAAATAAAGATAACGAGAATACTTATGAATCCGCCTGAACGAGTAGTGTCGAGACAGGGACAGACCGTCTGTCCAGAAGAAGGCCCTTTTGAAATTAGGCGGATGATTGGGAAGATCTTCAAAGACCTTCTTCTCCTTGGGATAGCTCGAGAGATAATAACAGCCATCCCCTCCCCGAGCTCGGGAGGGGTTACTTTTCTGACAAAAGAGATACAAAATCTCTTGAGGCAAAGGTCCTTTCCACCCCATCTCGTGGTATAAGGACCTCAGGGCAGACAGCACCCTGTAAGAATTGGTGTTGAGTTGGAACGGGGCCAACCCAACGAAATCCGTGAAGTCCTTGAAAAAAGACTTCAAGGGCAACAGTGCTCCCGCCCTCATGTGTTCCTGGCTCCACGCCACGTAGTTCAACCTGGCGTCATGGCCCCCAGGGGCGAAACAACTCCGTTCATGGTCGGCCGGAGCTCGACACTTCAAGGAGCCTAACAGGCTGAGGCCGTGGAAAGCCAGGATTTCAGTTATCTGACTAGTTGTGGTAACTGAACTCCAATAGTGCTTGGCCTCAAACATTTCTCTCCTCGGCTGCGAGGAAGAAAGTTCCCCCATTAGTGAAAATTGGAGCTCTCCTGGATGGTATGCGATAGTGACCTTTAGTGCAGGGTCGAGGGGAATCGGCCTAGGTCCTGAATTGGATTCCGGATAGAGGGCCTCCCGAAGAAGTCTCATCTTCCCCTCTATGACCTCGTCTATCTAGCGGCGGTAATGAGCTTGAATATCCTCCTGCTCGCGCGCAAGCTTGTACTCCCTTATCTGATGTTGATTCCGGGCGAACAGCGATTCTGGGCTCGGGGTTTTTGGCTCGTAAGGGATAGCCAGCAACAACCCCCACCGTCTTTCCAGATTCTGTGACACCTAGCGAGAAAGAAAAAATGGAGAGGGCCATGCATGCAAGAGTTGCGAGCTCGAAGTTACGAGCTCGGGGTTTAGGAACAAAACAAGCTATATATTAAGGCCCTTATTAAAGAGTCAGGACGTGCGTTCCACGAGAAAGGAAGGAGAGTGGATAATTTTTTGAAAATCCCGAAAATCAAGGGAAAAAAGAGTGCCGGTTAACCAGAAAAGGCAGCCTTGGGTTTCGTGCATTTGTCAAGGCCAATGTTTTTTACCCGAAATCTTGGTGTACAAGAAACGTCTCTTAAAATTTTAAAACCCAGAAAACATGAATCTTGCTCAAACATCAAAACTGGATATGAACCAGTGATGTAAATTCTGTGTTGGGTGTCTAAAAAAGCACAAGTGCCTATCGGATAGAAACCTCCTATCATATTATGCTAAGGATGTAAACTAGTACATACACAGACACAGCAAGAACAGCATGAACAAAAACTAACAAAATGGAAAACAAAGATTGCATACTTACACAATAATGGCGATTGCAGAGAGATTGTCGATTGAAGGAGAGGTTGCAAATAAGAACTCACGGACTCGAACAAACCAGGGTTTCTTTGTTTCTTTGGCTGAGAAAACATGCACAGGATAGAAACTTTATAGGAAGGTCTCTGGTTTCGTTTTTTCTTCTTTTCTTGCTTCTAGTGAACGAAAATAAAAATGAAGATGGTGAGTGGGGTCTCGTATATATAGATGGAAAAAGGGGTATTAATCCTGGGTGTTGAATAAAATCCTTGCTAGATCCAACGGATGGGGATCAATGACAAGATGGCGCCGAAAAGGTGGCAGACGGATGATCGTGGGCATGTTTCCAAGGTACTCAAGTACCAAAAATGAGCAATACCTGGCTGACGCGTGTCCATTTTCAAAAAGTGTATGACGGTATGGTTCCCGAGGAAAGTAGTTCAAAAGTTTCCTTCTCTTAGGATTCGAACAAATACTTTTGAGGTGGCAAGATGTTGTACCCAGTTTTCAAGCCATGTTAAATGTGACCTCGAAAGCTGGATTCGCGGTGAATGAACTCGTACAGTTTGAAGTATGCTCCAGGATTAAATATCGAGCTTGCAAAACTGAGACGATCTCGATTATGGTGACCTCGAAATATTTACGATCTCGAAAGGTAGTTTCCGAGACGCATCTATCTTCAGGAATGACCTCGGATCAGGGGTTCCGAGCCCTGACGCCTATACGATCTCGAAATACATGTGACCTCGGGAGATGTCATTAGCCCGAGAGCTGATGAGAAATCTGAGGGACTAAGGCCTTAGAGAGACATGATTATGACTTTGAGTATCCACAAGTGTTATCCACAAGAGACGCAGTCTGCATTTATTGTTGTAAATCCCATAATATCATGGGATATTATTTGGTTAGTTATACGCCCCCTGGTCTTCAGGGGACGTTTCCTTTTATATCTGATTATAGATATTTAAAGCCATTTATTTTATTTACACCAAAAAGAGTAACTACCCAAAATATGTGGGATAGTATTCTGCAGCCTTCTCTATAAATAGAGGGGTCATGCGCCATTGTAATGGACCGAAATTCTGAGTCTTGAGAGAAAACTCTGAAGAATTCATGCTAAAGAATTTTCAGAGATAATCTTGATTTAATAATAGAGACTCGTGGACTAGGCAGATTTAACTGCTGAACCACGTAAAAATCATGTGTTTGTATTGTCATATTTTAATTGGCCATTATCAGTTATTTTTTACATGCTCTCCTTTCACTGTTGAAGAAAAACGGCGTCAACAAACCTCAAGACCTACCTTGTTCCCCCATTGATCCCCTATCGATCTCATATTGAGCTCATAGAAAGTCTCATCAAGCTCATATCGAGCCATATCGAGCCAGTCAAAACAGAACTTACAATTTTCAAAACATGATAGAATTTGTTATCATTTTAAATAAATAGCTTACCCCATCATCGAGCCACGACTAGGGTGTCTTCCACGTTAGAAACCATGCTGGATCGTGACACCCTATCTTCATATCCCTCAGAGTCTTGTTGGGAATGTCTCCAAGCATCCACTTACAGAGTGTCCTATACTATTTGACATCTGGCTTCTTGAGAGAGTAGAGCCCAATGCCTCCTCTGTATCTCCAGCTGAACCAATGCGAGGTCTCTTCCTTGTTAGATCAGTGTAGTCCTCAAACTGTTCTGGTCTGCGTCTTCTCCTCTTAAACTGAACCTCATGCACCTCCTCAGGGTTGACAATAGCGACTCCTGGAGTCACAACATCAGGTGTCAGAACAATGGTGGGAGGAGTGGTTGGATCAAGTTCAAAGTCATTTGAAATATCCAGTGACTCTGAGTCTGAATCTGCCCTGAAGTCCCTCGATCATTCCTTAATAAATGTCAGGATCTGTGTAACGTCCCAAATTACCTAATAAGGCTTAGGGCCTTAATTAGGGGACCAGGATGGCAAATTATGGAAGTTATGTGATTATGTGATATATATATGTCTATCAATATGTGACTTGATATGCATGTTTAGGTGTATTAAATATGCATGTGGGCCCATTTCTAATTAATAGGGAGATTATTGTAATTTGGTCTGTTATGGGTATATTTGGAATATATGTGATATATATGTGGGACCACATTATTATGTGGATATATTTGGGTTACTCGGCACGAGACAATCCTAGGGAGCAAGCTAGTGGGAAAGTCACAACGAGACTCAAACTTGAATCGGGGTGAGTCAAGGGGTATATTGGGTATTTAGCACATTACCAGGATATTGGGTAATGGAAATAAATATTTGATGATATATTGGGAGTTAGTGAGATCATGAGGAAATTCTAGGAATTTTGACTATGATTATATCAATGGACATTTTATTATGGTTACAATAACGTACTAAGTAAATATTTGTCTTTAATTCTCAAGAGTGCAGTATCATATTTATAGTGGAGTAATCATGAGATTAATAAATATGATTATTGAATCAAAGAGTTTTGGTTAATAATCTTTTATTTATTGGAGCTTGAAATTATTGGTCCATAGGTCCCCGCAGCGACATTATCAACACTATTCAAGGTAAGAGTTGATACATGGGTCAAACTATGAATGGGCTATTTCAGAGAATATTTATTCTTCGGGATAAATATGCAATTACGTGATAATTGAAGTTGTACAATTTGTTATTGCATTAGTGCAATTTTCTAAATTGCATAGAAATAAAAGAATTTGATTTTAATCAATTATTTTATTTAAGTGTGAAATGATAAATATGGATAGTCAAAATTTTGTTTTGATTATTATATTTATTTAATTAATAATAAAATGATAATGAAAATTCAAATTTTGAATTTTGAATTTTGAAATTTAAGTTGTTATCTTTTCTTTAAAAAGATGATACCTTATTTGAATTTTTAATATTTAATTAATTAAAATAAAAATGCATGAAAAATCAAATCGCATTTTTCAGGGAAGTGCTACACACATAGGGCTTCTTGGACTACCCTATGCATATACCACTACTGATGGTGATTATTTATTGGTTTTTTATTTTATTTAATTAATTAATTAAACATTTTGAAAAGGGTTTTAAAATGGAATGTAAGACTTTGTCTTTAATCATTTATTTTATTATTAAAGATGATCAATTTTATTATTATTATTATTATTATGTCTATATATTCTATTTGATAAAAAATACGAAGAGATCTTTAAACAGAAAAGAAAAACTGATCATCTTTTCACACAAAAAGAAAAACCTTTCTCTCTAGCCTATAATCAAAAGTCTCATGTGTTAAGAATATTTTTTATTCACAAATATTGATTCTTGTTCTCTATGTGTCCACCCACATCTTGAGGTGTAGAGAACATCTTGGAAGATCTAGGTATGAGTACTATAGCAAGGATAGGAATATTGAAATATATACGAAGAGATTCAATGATTCTTGATAGGCTACAAAAGGTAAATCATTTCGTATTATTTTTACATATACATATTATATTGATTAACACATTGCATAATAAAGGATCCTAAATTTGTTTATATGAAAAAAAAATTGTTGTATACAATACTATCATTACTGCAATTTTCTTTGCGCACTAAGAACTGTTCCTAACAATTGGTACTGGAGCCATCTTTAACCCCTGCATGTGTCAATTACTGTGTGGGTATCATATGGATTTTTTTTTATATTATGTGTAATATATGAATGGATGGATGTTTATGAATGAATTTTTTATGTTCTAGAGGGTTGGTATTCATGGTGTTTTTGGATTAGGAAAAGTTCTTAAATTTTCTAGATATACAAAAATTGTAAGCCATTTTGGGGCATACGACTTTTGTAATTTATTTTTGAAATTCTGGATAAAATTTTGTTGTGGCTCGAGCCCCGAGCTCGAATCCCGAGGCCCGATCCTGCACCCTGTGCCGCCCGAGCCTGCACCCCGCGCCCATGCACCCCACACTTCTTGCGCACCAGCACCCATTCTGAGCCCGCTGCACTGCGCCCCTGCGCCGAGCCTCCCGTGCGCCCCACGCCTTGCTGCGCCTTTGCCAGCCACCCATGGCCTACCAGCCACTGCCCACCATTGACACACCCATTAGGGTTTGTGTCATGCAAAGCCTAATGGATGTGTAATTATCCATTTGGGTCATTTTAAGCCCAATATAATTAAAAGTGTTTTAATTATAATTTTTGAATTAATTGTGGTGAGTCCAAATTCCAATTGGGCCTCAATAACCCAAATTTTAATTATTTTAAAGTTGTTTAAAATAATTAAAAGGTTATTTAATTCATAATGGATAATTAAAATGGTAATGGCCCAAAAACTAAAAGAGAAGATCTAAGATCAAAGGAGTTGCTCTTCATTAGGCCTTAGTTAGTTTAATTATTTTTGTGTATTTTCTTAGCAAGTGTTGTAATTTTCTATAAATACCCAAAGCATCCAACCCGCATTTATTTATTTGCATGAACATGATTAAATTGTTTAATACTTTATCATGCATTATAACATGCCATACATATTACCCACACAGTACATATTAAGCATGCATTTTTTTTAGCAACGTGCTTAGGATTGATTATATGTTTTTAATTGATAACTCATATAATTAATTTAGTCTTAATTAGTTAAGATAGTAAAAAGAATTCAAAGTGTTTATTTTCTTATTTAATAAAATTGTTTTATTAAATTAAACGGTATTCTATTTAAAAATGCAAAATAAAATCTAGGCACAATTATTTATGTTGCATAATTGGATTAGTATTTATTAGAATATCATTTAGTAAAATTAATTTAATTAGTTTTACAATCAAATTGATAAATATTGATTTTGAGAAAAACACACTTTTTTAAAAGTAGTGAGTAGGAGAGGGAATTATGACAATAAGTCTCATAGTCTCCATTATTGGTTTAACAACGAGAGGCATAGGAAGGGCCTCGTGTCGCCTCCATTTGTGGTTCCCTAAGGAAAGGCTTCCGAATATGTTTATTTTATCTCAAGGTTGATTTCTTATAAGAGAATAAGATCAGTGATGTATTTCAAGTTTGACTGACCATAAGGCACACTCTTGAGTTAAGTCATTAATCGAAAAATAATGGGTTACACTCCAAAGATGTATCTAGGCTTTCAAGCATGCTACTACATCTTGACCTAACTAACGGTAATTCATAAGTCAAAAGAGAAAAATGAGTTTTTAAGTTTTCACTTATTGAGTTGAGATCTTGTCTCAAGATTAATTTGTGATTAGTCTGACCTACCCTAGGGCGATCCATTAATTTTCAAATTAATCTATTGTGGACTAGTAACTAATTTTTTACTTGTCAATTTTATGTGTTGCATTCATCATCATGTTTACTATTCCAAATATAAAATTATATTTATTATATGCATTAATTCATTATATTATATTTATTTATTTTTGAGCAATATGTCCAATCCAAACCCTGTAACTGCTTTACTTGCTAATGAGAAATTGACCGATGATAACTATATGAAATGGAAATTGAACATGAACATTGTTTTGATATGTGAAAACCACATGTTTGTCCTAAATGAAGAATGTCCTGAGGTTCCTGCTCTCACTGCTGCCAAAATTACTAGAGAAAAATATGACAATTGGATCTTATCTAACAATAAGGCCAAATGTTATATGCTTGCTAGTATGAGTGATGTGCTCAGAAAGAAGTTTGAAACTGTTGAAACAACTTATGAGATTTGGGAATCTCTACAAGGCATGTTTGGCCAGCAATCTGATAAATGCAGACATAATGCTACTATAAGCTTCATGAATATGAAAATAAAGAAAAATGTTTTTGTTAGAGAACATGTCCTAGACATGATCAACATATTGAACGATGCAGAAATTCATGGTGCGACCATTGATGAGAGAACTCAAGTAAGTGTGATACTTGAATCTCTCACACCAAATTTTGCGGCATTCGCTACCAACTATTTTATGAACAAGTTGTACAACATGACCCAACTGCTGAATGAGTTGAAATTTTTTGAGTCTCTAAACAACAATTACACTAAGGTTGAGGAGGCAAATGTTGCTGTAACCAAGCTTTCCACTTCAAATGGTAATTCAAAGAAAAGGAAGGGTGGCCAAGGAAAGGACAAACAACCAGTGTAGACCAACAAGTCTTCCAAGAAGAAGAATTCTGCAAAGAAGTCCAAAAAGAAGGCAATGAAAGGATCATGCTTTCATTGTGGAGTTTATGTTCATTGGAAAAGAAATTGTCCTAAGTACCTGGCTGAACTAAAAGACAAAAAGAAGGGTAGGGGGTCTCGGCAGCTGAAGTTAGAAAAGTTGGCCTAGTTTTTAATAATAATAAATTTATTGTGTTGGACAATGTTTATTTTATTCCTAAATTTTCTAGAAATTTGATTTCCTTATCAAAATTGCATGAACAAGGTTTTAATATTTCTTTTAATAATAATTCTATTGTTATTTTGAAATATGATTTTGACATTTATTCTGCAAAGTCTGAAGGTGGACTTTACAAGTAAGAGTTCAATGTTGAGCATGTTTATAATTATGAAGTATTTAAAACTGCAAATCTCAGATCTATTAACAGACAAAAGACAGATTCTGATAGTGAAACATATCTGTGGCATTTGAGATTGGGACATATTGCTCTAGACATAATTAACAGACTAACAAAGAATGGTCCTTTAAGAGAACTATTTATTGGTTCTCTCCTAGTCTGTGAATCCTGCCTAGAAGGAAAAATGACCAAGAGACCTTTCTCTTTTAAAGGTTCAAGAGCCATATAACCAATTCAACTTGTACATACAGACGTTTGTGGTCCACTAAATGTCCAAGGAAGAGGAGGTTATGAATATTTCGTCACTTTCATTGACGATTATTCAAGATATGGTTACCTATACTTAATGCAAAGGAAATCTGAATACTATGGTAAGTTTAGAGAATTATGAGCATAAGCTAAAAAAACAATTAGGTAAATCACTAAAAGTACTTTGATCAGATCGAGGTGGAGAGTACTTAGATTATGAATTCGATGACTATTTGTGTGAGCATGGAATTCAATCCCAACTCACTGCGCCTGGAACGCCACAAGAAAATGGTGTTTCAAAAAGGCAGAACAGAACGTTATTGGATATGGTTAGATCGATAATAAGTTTCTAATCATTGTCTTTGATATTCTGGGGTTATGCAATAAAATGTGCTCTATACATACTCAATGTTGTTCCATCTAAGTCTATTCAGAAAACACCATTGGAATTATGGAATGGTACTAAACTGAGTTTATGCCATTTCTGTATATGGGGTTGTCCTGCACACGTGCCTAAAGGAAAGACTGGGAAGTTGGAATCACACACTGAAGTGTGCATGTTTGTAGGATATTCCAAAGAAACAAAAGGTGGTATATTTTATAGTCCTAAAGATAACAAAATGTTTGTATCTAAAAATACTACTTTTATGGATCATGACTATATAAATAACTACAAACCTCAAAGTAAAGTTGTACTTGAGGAAATGGTCTCAAGTAAACAAGACCAATCACCAGCAGAGAAAAATGAAAAACGGCCAGAGGATATCGCTAGTTCTAGTCAGAACAATAGAGAGCTTCGTCATAGTGGGAGGGTTGGCAAACTACCAGTACGCTATGAACATGAACTTCAAATGCTTGTGTCTAACACAAACAAAGATGATCCATTGACATATAGAGATGTAATGGAAGATTCTGACAAAGAAAAATGGCTAAACGCCATGGACCTTGAAATGGAATCAATGTATTCCAATTATGTCTGGATTGTTGAAGATCCACCTGAATATGTTAAACCTATTGGTTGCAAATGGATATTCAAGAAGAAGAGAAGTGCAGATGGGAAAGTAAAGATTTTCAAAGCAAGGCTAGTGGCAAAAGGCTACACACAAAAAGGAGTTGATTATGAAGAAACTTTTTCACCTGTGGCCATGTTCAAATCTATCTGCATACCCTTATCAATAGCTGCTTGCATGGATTATGAGATTTGGCAAATGGACGTTAAAACAACTTTTCTAAATGGTTATCTTGACGAAACCATTTACATGTCTCAACCACAAGGGTTCGAAGTTAAAGGTCAGGAGAAAAAAGTTTGCAAGCTTCTTAAGTGTATTTATGGACTTAAACAAGCTTCAAGATCTTGGAATCTTAGATTTGATGAAACAATCAACGTTTGGTTTTGAAAAAAAGATTGATGAACCTTGTGTTTACAAAAAAATCAAAGATAAGATTGTGGTATTCTTCATTCTTTACGTTGATGATATTCTACATATTGGGAATGACATAGAAACATTATCAAAAGTAAAGAAATGGTTAGCTGAGCAATTCCAAATGAAGGATATTGGAGAAGCCAAATATGTTTTGGAAATTCATATCTGTAAAGATCGAAAGAACAAAGTTTTGGCACTGTCTCAAGCAACTTATATTGATAAAGTGCTAGTACGCTTTGGCAACTCTAAGAAGGCACTATGCCTACCCGGTCAGGAGTTAAATTGTCTAAAGAACAATGTCCACAAACACCTTCGGAAGAGGAGGACATGAGACAGTATTCCTATGCCTCTATAGTAGGCAGTCTAATGTATGAAATGTTATGCACTAGACCTGACATCTGTTATGCAGTAGGGATAGTCAGCTGTTATCAATCCAATCCTGGATTGAGTCATTGGACAGCAGTAAAGAATATTCTCAAGTATCTTAGACATAATAGAGATTACATGCTTGTGTACTTAGGTGGAGACCTAAACCCTACTGGATATACTGATTCATATTTTCAATCAGACAAAGATAGTCAAAAGTCGACATTTGGATCAGTTTTCACACTTGGAGGAGGTGTTGAAGTTTGGAGAAGTATTAAACAATCCAGTATTGCAGACTCCACCATGGAAGCTGAATACATAGCAGCTTGTGAAGTAGCTAAAGAGGTTGTGTGGCTCAAGAAGTTCTATATTGATCTGGAAGTTATTCCAGACATGGATCAGCCACTTATTTTGTATTGTGATAACAGTGGGGTAGTAGCTAATTCAAAGGAACCCAGAAGTCACAAGAGGGGAAAGCACATCAAGAGGAAATATCACTTGATCCAAGAGATAACCAATCGAGGAGATGTTACTGTCTTGAAGATTGCCTCTGAAGATAATCTTGCAGATCCATTCACAAAGACTTTATCTACTAAATCTTTTCAGGGACATTTAAGAAGCATGGGGTTAAGGGAAATGCCTCATTTGCTTTAGGGCAAGTGAGAGATTGTTGGGAATTGTGCCCTTAAAGCAATTGTAGTTGACAATGGTTTTAATGAAATAAATGAATGAATTGAATTATTGTATATATGTAGCTTATGTACTATATTATGGTAAATAATATTGAGTAAATATCATAAAATTCCCAAGTTCATCCATGTGGTCTCAATTTCATATTGGTATGAGAGGATCGAGATTGAGATAATGAACTTAAATAGTTCGCAGTAAAATAAAGTTACGAAATATTTAGATTAATTACTGCTAGTACGGTCCACTAGTATTATGAATACATGTTGTTGATGGTGAAAACTCGTCAACGATGTTAGGTCGGAAAACTCAAAGGTAAATATGAAAATGACTAGATATGAACGTAGAATATATTTAAGGAAAAATAAACTCAGATCAACAATGGAGTAAGCCTGTGTATATCGCTTAATAACCTCAGCATACAATGAATTTTCCAACCCCCTTGCTGGAGGGGTGAAGGTCTATTTATATTGGGGCTGTAATGGCTCCTGATACATTGTGGTCCCAGGGAAGAAGATTGTACATAGGTACATTGTCAGGGTTGTGGCACAGGTCATAGTGGAGCAGAAGGTGGTGGTGTCGGCCTGGTACATAGCCAGAGGTACATAGGTAGTGCCTCTATTCTTTGTACAAATCCATACCACCACTACTTATACGATACAGATGTCAGGGTCACGCCTCTGTCCTTCTCATGGTTGTACATTCTGCACCCGTATACGTACAGGTACCTTGTACCTGCTCACATCCTCCATACTTGAAGATCCTTCTCCCATCTCCAAAATACATCTTCTCTCATCACCTTCTAATATTTTTCTAAGTGTTGGACACATTTACTAGTTCCCCTTCTCTACTTGGGGAGCAAGGGACATATGGCACGTGGTGAGGCATTGAAGCCCTCACTACGTGTGGCTCTCCTCCATGCCCTGGTGTCATGACAAAGAGGCTCTTGGACATTTTTCATGTGGGCAAAGGGCCTTCGTCCCATAGGCATGTCACTATATTCGGAGCAACATGATGAGGTGTTGTCGCTCCGTGTGGTGTACGGGGGTGCACAAGCCTTCTCGGCAGCCTTCACCTACCCAACCTCCAAGATGGTGCATAGCACGAGGCGGATGCTGGTGATGCGAGGCAGGTGGCGCGAGGCACCTGGGTGCGTGGGGGCGTGATGTCTCACGAGGTGCCAGGTGCGTGGTAGGTGGCACGAGGCACCATTCACTTCGCGAGACCCTTTGTGCCTCGCAGGGTGCATACGCATGATGGCCTTCACATAGCGAGGCCCTTGGTGCCTCTAGGTTATGGAAAAAGCGGCTATGAAGGGCATGTGCACACTCGGGCATTCACGATGCTCGAGGATAGGTCTCACCATGCGAGACCCTTGGTGCCTCGCTGGGTGCATACGCATGGTGGCCCTCGCATAGCGAGGTCCTTGGTGCCTCTAGGGTCCGGACGAAGCGGCTATGAAGGGCATGTGCACACTCGGGTGTTCATGAGGCTCGGGGATGGGTCTCACCATGCGAGACCCTTGGGGTCTCGCTGGGTGCATACGCATGGTGGCCCTCGTATAGCGAGTGAGGCTAGGCCTCGCGTAGCTAGGCCCCTCGTGCAACAGCCCTCGCACCGTGGCCCCGCGCATGGCTGCCTTCCCGTCATTGCTCCTCACGCAGCTACCCTCGCGCCTCAGCGTGACACCTCAACGTGGGCCTCTCATAGCGAGAGTGACATCCCAGGGGACCCGTACGTGGATCCTTAGGCACGCGCTTGAGGATTGTCGAGGTGGCTTCATCTGGATACTCCCCCCATACACAAGCCCTTCAAGGATAAACTTTTCTTTAAATATTCTTTGGGAAATTATTCCACATTCACACGTAGGTACTTGACGCCTCTAGTACCCCATAGCTGTTTACTTCAATAAGGGACCGGACCTTTTTTCCCTGGTGAATTTTTGGCATCAACACACGTGACCTAAATCCGGGTTACAAGTGTAGTAGGACACTTTAGTGGAGTTACTTTGCATACTGAGAGTATGTAGAATTGGACCAAATGTCATTTAGTAATACTTATTTGAATACTGTTTCGTAGTTGTAATGCCCTACTACCCAGGGACCGTTATGCTGTGAATTTTAAACAGTGCTAAACTCGCTAAACGAGTCATTTGGAAATAATTGTGTAACTAAATGTGATTAATGGTTTAGGGTTAAAATTTTTGGTCAAAGATAAAACGTTTATTGTATACATTGGGATCCCAAAATATAATTTAAAGGTTAATTACAATAAAAAATTTACAACCAGCCGATCTAATCGACAAAATAGGGTTTAACCCTAGTTCCTCTTTAAACCTTCGGCCGTGGTGGTCAAGCAGCCGCATATGTACACATCATCACCTAAGCCCTCCAACTTAAGGATGGCCCAACTTTCTTTTTTCTTTACCTACACCACATAGCACCTGTGAGGCGAGGCTCAGCAAGAAAACTCAACATGCTCATAAATAGATAATAACATGTCACTAAATCATAATAAGCATGCCTAACAGTAATAACCCTATTCATGCATGCAAGAAAGTCCAAATAAATGATTATGGGGTCCTGCGCCCTGTGTAGATGACTGTCAAGTCAATCTGGGGTCCTTCACCCTAAATAGATGACCAATGAGTCTATGTCTGGGGACCTTCTCCTTGAACAGATGACTAATGAGTCTATCTCTGGGGACCTGCTCCCTAAATAGATGGCTAATGAGTCTATCTCTGGGGATCTACTTCCTGAATAGATGACCAATGAGTCTATCTCTGGGGATCTACTCCCTGTATAGATGACTAATGAGTTTGTCTCTGGGGATCTGCTCCTTGAATAGGTGACTAATGAGTCTATCTCTGGATAGGAGACTAATGAGTCACTCTCTGGGTAGGTGACTAATGAATCACTCTCTAAGTAGAAGACTAATAAGTCTCTCTCTGAGGATCTGCGCCCTAAGCCATGTGACGTTTTAGTCACCTGAGCCTTTTGGCCCTGGCTCTAAGTAACTAGCCTTTAGACTAGACAAGCACTTTAGTTTTCTTCGACCTTAGGGTCGGTCAAGAATTTAATGCTCATGTTGATTAGATCTAATCATTTCGGCTCTGCGTTCAATACAATAACGTTGTTCTTGACTCGTAGGTCAATTCCATACGACCAGCGCTCAATACTATTGTCGATCATGACTAATAAGTCAAGGCTTCACGACCAATGCTAACACCAATGTCATTTCTGACTAATGAGTCAGTGCCACTCACAAGTAAGCAATGCAACCAGGCATATATCATATGTCAAATATCCAAATATAGGGTATTCAACATGCTTACTCAACAATCACCAGCATAATCATGATCCTGCACATTTACAGAGACTCAAGCTTTGATCAATTACATATTCAATATTCATGCCATGCCCTAATCACATGTATCAATGCATCACATGCATCACATACTAGGTGCAGTTTTCTTACCTTTGGTCCAAGCACAGGTTACCAATAAACGACCCTCAAGCACGATCTTGTTTCCAAGCCCTTAGCGATAACCTGGTCACAACCATAATATAAAACCCCATAAAAAATGAGTAAATAAATACTTCTAGACCAAATCCTAGCCTCCGGGACGTCGAATCCTACTCAACTAGGTAGTAGGATCGATCACAGTCCCTTAGAGTTAAGTTCCCACGGCTAAAAATCAAATCTGGGAAAATTGCACAGGCCGGTCGCGACTTGGCCCTGAAGGTCGCGACATGCCTCCAAGAGAGAGAGCCTCTTCCTAGGCTTTAGGATGCAGGTCGCGACTTGGCCCCTCTTGAGTCGCAGTGCGCCCCCAAGGCAGAGCCCTCGTGGCTCCTAGTTCATCCAGGTCGCGACTTGCTAGAACAAGGTCGCGACTTGACCACGAAACCAACCATTTTCTACGATTTTTCTCATTTAAAATCCTCCAAAAACCTATCTAAACACATCCAAATCCCAAAATCAAAGTTCCGAAACATCCTAATTTCCCAAAACCATGAAAACTCAAGTCTCAATCCATTCAAAAGCTCATCAAAACATAAAATCCAATCAAAGCTTAAAAACTTAAAACTTAAAACTTGGATTACCTCCGATTGAGTCGTTTCCCAATTAAATCCTCCAGCTAATAAGCTTCTAATCTTTCCTAGAATCGCTATGCCTCAATCCTTGCTTGAATACAAGTCCTAAAACTCGAGTTTCCTTCGAAAATGCGAATGGGTGTCGAAAAAGGAACGAGAGAGAGAGAGAGAGAGAGAGAGTGAGAATGTCTTTTATAATTCCAATAGGTTACTTCGAGCTTAAGTAAACTCAAGCAAATCCTAATGCTCGGGGACCCAAAAACGCCCCTGGGGTAAAATAGTATAAATTCCCAGAATTCCCTCCTGATTTCACTAACTCCTAATTTATCATCAAATAATCATTCCCATTACCCAATATCCCGGTAATGTGCTAAATACTCAAAATACCCCTTGACTCACCCCGAGTCAAAATTGGGTCCCGTTGTGACTTTCCCACTAGCTTGCTCCCTAGGATTGACTCGTGCCGAGTAACCCAAACATGACCATATAATTATATAGTACCACACACATACCACATATATGCCAAATATACCCATAACGGGCCAAATTATGAAAATTGCCTAATTAAACAGAAATTGGGCCACATGCATATTTAATACACCTAAACATGCATATCAAGTCATATTATAGTATTATTCACATAAACACATGATAATACACATAAATATCATATAATCACATAATTCCATAGTTTTCCATCCTAGCCCCATAATCAAGGCCCTAAGCCTTATTAGGAAATTTGGGACGTTACAACTATCCCGCCCTTACAGAAATTTCGTCCTCAAAATTTTAACTGAGTAACCCGGAATATCAATCCCGCATATCTGATTCCACTTCCCAGGTCACTCCCTCGACCTTACTATTTCTGCATAATACCTTAACCAAAGGTACAACTTTGTTTCTCAGAACATTGTTCTTTCTGTCTCAAATCTGTGCTGGCTACCCTTTACAGGTTAACTTAACCTCTAATTCCAGATTCTCATAACTCAACACATGAGTCTCATCTAACACATGTTTCCTTAACATGGAAATATGAAATACATTGTATATGGCCGACAGTGCCAAAGATAAGGCCAATCTATAGGCAACCTGATCGATCCTATCCAGGATTTCACACGGTCCCACAAATCTAGGGCTCAACTTGCCCTTACCTCCTCACCTCTTTTCCATGGTGAGACTCTAAGGAAGATATAGTCTTCCACTTGTGTAACGCCACACGTCACTATGGCTGCTTTCTGGAATGATGACTGGCCCTACAAACCAACACAAGTCTTTCCAGCATGCTTTGTCCTCACTCGCACGCTTCTTGGGAAAACTTCCCAGGAGGTCACCCATCTTGAGATTACTCCAGGTCAAGCACGCTTAACTTTGGAGTTCTCAAGTGATGGGCTACCGAAAAGAAGATTCATCTTGTTGATATAGGTAGTACCCATCAATCCATTTAAGCCATCTTCAACTGTGTAGTCCCATATCTACACAGTCTTAGAATCATCACACTTGACCTTCCCCATGCGATGTGGGATTGCACAACTTTACCCAGTCTTTCCCCCCATGGATCACGGGATACTGACTGTCACAATCACCCACACTTAGGGGTCCGATGTCCCCATCGGCCACACTTCCGGCTGGGTCAAGGCTCTGATACCATTTGTAACGCCCTACGTCAATATGGCTACTTTCTGGAATGATGACTGGCCCTACAAACCAACACAAGTCATTCCAGAGTGCTTTGTCCTCACTCGCATGCTTCTTGGGAAAACTTCCCAGGAGGTCACCCATCTTGAGATTACTCCAGGCCAAGCATGCTTAACTTTGGAGTTCTCAAGTGATGGGCTATCGAAAAGAAGATGCATCTTGTTGGTATAGGTAGTACTCATCAATCCATTTAAGCCATCTTCAACTGTGTAGTCCCATACCTACACAGTCTTAGAATCATCACACTTGACCTTCCCCAGGCGATGTGGGATTACACAACTTTACTCGGTCTTTCCCCCCATGGATCACGGGATACTGACTGTCACAACTTGGAATTCCACATTCCTACATTTCAAATTAACAAAACTTTCCCATTTACTCTGAGAAGCGAGAATCTTTGCTCTAACCATTTCAATAGCCTCAATGATCCTCTAAACCACCTCAAGATCCAAATATAACATCTCACTCATCTCATCCCAATGAATGGGTGATATACATTCCCTACCATACAACTTCTCATAAGGTGCCCCTCCAATAACTGGATAATTCTCTCTCTGATTTACCATCAGTCTGAGGATAATAAACTGTACTAAACTCCAACTGTATACTCATCGCCTTCTGGAACCTTCCCCAAGACTTGGAAGTAATAACAGGGTCCTCATCTAATAAGATAGACCTTGCACTCCATGATGGCATACTATCTATCTCACATAGAGACTTGTATATTGATCAACTGTATTACTTGTCCTTACTGATACAAAGCGAGTTGATTTTGTATACTAGTCCATAATGACTCGAACAAAATCATGCTGACCCACAATCCTGGGAAGCCCCACCGCGAAACCTATCGCGATGTTTTCTTTACTTCCACTATAGAATACACAAAGGCTGCAATGGCCTTACTGATTTCTGATACTCTGTCTTGACCTGCTAACAAATTAGGAACTTTGCCACGTATTCAATCATATCCCTCTCCATCCCAGGCCACAACTATAAAGCTTTCAGATTTTGGCACATCTTCATGATGCCTAGATGAAGAGAATAAGAGGGTAATATGAGATTCATCCAGAATCTCCCATTTAATTCCAATGTCCATCGGATCCTAAGTCTGGTCCCTATACCACAATACACTCATACCTGACACTGCATAGTCCTTAGCTAATCCAGCTAAGACATTTCCCTCAATTTTCCCCATATGTGGATCCCTCAACTGTTTTTTTTCCTCTTGATCCTCTCTACAAGAGTAACTCAAACATAATGTTGGCCACCTGGCCAAACAGTAACTCTACTCTAGTTCTAGTCACACCCTTCAACTAACATGTTGCTTAGGCAATCACCTTTTCCTGACAATGAGGTGTCATAATAACCTACAAACTGGTTTTGATCTGTAAGAAGACTCAGAACTCTTCCACAAAGTACATATAATATCCTGCCTGTCCAAGGAAACTCATGACCTCTAAGGCATTCCTTGACCTTGGCAAATCTCTAACTAACAATAGACCACAATACCATCGATCAAGACGATCAAAAATCCAATTCGGATAATCTTTAAATACTATGTTCATCTTATCCATCAAAACAACTCTGCATAAGTCAAATCCACAAGACATAACTCAGCACTCCTAGTTCCCTTATTTGATATAAAACCAGGCTTCTGCTTATCCTTCTCCCTGATCCTCAGCTGGTAGTAACCAGATCAAAGATCAACCTTAAAGAATATCGTCTTACCCAATAACTGAACCTTTAGTTTTTACAGCTCTACTGAAGTTGTACAATATAGTGCCCTAGACCTGGTTTCGTCTCTGGCACCAATCTAATCACCATTATATCTCTTTGTGTAAAAATAACCTTGGCAAATCCTTTGGAACACATCTAGAAATTCGCAGACTAATCCAGTCTGTCCTGGTCCCACTGGCACGACCTGAGTGGTATTCACCACACTATCTAAGAGCCCTATGCATCCTCCTGCAATAGGTCTCTAGCTCTAAATATAGATGGCATAAGCATACGAGGTCCATGCGCTGTTTCAACAAATACAAAGATTTTTCACCCTCAAGCCCAAGAGTTACCATCCTTTCCTTGCAATCTATCACTGCCCCATACTTGGGTAACCAATCCATATCCAAGATTGTATCGAAGTCAGTCATATCCAACCCTATCAAATCAAATGATGAGACCCTTCTCACCATAACTTAACCTGTCTCTTAAAATTACCAATAGAGTATCACATTCTCATCACAACATAACCATGTAATCTGCATATCAAGTCTATGCCTCTCTTGATGCAACAAGCAAAGAACAACATGGCACCAAAACTAGTCAGCATAATTCAAAAATTAGAACTAGGAAGCTGACCTGCCACTACTGAAGAACCAACCTCAATCTCAGTCTTAGTCTCAAACTCTGAGTGCATCGGAGCGAACACCCGAGCTAGAGTCAAGCTATCCACCCCCTTTTGTTCATCCTTCCTTCGCCTTAGGAAATTTCTCGTGAGGTGCCCAGCTATCCCACACAAGAAACATGCCCTTGCTTGGCATTCTCCCAGATGACGCCTCTTACACCGAGTGCATTCTGGGTAAACTTTCCAATCCTTGTCCTTGCCCAACCCAATAAATGAAGGTATCACTGTTTGAGCTCCGTGCTCTCCTGCACTCTCTTTCTCAATCTCCTTTCTTGTGCTCTCAACAACAAGAGCCTTCCCTACCACCTGAACGTAGGTAGAGATTTCATGTACTGGGGCAACTCTAATGCCCTAAAATATTATGGGATTAAATCCGTGGATAAACCTTTCCTTTCGAGTTACATCTATGGGTACCATATCAAAAGCAAACTTGTCCAACCCATCAAATTTGTTAACATACTCTGTTACTTTTGCATTTCCCTGAACTAGGTTCAGAAACTCATTCATCTTAGCAGTCTTAACTGCATCACAGTAATATCTTTCATTAAACAGCTGCCTAAATTCTTTCTAGTTCATCGCAGTTGTATCTCGTGTCTGGGATAACACTTCCCACCATGTCTGGGCATCATCCCGTAATACATAAGTAGCACATATCACCCTATCGTGACCTACCACCCCCATATTGTCGAGGATAGAACTGACCATGCCCATCCATTGCTCAGCTCTGAATGGATCTAGGCCTCCCTCAAAAAATGGAGGGTATTATTCCTGAAATCTTCCACAAAGAAATTCCCACTTGTTCTCAACCCTAGGCTGAGCCAATACCGGTGCCTCTCCTGGTATAGCAAAGGAAGAGGTGTTCTGTAATGACCCAACTATTTCTAAGACTTAGATCATTAAACCTACTAGACATAACTACTACTTTGAAGAGAACATACATGATAAAAATTCATAACTTTATTGAAAACTTTAAAATAATATTTGTAATACATAAATGAGCTCATTGTTTTAAAATAAAACATAACTTTAAATGAAATTGTTTACAAAGCTAAATGCGGAAAATACATAAAAATGTAATTTTAAGAGACTAAAGAAAATAACGTCATCCTCGAATCGACACGCAGCCCATCCACTCTATTCACCTCAACACACATGCCAAGCTTCCAAGAATCCTTCTGCCTTTGTATCTATTTTTCTGCATCAAACTAAAAGTAAAGGAGTGAGCCTAATGCCCAGCAAGGAAAACTACTAACAACATATACATAAATTATATCATAACCACATATACTATAAACATATGTCATATAATACTACAATGACCATTGTTATCCCCAAAATTTGAAAATGATGACATGGCAATAGAAATGACAAATGGCAAGGAATGGTTGGGTGATCTAACTTAAGAATGACCCGGTAGACTATTGAAGAATTTTGACTGGCTTGAGAAGTGTCATGACTGACCAGGCATGACCTTGTCCGACCAGTCACATGTTTGTCTGCCCAGGCATGACCTTGTCCGACCAGTCACATGTTTGTCTGCCCAGGCATGACCTTGGATGACCAGGCATGACTTTAGCCGACCAGGCATGACCTTGGCCGACCAGGCATGACCTTGGCTAATCGGTCATGACCATGTCCGACCAGCCAAGTGCATGTCTGCCTAGTCAGGTGCGTGTCTGCCCAATGAAGGTGTGGTCGACCAGCTTGAATGAGATATGGATCAACTAGATAGAGCAAAGTTGTGCAAGAGATCTCAGAAACAGCTTCAACGAGAGTCGATCTTAGCTTGCGCGGGAATCTCTCATATATCCCACAAATATAGTGTATTGTTACATTTTGAATATTATTGTAATTTAAATATAATGAGAAAAATAAAATATCCCGATTATGGGGGGATATCATCTGTACGATCCTAAGCCTATAAATACAAGGCTTATGGCATCATAAAGAGGACTTTTGGACTTTTGAACTTTTGATCCGAATTTTCTAGAGAGAGAGTACTTGTATTTGAGAGAATTCTTGTATTCTTGTAATCTGCACTAAAGAAACTCAGTTGACTCAGGTTCATCTGATCTTGAGTGCAGGTCTATAATCACAACTCTAAGTGGATTAGGCTATTACCAACACATAGGGGCTGAACCACTATAAAATCGTCTGTGTCATTTATTTTTTCTTGAAGGTTTTATCATTTTTGACGTTCACACGTCGTTGGCCAAAAACGCGGTCAACATTTTGGTGCTTTCATTGAGAGCCTGAAGAGAAAGACAGACGGTCCCTGAAGTATTATGGCGCCTAAGAACACCAATGTTGCCTCCAAGAAGATAGGCTCCTTTAAAGAGCCTGCCAGATCAGAAGGTCCTAGCCTTTAAGATCGTGAAACTGAGCCTAGAGTCGTGCTCGAGGACATAACCCCAAAGGTTGAAGAGCTCCAGGAAGCCATGAGCGCCTTCCAAGAGGATATGGCACAATTCAATGCCAGACAAGAGGCGTTCGCTGAAGAAATGGCTAGGCAGAATGCCGCATTCGAGCAGCAAAGACGGGAAATGGACGCCGAGAGTGAGGAGATCCGGTGATAGTAGGAGGAGGCCGATAGGCGACATCGTGAGGCTGCACTCGCTCTGGAGGCAGCTACGCAGCTGACCCGGGCAAATGCCCAAGCTGCACCTGGAGTGGCAGCCACCCCAGGAGCAAGGACCACAGAAGCTGGTCGTAAGAACACTGATAGACCCCATTCTCGCGGGCCAAGCAAGGGTGGTAGTAACCCACCTAGTCGTGAGGAAGATGGGGTCCGGTCGGGCACTGCCTCAACTCAAAGGGGGAACTCCAGAACCCTCTCAAGGAGCCACCGATCAGAGACTTCTAGGTCAGGTTGTCATAAATCAGGTAGCAAGAAAACTCCTCCTGAGCAGGAGCACAATAGAGCTCCTCAAGGTAAAGAAACTTCCCACTTCAAAGATGGGCATGGGTGTGATGAAGCTGACAGTCATCACTGACCATTCGAAGGAGAAGAATAATAACAACCATTGAGGAGGAAAAGATTCGCCCAACTCAGACAGGAAGGCCACCACTGCATCCCAACAAACGCAGTGGCAAGGAGCATGTTCCACCTAGCAAACCTTCTGAGGAAACCCGGAGTACGGTATTCGATCGATTAGGAAAGCACACCACTCAGAAGGATCTAAGAGACGTCATTGTTGATAGGAGAAGGACCATCCCGGTCGAAGGGCAAGAGCTAATCCGACCTACCAGTCGAGTAGAAATACTCGATGATGGTCTGCCGGATAGGAGCGCCCGACCAGGCGGTCCCAAAAATGAGTCCCAAGCAGTGGCCCTAGGCATCCAAGCCCAGCTTGATGCTCTGACAGCAGCAGTTCAGAGTCTGTCAAAACGACCATCTGCGATTGATCCAGTAGACCACAGGAGTGGCAGCCCTTTCTGTGCTCGAATTAGAGCAGCCCAACCACAAGCGAAATACAAAGCACAGGTATTGCCAGTTTATACAGAAAAGGAAGACTCGATAAGGCACGTGGGGAAATTCAAAGATCAGATGGAGCTACTCGGGGTGAGTGATGACTATCGGTGCAGAGTCTTCCCTACCACATTGTTCGACACTGCCCAGGAGTGGTATTGGAAGTTTAAGCCTAACTCCATCACTTCTTGGGAAAGTTTTAGAAAGGAGTTTTGCAGGAAGTTTAGTGCTGCTCGGACCCCTCCTGTTTACGCCAATCACTTGGCAGATATTAAGCAAGGAAAGGATGAGTCTCTCAAGAACTACATACAAAGGTTCATGAGAGAAGCTAACCGAGCTACTGCAGTTGGAGATGAAGGGAAGATGGTGGAAATTTCTTCCAGCATTATCTATCGGAGTCTTTTGTGGGACATCATTCATCGCAATCCAATTTAAACATTACAACAATTTCTGGACCGGGCGGACAAATACATGAAGTTGGATGACGCGATTGAGAAGGGAGAGAAGGGCCTGAACAATCCGAGCAGATCGACTGATCCTCCCAAGAATGGTGGAAATGATCAAAATGGTGGTAAGAAACGTGGGAATAACGGGTCTGACCGCCACAATGAAAAGAACGCTAAGTCGGGATCAAACGACAAGCCAACTAAGTATGAACTCCGGTTCACCAATTACACCACTCTTTCGACGAGCCGAGCGAAGATCTATTTGGCAAGTCATCAAGAGGTCCTCTACCGGAAACCCCCACCTATCAAGAAGGAGATGAGTAAGAGAGATATGAATAAGTTTTGTCGCTTCCATGGAGACTATGGTCATGATACGAATGAGTGCAATCATCTCAAAGATGAGATAGAGTTTCTCCTCTGGTCGGGGAAACTGAAGAAGTATCGAGCAGAGAAGACCCAGGGAGAGGGAAGTAACAATAATCCTGTGTTCAAGCGGCAACGATCCCCACCTTTGCAACTTGATCCCGGGACTTCACACTAGACACCATATGTGGAGGTCTACATCTTGCTGGAGATAGCAATAAGGCAAGGGAGAGGTATGCTCTTACCCTTCATCATGAGTTGGATGCAGCATCAACCTCCAAAGTTATGGCAATGGAGGAGCGACCACCGAAGAACCCACGATACGAAAGTGAGTCCCTCATTTTCACTGAAGATGATGCTCGACACGTGAGATATCCTCACAATGACCCTCTTGTTGTGACAGTCCAAATTGCGAATATGAAGGTGAAGAGATGTCTGGTCGACACAGGGAGTTCTATGAACATTATTTATAAGTCATCCTTTGAGAGGATGAAGCTATCTATCAATGACTTGAAGCTGTGTTCTCAAGTCATTTATGGGTTCACTGGAGAAGGATTTTCACTAGTTGGAATGATCAAGTTGCCAGTCACGACGGGGGAGGCTCCCAAACATGAGACAGTGATGACCTAGTTTTTTATTGTCGACTGCCCGTCCACCTACAATGTGGTTATTGGTCGACCACTACTCATAAAATTACATGCGGCAGTTTCAATCTAGCACCTTTCCATGAAATTCCCGACCAGTGCAGGCATAGGCTGCGTCCGAGGAGACCAGAGAGAGGCTAGGGAGTGTTATAATGCCTCGGTAGCTAAAGCAAGGAAGGGGGCCAAGGAGAGCAACATGATTGTATGTGCTGAGAAAGAGGAGGTAGATGAGATGGATGTCAACCTAAGTTTTGCAGTTGTAACCGATCGGGAAGAGATGTTAGAGGAGTTTGGCCAAGAAAGCACTCTTGGTTTAAAAGAACAAAAAGCCCCATCCGGTGATGAAATCACCAAATAGGGTGTTGCCCAAAGCGAGGGAAGGGACTTTGATCCTCGCTTTGGGGATTATGAAAGTGATGTGGGACCATCCGAGGAGTTAGAGGAGGTCCCAATAGATGAGAATGATCCGAACAGAGGAGTCAAGGTTGGAAAAAAGTTGAAGGCAGAAGTGAGAGCACAACTGATAGAATTTTTGCGAAGGAATCAAGATGTCTTCGCCTAGTCTCACAATGATATGGTGGGTATCTCACCAACTGTGATCAGCCACATGCTCAATGTGGATGAAAGCTATCCAGCAGTGCAGCAGAAGAGGAAATTGCTTGACAAGGATCGAGCAAAGGCTCTCAAGGAGGAGGCAGAGCGGCTAAAAGAGAATGGATTTATAAGGGAAGCATATTACCCTACCTGGGTTTCAAACCCAGTGTTAGTGCCCAAACCCAATGGAAAATGGAGGACTTGTGTAGATTTTACCGACCTGAACAAAGCATGCCCAAAGGACTGCTTTCCTTTGCCGAGAATAGACCAGTTGGTGGATGCAACCTCTGGTCATGAAACATTGTCCTTCATGGATGCATATTCGGGGTATAACCAAATTAGCATGCATCCCCCTAATGAAGAGCATACCAGCTTCCGAACAGACATAGGGCTATACTGCTACAGGGTCATGCCCATTGGATTGAAGAATGTAGGAGCTACCTACCACCGTTTGGTAAATGGTATGTTCCGTGACTTAATCGGCAAAAGCATGGAGGTGTACATAGATGATATGCTGGTAAAGTCAAAGGAAGCTGAAGGACATGTACGAGACTTGGAGGAGTGCTTTGTAATACTGAGAAAGTACAGCATGAAGTTGAATCCTCTCAAGTGCTCATTCGGTGTGAGTTCTGGAAAATTTCTTGGGTTTATTGTGAACTCCCGAGAAATAGAGGAAAATCTAGAAAAGATAAAGGCTCTCACAGAAATGAAGTCTTCGGACAGAATTAAGGATGTGCAAAGCTTGACTGGGTGGATTGCAGCTCTAAGCAGGTTCATCTCTAAATTAACGGACAAGTGTGTCCCATTTTTTAACCTGCTTAGAGGAAGCAAGAAGTTTGAGTGGATAGTAGAATATGAGCAAGCTTTCCAAGCCATAAAAGAACATTTGGCCCAACCTCCTGTTCTTTTGAAGCCAGTTGATGGAGAAGACCTCTTTATGTACCTAGCAGTCACGGAGCACGCTGTTAGTGTTGCCTTAGTACGAGAAGAAGATAAAGTGCAGCACCCGGTGTACTATGTTATCAAGCGATTGATAGGAGCAGAATCCTGGTATCCCATGATCGAGAAGTTGTCTTATTGCTTGGTACTGGCATCGCGTAAGTTACGGCCATACTTCCAGGCACACCCCATTAAAGTCCTTACTGACCAGCCCCTACGTCAAGTCTTACAGAAGCCGAAGTCATCTGGTCGGCTACTTAAATGGGCGATTGAGTTGGGCCAATTCAAAATCAAGTACCAACCGACATCTGCTATTAAGGGTCAGGCTTTGGCGGATTTCATTGCTGAATGTACTGGGATCGCTGATGTTCCCGACCAGCAAGAGCGTGTCACTGAGCAGAAAGAGGAACTTCCTACTTGGAAACTTTTTGTTGATGGGTCGTCGAATGAGCATTATTCAGGAGCTGGAATTATATTGGTCCTGCCAGAGAAGCACTGAACTCATTGTGCACTAAGGTTCGAATTCAATGCTTCTAATAATGAGGCAGAGTATGAAGCCCTCCTAGCAGGCTTGCGCCTGGCTAGAGATGTGCGTGCCCGGTCAGTGGAAGTGAACAGTGATTCCCAATTGGTGGTCTACCAAGTCTTGGGGGAATATCAGGCAAGGGGCCTATGCATGGTGGCATACTTAAATAAGACCAAGGATCTGCTAGCACAATTCGAGGAGTATACCATCAAGTTGGTACCACGGGAGCAGAACTCTAACGCAGATGCTCTAGCAAAGCTAGCTAGTGCAAAAGATGCCGAAACTCTGAACATAGTACCGGTGGAATACTTGGCAGAGCCGAGCATTAATGAACAAGAAGCCATGCCTATCACAATAGCTGACACTTGGATGACACCCATCATTGCTTACCTTGAGCAAGGAACCCTCCCAGACGATCGTAATGAAGCAAAGAAGGTTATGAGGCAAGCTACTAGCTACATTATGATGGATGGGGTGTTGTATAGAAGAGGATACTCTTTACCTCTACTCAGGTGCATAAGACCCGACCAGTCAAAAACTTTATTAGTAGAAGTGCACGAGGGGTTCTGTGGAGATCATGCTGGGGGGCAGAGTCTATTTAAAAAGATTTTGCGGCAAGGATTTTTCTGGCCTACAATGAACGAGGATTCTATGGAGTACGTAAAGAAGTGTGATAAATACCAGAGATTTTCTAAAGTTCCCAGGGCACCTCCGAATGTCTTGAAGAAAATGTAGAGCCCATGTCCTTTTGCAGTGTGGGGCATTGATCTGATCGGGAAATTACCCAAAGGGAAAGGAGGAGTGCAGTTTGCAGTGGTTGCTGTGGATTATTTAACTAAATGGACTGAGGCTGAACTACTAGCCATGATCACCTCAAAGAAAGTGTTAGACTTTGTGATTAAAAATATAATATGTCGCTATGGTCTACCCAAGAAGATAGTGTCTGACAACGGAACCCAATTTGACAGTGACATATTTACCGATTTCTGCACTCGGCATGGCATCACAAAAAGTTTCTCCTCGGTAGCCCATCCACAAGCCAATGGGCAAGTTGAAGCCGTAAACAAAACCTTGAAGGATACCTTGAAAAAGCGTCTAGAGCGAGCTATGGGTGCTTGGGCGGAAGAATTGCCGGAAGTCCTTTGGTCATACAGGACTACCGCCCGGACAGCAATTGGTCATACCCCATTTTCCTTGGCATATGGGTATGAGGCCATGTTACTTGTGGAAGTAGACCCACCGTCTCATCGAAGAGCCATGTATAACCAGGAGGAGAATCACCAATTGCTAGCTGAATCTTTGGATTCCTTCGAGGAGAGACGAGAAAAGGAAAGCTTGAGAGTTGTTGCTCATCAGCAAAAAGTGGCGTGCTATTTTAATTCCAAAGTTTGAGATCGAAAGTTCCAGGTCGGAGATTTGGTCCTCAGAAAGGTCTTCATCAGAGACCCGGCGACTGGAGTACTAGGACCAAACTGGGAGGGACCGTATCAAATTGAGCAAGTCTTGCCACCCGGCACTTACAAGCTTGCTCGGTTAAATGGAGAGCTAATCAAGAACTAGTGGAATGGCGAGCACTTGAGGAAATATTATCAATGAATACTGCTTACAGGGTAGTAGCTTTGTATCAAGTGCTTAACTTGTTATTTAAGTTTGTTTGTGAACTGGCTATATGCTAACCAGCCATGTTATTTTAAACAATGTTATTTTATTTGAGACTCGTAATTAGACACGTTTTGTCTTTTTTTTTTACGAGTAATAAAAGAGATCACGCGCAGCGTGGTCGAATCTTGCTACAAATTTTCTATATGTGTTGATTATTCTTGCTTGGTAGTGTTCAACTGTCGTTACAATTTAAAACAAAAAAGGTCTTCTAAAAAAAACTATATATATATACCGGGCAGTGTTCAACTGGTCGGTATCCATCAGATGAATGACCAATGTTTAAATAGTTGCATGTTTTTGTAGTGGTTAACTGCTAAAATATGTTTGTATATTCTATGTGTTTCACGAGTAGTAACTGCTCGGACAAATTTGGCCAAGTAGAAAGTGATCAAGGATTTTTCAACCCTCAATCACTTGGGGGGCACATAGGGTATACTGGCGTGCACTTCAACACAAGCAATAAGAGCACGAGCAAAGATATTTTTTTTTAGGCTGACTTGTAAATTTTTGAAGTCCAAAAAGGCCATTAAGCTAACTTGTTTGACAAAGCTTAAGTAACTTGGAATTTTTTAAAATTTTAAGTTAGAAGCATATATTCGTGTGACAATAAATGTTATGCTCATAAAATGTTAGAGCAATAAGAGTGTGAGAAAATATACTTAGTATGGACTTATGAAATGTCTAGAATTTCTAAGTTAGAAAACTAAGTACTCATGCGAAAATATAAGGCATATATCAGGTGACTTTTCTATTCACAATAAACTTGTAATGTTTTAAGTATAAAAAGACTTGAATGTTTCAAGTTAGAAAAGAAAAGTAATGTACAAATGCCAAACATCTCGATCATATGAGCAAGAGTATATAACAAAACACAAAACAAAGTATGATAGAGGGCTGGTAGGATGACAACTTGTCTGGTCAGGCGAAGGCTTCTCTGGTCAGATGAGGGGTCACTGGTCGACTCTGGCAGGTTGGTCAACCCCTTCCTCAGCTTCAGCTGCTCCTTCCGGTCGGAATGACAGCGTGGGAGAAGTAGATATGGCACCGGCATGATTAGCAGCCTCCTCAGCAACCCTAGCCTCACATTTAGCAAGATCCTTTGCCTTAATCTCCTCAATGAGAAAGTCGAGGTAGAGAGGCTTGTTTAGTTTCCACACCTAATAAAAACAGTTGAAGCAGATCTCCTCGTAGCGAGTGAGATCGGCTTCTTTCTCCTGCCTCAGCTCTTTATTCTCGTGAATCAGTCCCTCGTTCTCGCGAGCCAACCCCTCGTTCTCATAAGTCAGTTTGTCTAGCCGATCATTCAGTGACTTGTTGGTTTGGGTTAGTTTGTCATTCCCATCAGCCAACCCCTTAAGAGACTCCTCTCGCCCAGCCACAGTCTTCTCTGACCGCTCCAACTTGGATTGAAGAGCATCCACCTTAGCTTGAGCCTCCACTAGCTGATCATTTAAGTCCTTGATCAACTCCTTGTAGTCTACTGCTCGGTGCTGAGCATGACTGATGGTCATGAGCGTCTGCATGAAAAATAAGAGGTTACTACAAAGTATGAACATAAGTAACAAACTATCTTGTGGTAGAGTACTTACATTCGCCAACTGAGCCATCCCTCTCTGTAAGACGACATCAACACTAAGTCGAGGGAAGGATTCAAAGCTTTGAATCGTTGAAGTGTCGTGAAGAGTCTGATCAACTGTTCCCCTCCCAATGGTACTAGCAGTGCTTAGTGCCTCGCTCGGGCCGGTCGGACGAGTTGGGGTTAGGCTCGCTGAAGGAGGAAGCGAGGAAGGGGTCAACTGCAGGATTGCAACTAACCCCTTGGGTTGTCTCCCTTGGCTGGGCGGTATTGTCCTCAGGACCTTGCTCGGGGGAGTGGAGCCACTTCCTTCTCCAGACTTCCTCTTCGGGGCAGGAGGGGCGTTGTAATGCCTGAACATCTCTGGATCTGCAAAAAAGGAAACACAAAATTTGTTAGTAAAAAAAAATAAAGCAATATGTGGATAAGTATATTACTACTACAGTTCTGTTAATCTCATATCACCAAGATATCAAACATATTACTATGAATACTAGACCTGAGTTGAGGATCTGATCGAGGAAGTCATCCTCGTCGTCGGATGATGAGCTCAGGTCCCTCTCAGGCTGGATGGCCTTTCCTTTCCTGGACTGGGTGGGAATAGCAGGTCTGCGCTGATACTCTGGCTGAGGCTCCCTAATGACGAGATCGCCTGGTCTACGGGAGTGAGGAGATAGTCCAGGAGAAAACTGGTCAATCACCACCTCAGTGCTGACGTTGGACTGATTAGTTGCATTATTTTCCTCAGTGGTACTCTCCACTGTGATGTTTTGGTTACATGGTAGCAGGCCCACCATCTAAAGGTTGTCAACCGTAACCAAATTTTTCACGTCCTTCTCCTCGATACACATATTAGCCAACTCCTTTGCTCGCTTGAACATCTCTTGAGTGGGCAAGGATTGCTTGAATGGACCCGTGTGTGTAAAAGCCAAGTTGTTGGCTTTGATGTCTGACGTGAGAAAATACTCTATATAGTATTTCCCAGGGTTCGACTTGTAAGCAATGCCACAAAGGTATTTAACCCCCTTTTGCCTGTGAAAGAGGTGGAAAAAACATGTGTTCTTATGGCTTGGGTTGGTCCTGAAGTCGAACAAGTAATGTATCTCGTGAGGAGTGGGCTCATCCCAGCCTTGCATGTAGTAGAGAATGTACAGCGCAGACAACGCCTGAATCCCGTTCGGAGCGATCTGGAAGGGAGAGACGTTGAAATAATCCGCTACTCACCGGAAGAAAGGGTGTAGCGGGATGGTCGCTCCTGCGAATATATGGTGCCTGGACCAGGCACAGTATGGTATGTCGGGCCTGTTAGCTCTCTGGTGAGGGCGCGGGCATATCACATTCACCCCTATCAAACCCAAGGCTTGGATGTGTTTGTCAAACATCCCGGGGTTGAGTTTTGTAGGCTTAGTGGTAAACCAGGAAGGTGTTTCTTCTCCTTCCCTCCTTGGTTTTTGGACAGCTAGGTGCTGGACCTCGGTAGCGAAATTTTGGGTGGTTTGTCTCCCAGTCTTGCTTGATTTTGGCATCTGGCGGGGTGGTCTCAAAGAAGCTGCAGTGCGGACCTCGCTGCGTTCCACCACTTTTTGCACCGCTCTGCGGGCAACTTGAGGATCCTGGTCCTATGGGAGTCTATTGGACTTCTTCACCCTCATTGTCGACTGTTCAGGTTGATGAAGAAACTGCTCTTCGTGAAGAAAGTACAAAGCTGAACGGGGGAGGATCTGCTTAAAGCGGCGGAGGCGATCCTCAGGAGTGCGACTGGTGGGAGACTTTGATGAGGAGTCGCTGCTTTGAGGGGTCTCAATCAACTGCGGGACGGACATATCAGAATTCTTGTGGTTGTCACCTCCCTTATTGTCGAAGTGATTCATCTACAAAAAATAAAAACGGGGAGGTGAGTAACCATACAAACATCAACAAGAGCAAAATTTATTTTTCTACTTAGAAATTTTTATCTAAGTAATGAAAATATAGCATGTATGGAGAAAAATTAAATTTTGTGCCTAAAGTGCCTAAAAAATGCTTAAGGTCCCTAGGGTGAGCGTGAATTAAAAGTTTTGGACATAGAAAATTTTTTGGTCCAAGTGGCGTGCCAAGTGCCTAGGGCATGCCATGCTTGGTCCGAGGAGCAAAGAGATGTCAAGAGGCCGTGGTGTCCGAGCGGACACCTTGGTCCGAGAAGACACCTTGGTCCGAGCGGGTGCGTTTGTGCATGCCTACGAACTTGGAGGAGCTGCGCACGTAGAGCTGTCCAAGGAGTTAGGAGGTGCATCTGAGAGGATGCCTAGGCATCCGAGGAGGATGGGCGAAGCATCCGAGCGGATGCTGGGGCGTCCGAAGAGCCATCCGAGCAGCTGCCGCACTTCCGTCCGAAGAGCCATCCGAGCTGAAGCCGCACTTCTATCCGAGGAGCCATGATGTCCGAGGTGAGTGTCCAGTCCGAGGAGCCTAGTCCGAGCAAAGCTAGCATCCGATTAGATGCCCTTGGGACCGAGGGGCTATTGTATGGTCTGATCAAACCATACTTTTTATAAAGAAAAAAAAACAATGGCCAAACGGCCATATCCCATGTCCCATACCCAAACCTCACCATAAACCCTAAGCCGAAAACAAAGCCTAAAATCCCTAGCACAAACACATTTTTTCACCCAAAATACACAACCAAAAGATCAAATGGGGAAATTGAAAGGTTTTCCAATGTTCTTGGGACCAAATATGCCATCAAAAATCCAAAAACCCATATTCATGAGTTAGGTTAAAATGACCCATTTTTCTTTAAATTCCTACGAAATTGAAGATAATATTGGGTTACCCATAATCTAAACAACATCAAAACAGACACCAAACACATTATATCTCTAAGATTCATAGACAAATTCAAGAAAAAATGTTCTATGGAGTTTCGGCCACCACTTGTATTTTTCATGGAAATTTTTGAAAAAAAAAACAACAATATAAGAAGGTGAAGGAGAAAACTAACCCAATCTTGAAGAGGCCTTGGAGAATGCTTGAATAAATGAAGAGCTTCACCTTGAGGTCCCTTGAAGTTTCGGCCAAGAGAAGGGAAAATCAAGAGGTTTCAGCCAAAGGAGGAAGAAGAAGATGAGAGGGTTTTTTATATTTAACTTTCTTGTGTGTGTGGGAATGTGGAAGTGTAGGAAAAAAGTGGGAATTACCACTTATTTTTGGACCCTTGGAATTCCTGGGATATTTTTTCTCCCCACGATTATGAGAAGTTAATTGCAGTGATCGTGGTTTGTGGAGTTGTGGTTTGTTGCATGGTGGGAATGTGAATAGTTATTTTTTTTATATAGTGCCGTCAGCTGTGGAGAAAAAAGTTTATTATGTGAGACATCATATAATAAACTTGAAGGGCAAATGTTATCCCCAAAATTTGAAAAGGATGACGTGGCAATAGAAATGACAAATGGCAAGGAATGGTTGGGTGACCTGGCTTAAGAATGACCTGGTAGACTATTGAAGAATTTTGACTGGCTTAGAAAGTGTCATGACCGACCAGGCATGACCTTGTCCGACCAGTCACATGTTTTTCTGCCAGGCATGACTTTGGGCGACTAGGCATGACCTTGGCCGACCAGGCATGACCTTGGCTGACCAGGCATGACCTTGGCCGACCAGGCCTGACCTTGGCCGATCGGTCATGACCATGTCCGACCAGCCAAGTGCATGTCTGCCCAGTCAAGTGCATGTCTGCCCAATCAAGTGCATGTCTGCCCAGTCAGGTGCGTGTCTGCCCAGTGAAGGTGTGGTCGACCAGCTTGAATGAGATATGGATCAACTAGATAGAGCAAAGCTGCGCAAGAGATCCCAGAAACAGCTTCAACGAGAGTCGGTCTTAGCTTGCGCGGGAATCTCTCATATATCCCCCGCAAATATAGTGTATTGTTACATTTTGAATATTATTGTAATTTAAATATAATGAGAATAATAAAATATCTTGATTATGGGGGGATATCATCTGTACGATACTAAGCCTATAGATACAAGGCTTATGGCATCATAAAGAGGACTTTTGGACTTTTGAACTTTTGATCCGAATTTTCTAGAGAGAGAGTACTTGTATTTGAGAGAATTCTTGTATTCTTGTAATCTGCACTAAAGAAACTCAGTTGACTCAGGTTCATCTGATCTTGAGTGCAGGTCTATAATCACAACTCTAAATGGATTAGGCTATTACCAATACATTGGAGCTGAACCACTATTAAATCGTCTGTGTCGTTTATTTTCTCTTGAAGGTTTTATCATTTTTGACGTTCACACGTCGTTGGCCAAAAACGCGGTCAACAACAATTATACTACTTGGGGCTTGTTAACTAGGCAAGTCATATGCCCAATAGATTTGTGGGGCTTGCTAGCCAAGCAAGTCATATGCCCATAAATTATTGGGGCTTGCTAGCTAGACAAGTCATATGCCCAAGTTCTATAAACATACTATACATAGTGTTAACATACAACATAAGATAACATAACATATAACATAACATATCATACAAACATACATACGTACAAGATCAATCCTATTTTCCTTACCAGAACTGGGATATTTGAGAACAAATGCGGGACTTGGAATACTCCTAAAATCAACAATAAGAATAGTGAGTATTTCTAAAGAATAAATGTGGAAACTAAACCTTCAAAAGAAACTTACCAAGAAAGATCTTTAAGTTTCAAGAACCTAATCAAAAACCAATATCGAAAGTTAGGATCTTAATTAAAGGAACTAAAGAAAACTAAAGAGTTTTAAAGAACTGGACTTAAAGAATAAGAATACCTTAGTTGACCTTATGGATTGGTCTAACTTCAATATCAAAATACACTAAACCTCACTTCCCAAGTATTTTATAAAGCTTAAGAATGACAAAGCTTTTTCCCAACCCAAGTGTTTATCACTCTATGGTAGTACTAGCACCTTGGAGTCTCTGATCACAGCTTGAAGAATGAGAGGAAGGGCTGGGTACTAAGTCCTATTTATAGAGGTAAGGAGTGAAACTAACCCCATTTTGATTTGAATAAAATAATGATTTTAAAATGAAAAAGAATTGAATTTTTGTCAATCAGAGGCTAAAGACTCAGTCAAAAACGTTCAGAGGTAAGTCTAAGTAGTCAAGGCTTGATTTTTAAAATTAAAAACAAAAATAAAAAATATATATATAACTTAGGGCGATACATCGCCCCTATGTGGCGATATATCAGCTCTGACCTAATCCCAAGCCTCCGTTCGTACGATCGTGCAACGTCAACATATTTTCTGTATTCTTCGTCAGGCGATATATCGGCTCCGAGCTACGATATATCAGCATACGTGAATATTTTAAACACGTAATTGCACTTTTTCAGCATAATTAAGGTTGGATAACTGCTTTGACTGAGTCAAAATACGATCCTAACAGTTTTTGGTAGGCACTAAAACTGCTATTTCTTTATTTCATCATTAAAATACTTAATTCCTTAATAATCATGCTTATGGCAAGTTTCATGTTCTTATTTTTTTTGGTAAATCAGATAGTTGTGTATTAAACCAAACATATTTACATCCTACAGCACCCCAAGAGGCCTGATTTAATATCCTAATTACAATTGATCAAACCAATTCTTGTCTCTTCTAGATGTTAGACTCTTGTATATAGTTCCTTTGATCCTGTATTTAACCTCATATTTGATGTTTTGTACAATTTTGTTCACCTGTTTGCAGCTATGTTGCCACAATACTTCATTCCTATTTAGCCATATTTGATAGCTCATTGCAGCCAAGGTGACTATGAATACACTTTTTTTGAACCTACTGTGTCTGCTATGCCGTATGTTACTCATCAGCCCATGTATCAACAAAGCTGGTGTCCTCCAATTAAGCCAAACCTTCATTGCCTGTACAACTCTGCTGCTGAATATACACTCAAAAAATAAGTGTTTCATGCTCTCTACAGCAGCAAGACAAACTACACACTCCACCTCTTGACATATTTGGAATTTCTGTAACCTTTCTCTGATTGGTAGTCTTCCCAACATGATTAGCCAAAACATAAAACTGTGTTTTGGAATGGCTAATCTCTCCCACACCAGATAATGCCATGCAACTTCCTGCTGAACTGGCACTAACAGGCGGTATCCCTGTTTTATCAGATAAGTTTCAGCCTCAAATTTCTGGGTATCCACAAGCTGCTTGAAGTTATTCTTAACCATGACGATTTGCTTCCAGTACCAGCTGCTAGTTGATGGGGCCTTATAGCTCCACCAATCCTCTGAGCCCAAATATACATGATGAACCCACTTGATCCAGAGGTTATCTTGTTTTGTTGCCACTGCCCAAATGTATTTTCCTAAAGCTGCCTTATTCCATTCTATGATATTTCTCAGTCCTAAACCACCTTCTTTTTTGGATTTGCAGAGGACTTCCCAACCCACCAAACCCGGCCCCAAGTACTGAGAAGATGCTTTCCATAAAAATGCACGGCAGATGCCATTTATCTTCTGTAAAACTCCTTTGGGCAAAATCATGATTTGGGACCAGTATGTATGGATTGAAAGTAATACACCATTAATCAAGGTTACTCTTCCTGCATAAGATAGGTTCCTAGTGCTCCAAGTTCGAATTTGAAGAGTCATTTTCTCTACTAACACTTCACACTCTTCAGCTGATAATTTATTTGAATTGATTGGAATGCCAAGATATCTAAAAGGTAGCTTACTTACCTCAAAACCAGAGATATCCCTTATTCTTTGTATTTCCGTTGAGCTCATTCCGCAGTAGTAGAAAGCCGATTTGGTTTCATTTGGTTGTAACCCAGATGTCTGAGAGAACAATTTGAGGTCTTGTAATAACATGTATACTAATTTGAAATCGCCATGGCAGAATAACAGTACATCGTCAGCGAAACATAAGTGATTTAGCCTGAGCTGAGAGCATCTTTCATGGAACTGAAACGCTGCTTTGTTACCCACTTTCCTCAAGACACGTGTGAGATACTCCATGCCTAAAACAAAGAGCAGAGGAGACATGGGATCTCCCTGTCTGAGACCTCTGCTTGCTGGAAAATATCCCTGTAAAGATCCATTTAACAATATGGAGAATCTAGGTGATCGGATACAAGTCATGATAAGCTTAACCAGACGTTCCGGGAATCTTAGAGCATTTAACATCTCTTCTATAAAATCCCACTCCACCGTATCATATGCCTTCCTAAGATCTAGCTTTATCATGCAACTAGGCCTTGAGTTTTTCCTCCCATAATGCTTTACTAAATCCTGACAAATCATAATATTGTAAGCAATGTATCTCCCTTTGATAAATCCTCCATGATTTTCAGCTATCAACTCAGGTAGAATAGTTCGTAGCCTTGAACAAATCAATTTTGCAGCAACTTTATAGACCACATTGCAACATGCAATTGGTCTAAAGTCAGCAACTCCAGTGGGACACTTTGTTTTCGGGATCAAAGTTAAGCTTGTAGTGTTCACCTCTTTTAGCAACTGCCCAGAATGGAGGAAGTTCAGTACAGCTGCACTCACATCCTCCCCTACTATCTCCCAATTATCTTGAAAAAAGCAGCTTGGGTAACCATCGGGTCCAGGAGCTTTTATACTTGGTATATCAAATATGGCTTTTTTAACTTCTTCATTTGTGTATTCAGACTCCAGAAATTTCCTATCTTCCTTTGTTATCACACTCCCAGCTTCAATTATATTTGATCTCACTTTCCGTCTGTCTGCCATGCAAGATCCCAATAGTTGCTGAAAGTATTGTAGAAAAACTGAAGTTACCTCCTCAGGATTTTCTACCCAATTCCCAGCCATGTTTTGTATTGTATACACTCTATTTCTTACTCTCCTTGCTCTTATGCTTGCATGAAACAGCTGAGTGTTTTCATCTCCTTTGTTAATCCATTCCATTCTTGATTTCTGGTGCAGAAAAGAGATATAGCTGTTATGAATTTGTGAATACACCTGCCTTGCCTCTTCTTCTTGCTTTATCAGCTGTACATTAAATGGATCCTCCTGTAAACTCTGTTGCTTCCTGAGTAAATCTTGAGAGGCTAATGAATCCGCAACTGAGATATTCCCAAAATCCTTCTTATTTATACCCCTGAGAACCGATTTAAGTCTTTTTAGTTTCTGAACCAATCTGAACATAGCCGTTCCATGACAGGGCTAATTCCAACTCTCCTGCACTTTTTGTTTGAACTCTGGTGCTTTTTGCCACATTCGGAAGTACTTGAATGGTCCTCCTCTAACTTCTGGGTAAACTGTCAGGACAGCTGGGGAGTGGTCCAGATTTCCTTCAGGTAAGAACATAACTTCTGCCAATTCATATTTGGTGAACCACTCTTGATTGGCCATTACTCGGTCTAGCTTGGAGTATATTCTGCTGTTTTTATCTTGCTTATTGTTCCATGTGAAAAAGCATCCCAAGTATTTGACATCTTCGAGCTTACAATCTTCAATGCACTCCTTGAAAGCTGCAGTCCCAGCTCCCTGTGATCGGTTCCCTACTCTTTCCTCTGAGTTAAGTATATCATTAAAGTCTCCTAGTACCACCCATGGTTTTCTAATACTGTTTGATAGGCCTTTAAGATCCCTCCACCGTAAGATCCTCCCATTTGCATCATTGAAAGCATAAACAAATGTAATAAAAAAACCTTCATTTCTGTTCCCGGTCTTAACCTCCAAATGCATCATCTGACTTGAACACTGCCTAATATCCACCTGAAACATAGCTGGATTCCAGCTAATTATTATTCGACCACCCTTATGCCAAGCATTATTTGAAGAAAAACACCATCCTGCAAAAATTCTTGTATAAACTTCGCCAAGCTTGTGGGTTTTCACCCTTGTTTCCAAGAGCCCAACCAATCCTATCTTCTTTGTTGAGATTAGATATCTAATCTCATTTTGCTTGTTTGGATTGTTGAGCCCTCGAACATTCCATGCCATAATTCTATCCATTAAAGAGAGGTGGCTCTCCCCCACCTCCACTCTTATCTCTATTTCTATCCGCACTCTTATCTGTAATTCCATCTGCATTCCCCTGTTTTCCCAAGAGCTGGAAGTTGTTCCCAATAGTAATAGGGTTTTCCTCTTGAATCCGAACTCTCCACCCTTTCTGAACTGCTTGAAATCCTTCTTCGTCCTGTACCTTCTTTGGAATATCCTTTGTATCTTTCTCTGGATTCTGTTTAACGACCCAAGCTTGCTTCTGAATTGACTGTTTTCTGCATATGCCTGTCTCATGCCCCAAACCTTGGCAATTTCTACATAGAGTCGGCTTCCATTCATATTCAAAAAAAACAGATACTTCCTCATCTCTTTCATTTATGAAGTAGAGGAGCTCAGGAAAATCCTGTTTCAAGTGTACCTCCACCAAGACTCTCGGAAAATTCAAGCGTTCCTTCCTCAAGGTAATCTGGTCCACCATCACTGGATTCCTAATTTGGCTAATTATCTTGAACAGAGCTTTCTCCCCCCAATATTTTAGATCCAAACCTTTCAGTTGTATCCATATTGGTGCCTTCTCTACATTCTCTTTTTTAAAATCTGCTGATGCAACCCACGGTTTCATGATTATAGGCTTCTTATCAAAAAACACGAATCCTCCTGATATTACCTCATCTCGTTTCTCCACAGTGTGGAAACGGACAATGAAAATGCCATGGTTGATCAGCCCCACCCTATCAACCTGTTCCTTCCACATTCTCTTAACAAAACCCTCAAAGACCCCTAGTGGAGGATTGGCACCTAATACGTAGCAAACCATAGCGGAATTCCAAAATGCTATCTCTTCTTCAATATCTTCCATCTCTATCTTGATAGGATCCCCCCCTGCTCTTCCATTAGACACTTCCCCAAATTTTCCATTCAAATTTCTAACAGAAGAAGAACTGAGAATGGGAGGAGATACCACTTCTTTACCTGATTTAATCTTTTGCTCACAGATTTGCGATTGGCGTTCATAATCTGAAATAGCTGCATTCACCTCTGCATTTCGAGTTATCGCCCTAGCCGTGATCGGAGTAGAAGGTGAACCAAGAGCCGCCTTCTCACCGCTATCGATTTCCTCATCATCATCTGAAAAAACAATGGGCTGAACCCCTAATATTTCATCAATCGTTTTGACCTTCTTCACAGGATCCGATGAAGTCGGACCGGTCTTCTTCTTGCTGCCCGATTTCTTGATTTGTCTCTAAGCTTTAGTTCTCCTTGCCATGGCTCCAGAGAGAGAATTCTCTGAGAGAAACTTCAGCTCATATTATTCAGCATATTATTGGCTCTATCTAAACCTTAGGTTATAATAAATAATACATTTAGGACCAGCAGTATTAATCAAACCTTATCTTATAATAATATTCTTAAACTATAGGTTAAACTTACAAAATCCATAATTGTTGTTATGAGTTTCCAACTAAGTCCCGGTTTGAACCAAAATCCACGGTAACTAACATACTATAACTACTACTAGCTATTACTACTACTACTACTACTACTATCTAACTAGCTAAGTAAATATTTTGGGACTCTAAATGTTCCCTGACAGAACCTACTGCTATTTTAAACACCTAATATCTTCCTCTTACCTCTCCAATGTTAATTGCATATCTCTAAACACCTGCTGGAAATTCTGAGGGGCAGGTGAAGAACTCAAACCCTAGCAGTAATTCCCAACTTTAGTATAAGCACCACCAGATTTCATTAACTACCTTGGATACATACCTTCTAATTGAATCTACAGTCAACAACTTTACCCATTAAACATGATGAGTGTGACACCCCACGTCACTATGGCTGCTTTCTGGAATGACGACTGGCCCTACAAACCAACACGAGTCTTTTCAGCATGCTTTTTCCTCACTCACATACTTCCTAGGAAAACTTCCCAGGAGGTCACCCATCCCTAGATTACCCCAGGTCAAGCACGCTTAACTTTTGAGTTCTCAAGTGATGGGCTACCAAAAAGAAGATGCATCTTGTTGATATAGGTAGTACCCATCAATCCATTTAAGCCCTCTTCAATTGTGTAGTCCCATACCTACATAGTCTTAGAATCATCACACTTGACCTTCCCCAGGCGGTGTGGGATTGCACAGCTTACCTAGTCTTTCCCCTCACGGATCACGGGATTATGACTGTCACAATGAGCAGATTCAAAAGCCTTCCTATAACGCCCTGGATAGCCAAGACCGCTACACTGTGTATTTGTAAAGGTGCAGGACTTGCTAATCAAGTCAAACCGTTAAAAACGTGAATTCTAAAGTCATTAAAGTGCTAGGGCTAAAAGGTTTTGGTCGCAAGAGATACTTACCATATAATTAAATATTTACATATGGGATCCCAAAGAAACAGCGTTTAAAAGTCTGTTTACAAAATTTCCAGTGTACAGGCAACCACCAGCCTTTCTAAAGGCAAAATAGAAGTTTATGGTTTTCCTGTCCCTGTCTTCTCTCAACCGTGGCGGCTGAGCAGCTGACCATGTACATTCTGCTCTAAGAACTCTCCAAATCAGGGTTGATCAAGCTTGCCCTTGCCTTTACCTGCACCACGAAGCACCCGTGAGCCAAGGCCCAGTAAGAAAACATATCATATTACATAACAAGCAATAATAACATTCGGATAACCCTTTAAGCATGTTCACCCACTTAACATACCACAATCATCTCAAAGCAAGAAGAATCAACCAATGAGTCAGCTAATCATCACCCAGCTAAACAGCATAACAATCCACCAATCAATAATAACAACAAATCACATAATAATCAGGGTCAACACCTTAGATCGCACCCTCTGTTTACCCCACTGACTCCGGTCCGCTTAAACCGAGCTCAGTGGATAACAAGCTGTCCTCAGCTACCAGTGGCCGAGTCGCGCCCTATGAGCTAGTGTAAACTTTGGCACTCTTAGGCCGTTGGTTTACTATTTACATGGCATAGTCCCATCCTTTACAAAGCATACAAAATAGGGAACCCTTAGTCCCATTATAATTCCACAACCGCGTGCAGTTATCTTACCTTTAATTCCCAAGTTTACTGATTACGAGCGACACCTCTCGAGCACGATCCGCTTCCCGAGCCCTAGCTTAATACCTAGTCACAACCAAGATAGGAAGTACCATTAATAATCGTGTTAATATTTTCAGGTGGAGTTTTAGCTTCCGGGACATCGAATTCCACCAATCGCGGTGGTGGAATTGATCCCGAGCACCCTAGGTTAGGTTCCCGCTCTTAAAACCCCCAAAAGATCAAAAATGCCCTTAAGGGTTGCGGCCCCTGAAACCTAGCCATGGCCTGCCCCTGAAATAGAGGCTAAGCCCCTCTGAAGACAAACATGCGCCACGGCCCTACCCTGTGGCGCCGCGGCGCTTCCCCCCTACAGAGCCTCCTTGGCTCTTCCTTGCTTCACAGGGCCGCAGTACTCTAGAACAAAGCCGCAACCCAGCCCTTCGTGCCCAGAAAAACCACCATTTCTAGCCTCCTAACCTTGCTAAAAACCACCTCAAAGCACCCTAATTCCAAAACCCATTGATCACAAGACTTTTGACATGATTCTAGCAACATAATCAAACAAAAACCTAGCTTAAAAACTCCTTAAAATCCCATTTTGATATCTGAAACCCAGTAGCTCAAGAACTCTAAAACCAGTCATGCAAACTCATAATTTAAACTCTAAATTACGAATTGAAGCTTACCTTCTTTGATGAACCACTTCCTTAATAAATTCCTGAGCTAAAGCCCAAGCTTCTCAACTTTAATTCAATCCTTAACATCAAAACCATAAACACTTTTAATACTCAGCCAAAACTCAGAATTCTAATGCTCAAGAATGAAATTCAATTCTTACCTTGATCCTGGTTGAGTGTTCCTTAGTTAGAACTAGGCTAATCCCTCACAAATTCAGCTCAAAACACAGAATTTCCAGTTGAGCTCTTTAAGTTTTTAGTAGTTTCCTTAAGAGAGAGAAGAGAAGGAGGAGAGGGAAAAAATCAGTCGGTTTGTGTCTTTTGTTCTACTGCCTTCTGCTTACTTAGTCTAACCTTAGCTAATTAAGTCAATCCCGAGGCTCGAGGTACCGGAAACGTCCCCGAGGGCAAAATGGTAAAATTCCCCAATATTCCCGCCTAGGCTTCCTAACCTCAAATATATCTCCATATATTTATTTCCATAACCCGATCACCCAAATAATCATCTAATACCTGAATTACCCCTTGACTTGCCCCAGGTGAAACATTAAGCCCCAATATGACTTCCCGCTAACTAGCTCCCTAAGATCGCCTCGAGTCGCATGCTGCAGATTTACCCACATAATAATGTGGTTCTCACAAATATAACATATAACCACATTTACATTCATATATCCATACAACACATGTTTATCATATACTCTCACATTAACTTAATAAATACACACATAAGCCAATTATGCCCTCCCGGCACACTAATCAAGGCCCTTAAGCCATATTAGTGATTTTGGGTCGTTAAACTTCCCCACGGGAACAATCATACCATACCGCATTCACAAACCACTGCGATACTAAAAACACGCCCACAACATTCATTCATCAATTCATAACCTCTGCTCTTCCGACATACATACCATGCTTTCAACTCCAACATGCAAACAACACATTTATATATTCACTGAGCAGGTAATCATATAATCATATCAATAATCAAGAGTCAGGCTCTATCAAAATCTTATGCTCCTTAATACAGTATGCAGGTAAAGCATTTACATCCTATTTAAGTAGTTAAGCACATAACCACATAAATAGTTACCATACCCTAAATGGAGCTTGCCTGTAGTGACGAGTGTACATTCCCAGCTTGTCTTCAAGAACACTTAACCTTAGCTCGCTCTGATACCAAGTTATAACTCCTTACTACCCAATGACCGTTACACTTTGTATTTAAAATAGTGCTAAACTCACTAAACGAGTCATTTGGCCATAATCGTGTAGATAAATAGGATTAGTGGTTTAGGGTTAAAAATTTTGGTTGAAGATACAAATGTTTCACTAAAACGTTTATTGTATACATAGGATCCCAAAATACATTTAAAAGGTTAATTACAATAAAAGATTTACAACCAGCCGACCTAAGCGGCAAAATAGGGTTTAACCTTAGTTCCTCTTTAAACCCTCAGCCCTGGTGGTCGAGCAGTCGCATATGTACACATTGTCACCTAAGCTCTCCAACTCAAGGATAGTCCAACTTTCTTTTGTCTTTACCTGCACCACATAGCACCTGTGAGCCAAGGCTCAGCAAGAAAACTCAACATGCTCATAAATAGATAATAATATGTCACTAAATCATAATAAGCATGCCTAGAAGTAATAACCTTATTCATGCATGCAGGAAAGTCAAAATAAATGATTACGGGGTCTTGCGCCCTGTGTAGATGACTGTCAAGTTAATCTGGGGTCCTGCGACCTAAATAGATGACCAATGAGTCTATCTCTGGGGACCGACTCCCTAAACAGATGACTAATGAGTCTATTTATGGGGACCTGCTCCTTGAATAGATGACTAATGAGTTTATCTCTGGGGAATCGCTCGCTGAATAGATGACTAATGAGTCTATCTCTGGGGATCTACTCCTTGTATAGATGACTAATGAGTCTATCTCTGGGGATCTGCTCCGTGAACAGATGACTAATGAGTCTATCTCTGGGTAGGTGACTAATGAGTCACTCTCTGGGTAGGTGACTAATGAATGACTCTTTGAGTAAAGGACTAATAAGTCTCTCTCTGGGGCTCTGCCCCCTAAGCCATGTGAAGTTTCAGTCACTTGAGCCTTTTGGCCCTGGCTCTAAGTAACTAGCCTTTAGACTAGACAAGCACTTTAGTTTTTTTTGACCTTAGGGTCGATCAAGCATTTAATGCTCATGTTGATTAGATCTAACCATTTCGGCTCTGCGTTTAATACAATAATGCTGCTCTTGACTTGTAGGTCAATTCCATACGACCAGTGCTCAGTACTATTGCCAATCATGACTAATAAGTCAAGACTTCACGACCAATACTAACACCAATGTCATTTCTGACTAATGAGTCAGTGCCGCTCACAAGTAAGCAATGCAACCAGGCATATATCATATGTCAAATATCCAAATATAGGGCATTCAACATGCTTACTCAATAATCACCAGCATAATTATGATCATGCATATTTATAGAGACTTAAGCTCTGATCAATTCCATATTCAATATTCATGCCATGCCCTAATCATATGTATCGAATGCATCACATGCATCACATACTAGGTGCAGTTTTCTTACCTTTGGTTCAAGCATAGGTTACCAATAAACGACGCTCAAGCACGATATCATGTTTCCAAGCCCCTAGCGATAAGCTAGTCAGTGCCACTCACAACCAATACTAACACCAATTTCGTTTCTGACTAATGAGTCAGTGCCACTCACAAGTAAGCAATGCAACCAGGCATATATCATATGTCAAATATCCAAATATAGGGCATTCAACATGCTTACTCAACAATCACCAGCATAATTATGATCATGCACATTTATAGAGACTCAAGCTCTGATCAATTCCATATTCAATATTCATGGCATGCCCTAATCACATGTATCGAATGCATCACATACTAGGTGCAGTTTTCTTACCTTTGGTCCAAGCATAGGTTACCAATAAACGACTGTTATCCAGATTTCCGAATAGCGTTTAGATGGATAGCCTCGGGGAAGGAGAATTATCAAAGTCTTTCACGAAAGGTGACCAGAGCTCGCGGATGGACAGAAAAGCTTCGCCTCTCCCGTTTAGTGTCCAGCACACTCTTTCAAGCAACCACGACCCGGAAGCAACCAAGCGGTCGAGTCACGGAGGAGGCATAGTTGGAATGATACTCATCTGACACAGGATCCCGCCTGACACGCCCGACAGGTCGAGGCTGCACACATCCCAGCACGCCTAAAAGTGCCTTTTCGCCTACTGTTCCGCTGACAACCTGGAAAAGACGACTGCCTTTTTACATTCCCCATGTTTTCATGTAATTATACCTATGTAGAGCCTGGTAGCCAGGCGACTACGGTAATTGTATCCCCTATTTATGGCTGGTGTAATTAAGACTCAGGGGGGCAGAGTAAAACCCTAATCCAAAACCCTAGCTATAAAGACCTCCTCATTCTACGATAGGAGGGGAAAAAAAGGGAGATAAAAGAACAAGAACTCTGCCAAATTCTCTCTAGCTTGATCTTCTTCAAGAGAACCCGAGAGAAACATTGTGAGTTTGTGAGGTTCTTGTACACCAGCCATTTTACTGTAATTCTCTACAAATATAATAACATCGACTCGTGGACTAGGGCTCATTAACGCCTGAACCACGTAAAAAACCTATTTGTCTATTTATATTTCTGCACTTCTACAGTTCTTATCTTTTTATTATTTTGTTTGTATTCGTTTCCGAAAAACTCGGTTAACATTTTGGTGCTTTCATTGAGAGCTGTAGGAAGTTGTTAGTCAGCTCTTTTTCTGTGAACGTTTTTTGTATTCACTCCGTACTGAAAAGATGGTGACTACGAGAAAATACGGGATTGACAAGAATGCTAGGGTCAACCCCGATATCATGATGGAAGATGCGGTACAAAACGACCCCTCGACGGCCCAGACCGAAGGAAAAAGTACCCACGACTCGGACTACCAAGGTGAGGACCCGACATCCCGCCAGGATCAAGTCAGTACTGAAGATACGACATACTTAGAAGACGAAGAAGAGTATGTCCGAGACGGTTACTACAAAGACGGCTACTACTACGAGAAGGATCCAGAACTGGTCCAAGTAGCCGAAGAACTGGTGGCCACTAAGGCCAAGCTTGCTGAGCAGGAGCGCGTCTCCGAAAAAATGCAACGCATGATGGAGCGCCTCCAAAGCAAGTTCGGAGATCTAGGCGACTCAGATGAGGAAGCCTTTGTTTTAGGTGGTGCTGATGCCACCATGCCGGACCCAGCCGCTGCTGGACCATCCAAAGCCGCCCCTAACAAGGGCAAAGAAAAAGTTGGGGAGCCTGTGCGCACTAACGCCCCTGCGCCTCCTAAAGGCGTGAATCACCAGGCCGACTGCCCCCCCCCCCCGCGCGCAGAAGGTCTCTGGCGCTCCTAAGCCCAGACGTCCTTCAGCCCCAAGGGGGCACTCTGTGCCTAAAGGGCCCGGTGCTAAGGCACCCAGGCCTAGGGGAAGGAACAACCGCCCCAGTGATTCCGTCAACCAGGACGGTCGGGCTGCGGACACGCCCTCCGAAGATAGCTGGTCCACGGTGGACCTAAGAAGAAGGTTGGAGGCCAAGTATGAAAAGGCCAAAGGAGAAAAGGCCCGGCCTCGCGGAGACGACTTGCGAAATCTTCTCAACGACAAGCTCCGGGGACGTGACCTCCCGGAGAGTGATACAAAGAGGCTCGAGGAACAGATCGCTGCCTTGACCAAGCTGGTCCGGAAGCAAAGTGGGGCCCTGTCAGACTCTGAGGAGGAAGACCCGGAACCATGTATTCGGAGGATCGCGGAAACGCCCCTCCCGGAGAACTTCAAAATGCCTCGTATAGAATTATATGAGGGGAGGACGGACCCGCGCACCCACCTAGCTAAATACAACAAGATGATGCAAGTGGCGCGCGTCAGTGAGGATGCCAAATGCATGTGCTTCTCACTCACCCTTACCAAGTCCGCGGAGGACTGGTGGAAAAGATTAGCTCCCGGATCCATCCACAGTTGGAAGGAGCTACAGTCCGCATTCAGGAGGCAGTTCATTGCTGCCCGGGACCACGACATGGAGGTTGGTTCCTTAACCAACATCAAGCAGCTACCCAGTGAGAGCCTCAAAGCCTTCATTCAAAGAATGATGGAAGCTGCTGCTAAGACCAAGGTCAGCGATGACATGAAACTGATCGCCCTTCAATCGGGGCTTACCGTCGGCTCCCTGCTATGGGGAGAAATGCAAAGGAGACGAGCAGAAACTCTGCCCGAATTCATATCAAAAGCTCAGGGAATCATCAACCTTGAGGATGCCTACCAACAGGCCTTTGGAGTTCCCCCAGCCCCGACGTCCTCCGTGACTGCACCGAGCTTTGCTTCGCAAGCTCCCGCACCAGCCCTCACGCTTCCAGGATCTCAGTTCACTCCAAGCGTGTATGGGCCTTCCGCGTCTGCTCAGACGCCGAGTCAAACCCATTTCTCTGGTTACGGAGCTGTACAAACCGGATGTAGTATCGCTCCCGGCCCGTCGCAACCGCAAGCGGGAGGCCCAGAACAAAATCTGAGCCAACCGCGAAATAAACGAGGCGGAAGAAACTCCAACCGGGGGGACCATTCAAAGAAACCCCAGAAGGACTATGAGCCCAAGTTCACGGAGTACACCAGTTTGATAGATTCACGAGAGAATGTCTATCGGGCAACCTGTAATATGGTCACCTACAGGAAGCCCCCGAAAGTGTCTCACGGAGGAAGGCGTCTGCGAGACTCCAATAAGAGGTGTGAGTTCCACGGAGACGTGGGGCACACCACAAACGAATGCCTTCAGCTGAAGGATGAGATCGAGTCCCTGGCAAGAGCGGGACACCTCGGTCAATGGGTGAGGATACCCATAATCTATCCCGGACAGGGAGTAGTTCACGGAACTGCGTATTCTCCGGGACAGAGGGGTACCGCTAGCGCTCCTGGAGCCGGTCACCCCCAAGCTCCTGGATCTCAGTTCCCAGCGCTTCCTGCTCCGACCTCTCCGGCACCCATTGCCATGTTGACTCCAGGACCCGGAAAACCATATCCGCCTGGCCTTGCTCTGCCACCCGTTGACGGACACATAGCCACCATTTCCGGAGGACCGCACCTCGCCGGAAGTACCCGCAACTCCCAGAAAAGGTACTTGAGGGAGTTAGAACACACCGGGGAGATGTGCGCCTTGGTTCAGTCACCTGCTCAGCGTCCCCGAATGATGGATCTTCCCATCACCTTCACGGAAGACGACGCCCGACATGTGCACTTCCCCCACAACGATCCCCTCGTCGTGGAAGCTCAGATCGCCAATAAGCAGGTATCGCGGATCTTAGTCGATAATTGAAGCTCCGTAAACATCCTCTTCAAAGCTGCCTTCCACGCGATCGGATTAACCGAGACAAATCTGATCCCATGCCCCATCCAGCTTCAGGGGTTCAATGGGGATGCACTCATGCCCTTAGGCAAAATTCAACTTCCAGTCACCCTCAGAGGAGACAGCGACGCTTGTGCCTTCAGGCACTGCACATTCGTGGTGGTCGACTGCCCCACGGCGTATAATGCCATCCTAGGCCGACCGGTCCTAATCGATTTTGGGGCCATAACCTCGATACGCCACTTATGCTTGAAGTTTCCATGCGACAACGGGCGTATCGGCACCCTCCGGGGAGACCAACGAAGTGCACGAAGCTATTATAACGTCTCCGTCCGGTCCGTCTACACGGTCCAGGAGGCGATTGTTGCCGCTCCTTTGGCGGAAAATTTACCAGAAACTGGGGGTGCCCAAGGGGCATACGTGGACGAACTCGACCCTAGATTGGGGGTCGAGAGGGCGATAGAGCCGATGGAGGAAGTCGAAGAGGTGATCCTCAACTCGGGAGATCCCACCAAAGTCATTCAGGTGGGGAAAAACCTTCCATCGGCCATTCGAGAAAAGATCGTGGCCACAGTGAAGAATAATCAGGATATCATGGCATGATGCCACGCTGATATGACGGGGATTAATCCTAATGTTGTGTGCCACGCACTCAACATAGACCCATCTGCAACTCCAGTTCGCCAAAAGAGGAGGCCGTTAGACCCCGTGAGGGCCGAAGCAGTCAAAGCTGAAGTGGACAAGCTGATGTCCATAAGCTTTCTCCAGGAGTCACACTATCCCGTGTGGTTGGCCAACCCGGTTCTGGTCCCAAAACCCAATGGGTCCTGGAGAATGTGTATTGACTTCACGGACCTGAACAAAGCCTGCCCAAAAGACTGTTTCCCTCTTCTGCGAATCGATCAAATGGTAGACGCTACTTCTGGGTATGAACTCTTATCCTTCATGGATGCATACTCCGGGTACAACCAGATCAAGATGCATGTCGCGGACCAGGAACACACCAGCTTCCTCACGAACAAGGGTGTCTACTGTTACGTGGTGATGCCTTTCGGTCTCAAGAATGCTGGGGCGACATACCAGCGTTTAGTAAACAGGATGTTCAAGGACCAGCTGGGGAGGAACATGGAGGTGTATGTAGACGACATGTTGGTAAAATCCAAGACCTCCGGGGACCACAGTGACGACCTTGAGGAAGCTTTCGCTGTGATCCGAAAGTACGGAATGAAACTGATTCCGAAGAAATGTACTTTCGGGGTCTCGTTTGGGAAGTTCCTCGGTTTCATTGTCAGCTCCCGCGGAGTGGAGGCCAACCCTGAGAAAATTAAGGCGTTCATAGATATGCCTTCTCCCCGAAAGCATAAGGATGTCCAAAGCGTTACCGGAAGGATAGCTGCTCTCAGCCACTTCGTATCTAAGGCCACTGACAAATGTGTCCCTTTCTTCAATGTGTTACGAGGAAACAAGAAGTTCGAGTGGACCCCCGAATGCGAAGCAGCCTTCCAACACCTCAAGGAACATCTAACTCGAGCTCCCATTCTGTCCAAACCTGTCGAAGGAGAGGCGTTGTTCTTGTACTTAGCTGTGACAAAGCATGTCGTAAGTGCCGCTCTCATCCGGGAAGACGGCCGTTTCCAGCTCCCTGTGTATTACGTGAGCAAGAGGTTACTGGACGCCGAGTCCAGATATACAATGATCGAGAAGCTCTCCCTCTGCTTGCTAATCGCTTCGCGGAAGCTAAGGCCCTATTTCCAGGCGCACACCATCAAAGTACTCACCAACCACCCTCTCCGACAAGTCTTGCAGAAGCCCGAGTCTTCTGGCAGATTACTTAAATGGGCCATGGAACTGAGCCAGTTCGACATCCACTACTAGCCACGTGTTTCCATAAAAGGCCAAGCACTCGCGGACTTTATTGTGGAATGCTCAGGAATGAATGACCTCCCGGAAGATCCTGTCCCGGAACTTCCCACATGGAAGGTCTATGTAGACGGAGCCTGAAATGAAAAAGGAGCTGGAGCAGGGGTTATCCTAATTTCTCCCCAAGGACATCAGCTCCAGTGCACCATCCGTTTCACGTTCCCAGCATCCAACAACGAGGCAGAACACGAAGCCATGCTAGCTGGATTACAATTGGCTAGAGAAGTCGGAGCCCAAAAAATCGAAGTATACAGCGACTCCCTACTTGTGGTAAACCAAATATCCGGAGAATACCAGACGAAAGGAGAAAAAATGGCTGCCTACGTGTCTCTCTCCCGCGGCCTCCTGCAGCATTTCAAAGGCTACCAAATCCGCCAGGTCCCCCGGGCCCAGAATTCACTCGCGGACACACTGGCCAAGCTTGCAACAGACCCGGAGATTGAACAATATGGCCTAGTGCCCATCGGGCACTTGGAAGCACCTAGTACTGAGACACAGAGGGTAAATGCCGTCATCGACCATTCCCATTCCTGGATAGGACCCATCCTCAGATTTCTCACCACCGGAGAGCTCCCCACTGATAAAGTTGACGCAAGAAAGCTCCAATATCAAGCTCCCCGATACGTGGTTATGGATGGAAAGCTTTACCGCAGGGGGTTGTCCATACCCTTCCTTAGGTGTGTTGCCGGAACCGAAATCAGCACCATCATCCATGAGATTCACGGAGGCTTATGTGGCGACCATACCTCCGGACTGAGCCTCTCCAAAAAGATCCTTCGTCAAGGATACTTCTGGCCCACCATGAAGAAGGATTGTGTGGATTATGTCAGAAAATGTGAGCAGTGCCAGAGGTACGCCAAGGTTCCGCGAGCGTCGCCTACAGAAATTACCTTAATGACCAGCCCCTGGCCGTTCGCCGTTTGGGGCATTGACGTAGTAGGTAACCCTTCCAACTGGAAGGGGTGGAGTGAAGTATGCCATAGTCGCGGTAGACTACTTCACCAAATGGGCTGAAGCTGAACCTATGAACACGGTCACGTCTAAGAAAGCACTGGATTTTGTCATCAAGAATATAGTGTGTCGTTTCGGGCTTCCATGAAAAATTGTGTCCGACAACGGGAAGCAATTTGATAGTGAGCATTTCACGGACTTCTGTGCTTCGCATGGAATCATCAAAAGCTTTTCCGCAGTCGCCAGACCTCAAGCTAATGGGCAAGTGGAAGCAGTTAACAAAATCTTAAAGACCACGTTGAAGAAGAAACTCCAAGCATGCAAGGCTCACTGGCCGGAAGAGCTTCTGCGAGTACTTTGGGCTTATCGCACAACAGAGAGAACTTCGACGGGGCACACGCCTTATTCCATGACCTTCGGTTGCGAGGCCGTCATCTCAATAGAAACCATGATCCCCTCTCACAGGCAGGACACCTACGACCCTACCCGGAACCACGCCCTTCTCCAAGAGTCCCTGGACATGATCGAAGAGCTCCGGGAGCAGTCACAGGTCCAACTCAAAATGTACCAAGGCAAGATAGCCCGACACTTCAACACAAGAGTCAAGAGCCGTACATTCGAAGTTGGGGACCTTGTCCTACGGAGAGTATTTCCTGCTACGCAGGATCCGGGAGTGGGAGTCCTCGGACCCAACTTGGAAGGCCCCTATGAAGTCCAAGAAAAAGTGGGCCATGGGACGTATCACTTAAAGAGACTCGACGGATCTAAAGTCCCCCGCGCCTGGAACACGGAGCACCTCCGCCGTTACTATCAATAGGCCCCGGACTATCTAGTCGAAAGTCCTTGGTGGATGTAGCAAAAATGTAAAATATGGAGATAGTCCTCCCAGCTGTAAAACACATGCCTAACAGGCTAATTTAATAAAACACGGAGAGATTCACTCCGCTTTTACTGCATTTTTTATCCCTTTGTTCCAAGCTGCGTTTTAACAAGTGACCACGCGGTCCGGAGACGTCCGGACCCCACGTTCACTTGAGGGGGTATACATGGCTAAGGCATAGCCATACGCCCCTTGAACAAAACATACAGAGAACACCACTTATGTGTTAGCATTGTGTTTGAAATTTTTAAATTGTTAGGCATAGGTTGATTTGTCGCCATGAACATATTTGCATTACGTGTCATGTGTGCATTGTGTGGTTATGATTGCCATGAAAATGTCTGCCATTATGCATCATGAAAATTATCTCCTGTGTAGCCCAGCGATGAACAGGACTGGGGGTTGAGGCACATTCAGAGAGCTACGCCGAAACACCCCCCAACTTCCAGACAAGTCCTTCGCAGAATACTCCGCGACCGCTGTAAAGCTTCGCTTCGCAAGCTTCAGCTCCAGGTCTCATAAAGTAATGAATGGCAAGATCCGCGACCATTGTAAGCTTTGCTTCGCAAGCTCCAGCTCCGGGTCCCGCAAGGCGAAAAATGGCAAGATCCGCGACCGCTGTAAGCTTTGCTCCGCAAGCTCCAGCTCCGGGTCCCGCAAGGCGAAAAATGGCAAGATCCGCGACTGCTGTAAGCTTTGCTTCGCAGGCTTCAGCTCCGAATCTCACAAAATAATGCATGGCGAGCTCCTCGACCACTGCAAGCTTCGCTTCGCAAGCTTCAGCTCCGGGAGCAGATATGATCGATCCCCCAATTACAGCAGGCCTTGCTCCGCAAAGCCCCTGCTCCGGGATCGCACATGGTAGGCGTGGCGATTTCCCCGACCGCAACGAACCGAACCTTGCCTCGCAGGGCTTCATGCCAGGTCCCTGAAGTCGGCCACCGTGAGGTCTGCAACGACAGTTAGTTTTGCTTCGCAAAGATCTAGCTCTAAGTCTAGTGACGCTCACCAAAAGAACTCCCATTCCGGCACCATGGAATGGGTCACCTTAGCAATCCCAGCGAACAGTATAACTATAAGTCCCGGGATTGACTATTTGCCTTAGGAAAGATGAGTACGGTGAAAGGAGTCTGGCCGTTGGGACCAAGAAACCTTCGTAACCTAGAAACTACGTGGGAAAAGACATAAGTCGTTGGAGCTTCAAGTTAGAAATGCATAGGGTCTAGCCGTTGGAACCAAAACCTCATGTGCCCCTACAGCAGTTTCTACCATATAAAAATCTCTACCCTAAGCGCAAAATTAAAACTCGGTAGAAAAGGAAAGAAGAATGCTATAATTATTTCAAATATTTTCGCAGTTAGGAAAGAGTACAGGGAGCTTCGCCCCAAAGGAAAATAAATAAATAAATAATATTTTTTACAAAAGACAAGACCCCTTCAAGCATTGGGGGTGGCAGCGGCTTCCACGACCGGGGCCTCGGAGACAGCAGTTTCAACTGGGGACGGCGGAGTCGGCTCGTTGGAAGGAGGGACGACATCCCTGGCAGGATCAGAGGTCCCCGCCCCTTCGAGGTCTTCTGCCTCAGGGGCTCCAGCAGGCTCGTCGATGTTATAAGTTTGGACGTACACCTCTGGGCTTTGATCCCACACCAGTAGCTTCTCCCTCATGGCGTCGGCATCCTCTCCTAGGTAGCCTACTACCTCCGGGTTTATTTTCCAAAGTTGGTGCATGAGGACCACGTGAGATAAATTAATCGTCCTGTTCAGCACCACCTCAGCATCTTCCTTCTCCTTCAAGCGCTCCGCCTCAGAGGTCGCCAGCTTTGCCTCCGCGACAGCCAACTGAGCCCTCAGTTTTTCCAGCTCGGCCTTGGATGCATCCCGCTCTCCCTTAAGGGAATCAATCTCCTTGTGCTGCACCTTATTTTGGTTCAGCAAGGATTGCTTCTCGGTCACATGCCCCCTGACAGTGAATTGCAAGGCTCCAATCTGTTTGTCCTTCTCAGCGAGCCCCAACTCCAGCATAGACGCGAGATCCTTGCTCCTCATGTGATCTTGCTCCTCCACGTGCAGCCTATTTTGAAGAGTGGCATATTCCTCGTTCCGCTTAAGGAGAAGATCATTTTTTGATTGCAAGCGGGCATCCAAGGTATCCTTCTCCTGCCTGGCCAGGGATAGCTCTTCCTGGAGCTTGGAGTTTCTGGCCCTCAAGTCATCCGACCGCAGCTTGAACTCATTCTCCGCGCTGGCCCGGTACTCTTGATATTTGGCAAGATATTTATTGTCCGCCTCTTCTTCAGCCTCGCGCCGGGCCTGGTTAATCTTCTCCATAGCCTCCCCCTTTATGCCCTCGACCTGTTGGGTTAGTTTCTGCTTCTCCGCCTCCAAGGCCTGGCGACCCGCCTGGCTCTCCTCCAGCTGAACCAGAACTGCACCCACCTCCCGGAACGAGCGTTCCGTGATGAGAGAGGCCTGCAAGGAAAGACAGCAGAATGAGTTAAGCAGAACCAAATGTACTAAGACCGATGACCCCAGAACACAGCAACTGATAGCTTACCCCAGAAAGTTGCTGCTTTACGGCATATGTCAACAACAGCGGGTCCTTACTCCTACTGATGGCCCATTTCTCAGAATTGAGCTCGCACAAGCTCAGGGCCATGTCCTCCATCATCTCCGCTCCGAACGGCGCCAATGCACGCCCGAGCCTAGGCACCAGCCTCTTCTCCAAGGCTGGGCCATCCAAAACCGCTCCAGCCGGGTGAAGGGATCTCACCCCTTCTGCCAGCTCAGCTCTCTTCACGGCAGACAGGTTGTCTGCCCTTCCCTGAGTAACAGCCTTCTCGGCCTCCAACCGCCTCTTCAAAAAATTATCAGCCCGTCTTACACCCTCCAGGAGGGCAGCGGGGAAACGGGTTGGTTTCTGAGGGAAGTGGAACTTCAGGCCAGGCTGAGGAAGGCTTGTTTGTTGATAAAGTGGAAGAGAAGGAGAAGAAGGAGACCCCGAAAGGGTGGACTCCCTTTGGACTGGAGGAGGAGGTAGACGGGGTATTAGGGACGGTAGAGAAGACACTACCGCCCCGGTTTGTTGTTGCAGCTGGTGTTGCTGTTGTTTTTGCTGCTGATGTGGCGGTGGTGATTGTCTTTGTTGTTGTTGTTGTTGTTGCTTTCGCTGTTGGGGTTGTGGTTGCTGCTGGGTGGGGGTAGTCTGGCGGGGACTGCGCGCAGCCCGGAGGTCACCATCACCTCCGGGAGAAGAATGTCTAAGGCGTTTCTTCTTGTCGCCCTCAGCATCTCCTCCGGGGCGCTTGCTCACCCCGGTCGTCTTCACGAGGAACACAAGACCTTCCCCATCGCTGCTACTACTCGAGACCACCGTGTTCTCAGAAGGCCCCTTGACAAGAGGCTTCTCCACCACGGGCACGATTGCCCTCTCCACCACCGAAGACCCTTGCGCCTCGCCACTTGTCTTCTTGGGTGTGGCAGCTTTACCTCCCTTACCAGCTCCGGTCTTTCGTCCTTTTCCCTTGGATGGGTCTTGACTGGTGGCGACCTTCTTGATAAGTGAGGTAGCTCTCCCCAACATCTTTGCTTCGGGATGTTCTACAAGAAATGTATGAAGCAAGGTTAACCAACCAGCAAGCGATGTGAAAAAAGATAAGCAAAAGACAAAACAAGTAACAACATAAAAGCACAAACAAATCCACCAGCAGGGAACAAGAAGCAAAAAAGAGAAAAGTTTGAAAGGGACGACCATGCACGAGAAACGTGGATGGCCTTCCCCGAGCAAAACAAGACACCGCTTCCTGCTCCAGGAAGCTCCCGTACTCCTTGAAGTCCGGGAATGACATGCTGAGGGAAGAAGGGTCAACCATGGTGACACCTTCTGGCAGACTACCGTCACTCAAACACCCAAGGAGCTCATCTACCCTATCGCAATATATGTCAAAGGGTATCCTACACGGATCTAGCCTAAGGAAGCGGGGATCAAACCCCACCTGAGAAGTCCGGGAAACCTCAGACAGGCTGGGGGTGTGGATCAATCGAAAGCTAGTCTTACCTTTCCCAGAGGTACCAGCTCCCGGAGTCCCTTCATTGGGGTAAGCTGCGGCGTGGCGAGCCTCGATTTCTTCTTCCTCCAACTGAGGGTTAGGGAATCTCTCCGCCCAACTGGGGGATAAATTATTCTCGTCCTGGGCCGCCTGGCAGATCACCTTGGACAGCTTCAGGGCAATCTGCTCCCGGACGTCAGCTGACACCTGACTTTGCCCCCTGCCACTCACTGGCTCAATATTTTGGAAAGAGGCGAGTAGCCCATACTCCCTCAAAGATTCGGTGGTCACAAGTCCTTCCACCTTCAGCTTTTCCTCCGAGAGCCCCTCGTAGAAGTTTGACCTCCTTATCATCTCTGCACAGCGAGGTGTCCGCGGGACGGCTTCTGCAAAATCCAAACACGAGTGTTAGAGATCCTCCCGGAAGGCAAACCAAACGTAAAGAAACAGAGTTAAAAAAGAGAGGACGGAGCACTTACCAGGGACTTTGAAGTCCAAAGATAGGGCTGGCACCCTCTTCAATGGGAAGCCAGTCGTCAGGAACCAGTACTCCCGGAGATCTGGAACCCTCGCGGTGTGACATGTGGGACACATCACGTCCGAATACCTCTCCAGTCTATAAAACCCCACCTTGTCTGCATGACCTCTCATGGGCTGAGACTTCAGCCCATAGAAGTATAGCACCTCCTCCGGGGTAGGGGCCTCCAGGTCCCGGGACTTGCAAAAGATGTACCACCCCGCTAGAAGCTTGTAGCTGAGGGGAATCAACTGGAAGGGGGCAATCCCCGCCTTCACGGAGAAGTTGGCAAAATAACTTCTTAGGGGCAAGTGTGCCCCACACACTATGTGTGCCCAGCTCCAGGTACCAAAACCCTCGTGACTCTGACTGGCAGACTCACCCAGCACCGACAGACGGTGCCACATCAGGCCTGGGATGTTCTTCAGGCTTGCCTCTGAGGAATACAGCTCCAGCATACCGTAGTTCCTGAATAGGTTCGGCTTCTGGTCCATCTCCCAGATGGAACTGTTGATAGTCGGTGGGCTAGCCGCGGCCACCTTAGTTTTTGCTTTCCCCTTTGCGCCAGCAACAGGGGAACCTTGCTCCTGGGCAGGTTCAGCCTCTACCGCAGCGATGATTGGTTCCTTTGAGGTGTTCGTCACTGAGCAAAAGAAAAAAAGAAGAAAACACTCCAAGCAGTCAGCCCCCCCGTCATACCCTAACGGTATTAAAGGCATCGGGGAGACCCTCCCCGAAAACTGCTTGGAGAGGCTCCCACCGAGCTTGCCGAGGGGCTGGCACCATGCCACCCGGAGGACAGCAAGGAACCAGATTCAAACTTCGAGCCTAAGCCCGCCGAAAGAGGTGTTTTCCCAGGGGAAGACACCCCAAAGGCGTTCGCGCTTATGCCCTAAAATAACAAACCAGAACAGCACAAGCAGACGAGAAACAACTTTCCAAAAGAAAATCGTCAAAGCATGCAAGGAGATGACTTATTGACTCACATTAGTCACATGCCTATCAAAGCCCTACTCACGCATGCATAAAGATGACACTGGCAGAAAACTCAATCCTAACAACTACCAACAATCTGAGGCGTAGAAGGAAAAAGCAAAGTAAAAATACTTACTAGTGTTTGGATAGTTGAAGATTGAGGGAGTAACCGGGTCACTGCACCGCACGAACACGTGAAGTAAAGGCTGCAAAGACAAGCAACGATTCAAACCTAGAACTTCGGCGAGCAAACCTACTGCCAAATCGAAAGAAAAGTTTCTGGATTCCTTACCAAAAGAAGTGGCGAATTCGAAGGAAAGGAAGCTTGGAAGCTTGAGAGTTCGAAGATTTGGGAATCTGAGAATCTGAAAGCTCGAGAATTTGAAAGCGTAAAGAGGAAGAAGGGTCCGTTCCCTCGTTTTTATAGCAGGAACGAAGTCATTTCGAATTCCACAAATGGACGGTCCCGATCTTCCCATATCGCATGCATCAGATCCGACGGCTGGGGGTGAAGTGTCGGTCATATTTATGACTCCTCGGATGGGAATAAAGTATTTATTTCCCATCATTGTACCCTCTCGGGCCCAGTGTACCATTAAATACCATCAAATCACTACTCAGATGCGTGACGCACGCACACTCAGCCAGTCGCCTCACGCACACGTCTTGGTCACAGAGCCATTCCCTGCATGACGTGTGGCCCTCGCCACACTTGAGTACTTGAGTTCAAACAGAAGAAATTTCCTTTTTTCTCGTACTAACACTCAGACGGGAAAAAGGAACCCTTCCAGGAACACAGGAGGTGACCCCTCGCCTAATCTAGAGACCAGAACACCCGAAGGACTGTACAAGCTCCCGGACCTCTCAAGCCCCGTGACCTTGGGGGGTAAATGTTATCCAGATTTCCGAATAGCGTTTAGATGGATAGCCTCGGGGAAGGAGAATTATCAAAGTCTTTCACGAAAGGTGACCAGAGCTCGCGGATGGACAGAAAAGCTTCGCCTCTCCCGTTTAGTGTCTAGCACACTCTTTCAAGCAACCACGACCCGAAAGCTCGTCAATTCTCCCGGACTCCCGAAGGGATATCCTTCGGGGAAGGTCCTTCCAGGAAAAGCTCTTCAGGTTACCTTCGCGGATACAGTTCCATGCCTCGCACGGAAGAAGACCAAGCGGTCGAGTCACGGAGGAGGCATAGTTGGAATGATACTCATCTGACACAGGATCCCGCCTGACACGCCCGACAGGTCGAGGCTGCACACATCCCAGCACGCCTAAAAGTGCCTTTTCGCCTACTGTTCCGCTGACAGCCTGGAAAAGACGGCTGCCTTTTTACATTCCCCATGTTTTCATGTAATTATACCTATGTAGAGCCTGGTAGCCAGGCGACTACGGTAATTGTATCCCCTATTTATGGCTGGTGTAATTAAGACTCAGGGGGGCAGAGTAAAACCCTAATCCAAAACCCTAGCTATAAAGACCTCCTCATTCTACGATAGGAGGGGAAAAAAGGGAGATAAAAGAACAAGAACTCTGCCAAATTCTCTCTAGCTTGATCTTCTTCAAGAGAACCCGAGAGAAACATTGTGAGTTTGTGAGGTTCTTGTACACCAGCCATTTTACTGTAATTCTCTACAAATATAATAACATCGACTCGTGGACTAGGGCTCATTAACGCCTGAACCACGTAAAAAACCTATTTGTCTATTTATATTTCTGCACTTCTACAGTTCTTATCTTTTTATTATTTTGTTTGTATTCGTTTCTGAAAAACTCGGTAAACAACGACGCTCAAGCACGATCATGTTTCCGAACCCCTAGCGATAAGCTAGTCACAACCATAATATAAAACCCCATAAAAAATGAGTAAATAAATACTTTCGGGCCAAATCCTAGCCTCTGAGACATCAAATCCTACTTAAATGGGTAGTAGGATCGATCTCAGGCCCTTACAGTTAAACTCCCACAGCTAAAAATCAAATCTGGGCAAAATTACACAGGTCGGTCGCGACTTGGCCCTGAGGGTCGTGACTTGCCCCCAAGACAGAGAGCCTCTGCCTAGGCTTCAGGGTGCGAGCTGCGACTTGGCCCATCTTGGGTCGCAACGCGACCCTAGGCAGAGCCCTCCTGGATCCTAGTTCATCCAAGTCGCGACTTGCTAGAACAAGGTTGTGACTTGACCATGAAACCAGCCATTTCCTATGGTTTTTCTCATTTAAAATCCTCCAAAAACCTATCCAAACACATCCAAATCCCAAAATCAAAGTTCTTAAACATCCTAATTTCCCAAAACCATGAAAACCCAAGTCTCAATTCATTCAAAAACTCATCAAAACATAAAATCTAATCAAAGCTTAAAAACATAAAACTTGGATTACCTCCGATTGAGTATTTTCCCAATTAAATCCTCTGGCTAATAAGCTTCTAATCTTTCCTAGAATCACTATGCCTCGATCCTTGCTTGAATTTGAGTCATAAAACTCGAGTTTCCTTCAAAAATCCGAACGGGTGTCAAATAGGGAACGAGAGAGAGAGAGAGAGAGAGAGAGAGAATGTTCTTAACGTTCTTTTATAATTTTGGCAGGTTACTTCGAGCTTAAGTAACCTCAAGCAAATCCTAATGCTCGGGGTCCCAAAAATGCCCCTGGGGTAAAATAGTAAAAATTCCCAAAATTCCCTCCTGGTCTCACTAACTCCCAATTTATCATCAAATAATCATTCCCATTACCCAATATCCTGGTAATGTACTAAATACCTAGAATACCCCTTGATTCACCCCGAGTCAAAATTGGGTCCTATTGTGACTTTCCCACTAGCTTGCTCCCTAGGATCGACTCGTGCCAAGTAACCCAAACATAACCATATAATAATATAGTACCACATACATACCACATATATGCCAAATATACCCATAATGGGCCACATTATGAAAATTGTCCAATTAAACATAAATAGGCCCACATACATATTTAATACACCTAAACATGCATATCAAGTCATATTATAGTATTATTCACATAATCATATGATAATACACATAAATATCATATAATCACATAATTTCATAATTTTTCATCACGGCCCCTTAATCAAGGCCCTAAGCCTTATTTGGAAATTTGGGATGTTACAGTAGTATTACAAAACACATCAACTGATGATCATATACAAACTGATCTTAATCCTGAAGTTACTATGAACTCTTATATATGTCATTTGATCATTTGATTCATTTGTTATGGTTTGTCAGAATGATCAGGCTAAGAACTATTATTTTGGGGTCTCAATAATGTATATGGCTGGGGACATAGCTTAACAGATATGGAATTTATACCTTCTTATAGATTGAATGATGGTTCCCTATTTGGTTGGCTTTTGGAATTGAAAATGTTATTGATGTCAAATTCAAAATCAGATTATGAATTAACCTTCACTAGTAAAGCCAATGGTACTCTAGGAATCAAGATATAATAAAGGGTAAAACGATAATCTTACTCCCACTTAATTATGAATCATCAATAGAGGATTAATTTGTATGTATTGATTATATCAATGGACATTTTATGGTTACAATAAAGTACTCAATAAATATATGTCTTTAATTCTCAAGAGTGCAGTCTCATATTTATAGTGAAGTAATCATGAGATTAATAAATATGATTATTGAATCAAAGAGTTTGTGTTACTAATCTTTTATTTATTGGAGCTTGAAATTATTGGTCCATAGGTCCCCGCAGCGGCTCTATCAACACTATTCAAGGTAAGAGTTGATACAAGGGTCAAACTGTGAATGAGCTATTTCAGAGAATATTTATTCTTTGGGATAAATATGCAATTATGTGATAATTGAAGTTGCACAATTTTTTATTGCATTAGTGCAATTTTCTAAATTGCATAGAAATAAAAGAATTTGATTTTAATCAATTATTTTATTTAAGTGTGAAATGATAAATATGGATAGTCAAAATTGGTTTTCCTTATTATATTTATTTAATTAATAATAAAATGATAATGAAAATTCAAATATTGACTTTTGAATTTTGAAATTTAAGTTGTTATCTTTTCTTTAAAAAGATGATCCCTTATTTCAATTTCTAATATTTAATTAATTAAAATAAAAATGCATGAAAAATCAAATCGCATTTTTCAGGGAAGTGCTACACGCATAGGGCTTCTTGGACTGCCCTATGCGTGTACCACTATTGATGGTGATTATTTATTGGTTTTTTATTTTATTTAATTAATTAATTAAACATTTTGAAAAGGGTTTTAAAATGGAATGTAAGACTTTGTCTTTAATCATATGATAATAATGTCTATATATTCTATATGATAGAAAATACGAAGAGAAATTTAAACAGAAAAGAAAAACTGATCATCTTTTCACACAAAAAGAAAAACATTTCTCTCTAGCCTATAATCAAGAGTCTCATGTGTTGAGAATACTTTTGATTCACAAATATTGATTCTTGTTCTCTATGTGTCCACCCACATCTTGAGGTGTAGAGAACGTCTTGGAAGATCTAGGTGTGAGTACTTTAGCAAGGATAGGAAGATCGAAATATATACGAAGAGATTCAAGGATTCTTGATAGGCTACAAGAGGTAAATCATTTCGTATTATTTTTAATTATTCATATTATATTGATTAACATATTTCATATTAAAGGATCCTCATATAAAGTTGTTTATATGAAAAAAAAAATTTGTTGCATACAATACTACCATTACCGCAATTTTCGCTATGCACTATGAACTATTCCTAACACCCCCATCGAGCCATGTCGAGCTCCTATCGAGCTCATATATATCCAGTTCACACATTTAACCTCAAGACCTACCCTGTTCCCCCATTGATCCCCTACCAGTCTCATATTGAGCTCATAGAAAGTCTCATCAAGCTCATATCGAACCAGTCAAAACAGAACTTACAATTTTCAAAACATGATAGAATTTGTTATCATTTTAAATAAATAGCTTACCCCATCATCGAGCCACGACTAGGGTGTCTTCCACGTTAGAAACCATGCTGGATCGTGACACCCTATCTTCATATCCCTCAGAGTCTTGTTTGGAATGTCTCCAAGCATCCACTTACAGAGTGTCCTATACTATTTGACATCTGGCTTCTTGAGAGAGTAGAGCCCAATGCCTCCTCTGTATCTCCAGCTGCACCAATGCGAGGTCTCTTCCTCGTTAGATCAGTGTAGTCCTCAAACTGTTCTGGTCTACGTCTTCTCCTCTTAAACTGAACCTCATGCACCTCCTCAGGGTTGACAATAGCGACTCCTGGAGTCACAACATCAGGTGTCAGAAAAATGGTGGGAGGAGTGGTTGGATCAAGTTCAAAGTAATCTGGAATATCCAGTGACTTTCAGTCTGAATCTTCCCTGACGTCCCTCGGTCGTTCCTTAATAAATGTCAAGATCTGTGTAACGTCCCAAATTACCTAATAAGGCTTAGGGCCTTGATTAGGGGACCAGGAAGGAAAATTATGGAAGTTATGTGATTATGTGATATAAATGTGTATCAATATGTGACTTGATATGCATGTTTAGGTGTATTAAATATGCATGTGGGCTCATTTCTAATTAATAGGGTGATTATTGTAATTTGGTATGTTATGGGTATATTTAGAATATATGTGATATATGAGTGGGACCACATTATTATGTGGATATATTTGGGTTACTCAGCACAAAACGATCCTAGGAAGCAAGCTAGTGGGAAAGTCACAATGGGACCTATACTTGACTAGAGGTGAGTTAAGGGGTATATTGGGTATTTAGCACATTACCAGGATATTGGGTAATGGAAATAAATATTTGATGATATATTGGGAGTTAGTGAGATCACGAGGAAATTATAGGAATTTTGACTATTTTACCCGAGGGGAGCTTTTGGGACCTCGAGCATTAGGATTTTCTTGAGGCTACTTAAGCTCAAAGTAACTTGTCAGAAATAAAAAGAACGTTTAGTATGTTCTCTCTCTCTCTCTCTCTTGTTCGTTCATTTGACGTCGTTCACATTTTCGAAGGAAACTCGAGTTTTAGGACTCAGATTCAAGCAAGGTTTGAGTCATAACGGTTTTAGGGAAGATTAGATGCTTATTAGCCGGGGGATTTAACTGGGAACAACTCAATCAGAGGTAATCCAAGCTTTAAGTTTTGAGTTTTTGAGTTTTTAAGCTTTGATTGGATTTTATGTTTAGATGAGCTTTTGAATGGTTTGAAGCCTGGGTTTTGATGGTTTTGGGTCATTGGGATGTTTGGAAACTTTGGTTTTGGGATTTGGATATGTTTGGGTAGGTTTTTGGAGGATTTTAAATGGAAAAAAATGGAGAAAATGGCTGGGTTCGAGGTTGGGTCGCGACCTTGTTTTTGGGCGCCGACCTATGTGAACCCAGAACCAGGAGGGGTTTTTCCTATGAGGCGCACCACGACCCTCAGGGGAAAGTTGCAGCCCGTGTCTCCTTTCCAGTAAAGGAAGGCTACTTGTCTGGGAGGCGCGTCGCGACCCTAGGACCAAGTCGTGGCCCACCTGAGCATTTTTGGCCAGGTTGGGTTTTTAGTCTTGGGAACTTAAACCTAAGGGATTGGGATTAATCCTACTACCTAGTTTGGTAGGATTCGACGTCCCGGAGGCTAGGACTCGGTCCAAAAGCCTTTATTTACTTTCTTTGATGGGATTCTATATTTTGGTTGTGACTAGGTTATCGCTAATTGTTCAGAATCATGATCGTGCTCTAGGGTCGTTTATTGGTAACATGTGCTTGGACCAAAGGTAAGAAAACTACACCTAGTATGTGGTACATGTGATGCATGATTATGATTATGCTTGTGATTATTTATTAAGCATGTTGAATACTTTATATCTGAATATTTGACATATGATATATGCCTATTTGCATTACCTCATTGAGGAAGGGTTGACTTATCAGTCAAGGACGGCTATAGCGCACTAAGCGTTGGTCGTTATGGATGCTTAACTAGGAGCATATCATACGCTTGGGCGACCTATTGTTCAGCGAAAAATCAACGCCAGGCACGCTAGATCAGCTCCAAAGCTGGTTATACAAAGGATAGGGAAATGGGGCCTGATGTGACTTATTAGTCCCATATCCTATCATTGACTTATCAGTCATGGTCGGTAATAGCGCTGAGCGCTGGGCAAAAATCATTGACTTATTAGTCAAGAGTGGCCATAATGTTGGTCATTTTGGTTAGGCGAACTAAAAGCGTCAAGTACGCTTATATAAAGGATATGGCTAAGAGACCTGAGGTGACTTAATAGTCACATATCCTAGCATTGGATTATTAGTTAAGAATGGCCTTAGCACATTGAGTATTGGTCAGTGTCAGATACGCTTATACAGAGGATATGGCTAAGGGACCTAAGGTGACTTAATAGTCAAATATCCTAGCATTCACTTATTAGTCAAGAACGGCCTTAGCACATTGAGTGTTGGTCAGTGCCAGGTACGCTTATACATAGGATATGGCTAAGAGACCTGAGGTGACCTAATAGTCACATATCCTAGCATTGACTTATTAGTCAAGGACAGCATTAGCATGGTGAGTGTTGGTCGTAAGGCGCTGACTTATTAGTCAAGGACGGCATTAGCACGATAGGTGATGGTCGTAAAGCCTTGACTTATTAGTCAAGGATGGCATTAACACACTGAATGCTGGTCGTAAGGCATTGACTTATTAGTCAAGCATGGCGATAGCGCGCTAAGCACTAGTCCATATGATCTAGCCAAATAAGGAGCGAATCATACGCTTGACCGATCTATTGGTTGGAGAACACTTAGCGCTGAGGACGCTAGATCAACTCCAAAGCTGGTTATACAGAGGACAGGGCAAAGGGCCCCAGGGTGACTCATTAGTCCCATATCCTAGGGCGTTGAGCCAGAATGATTTCATAGTCATTTATTTGAACCTGTATGCATGCATGAGTAGGGTTATTACTGCTAGGCATGCCTATTATGATTTGGTGACATGTTATTAACTGCTTATGAGCATGTATAAGTTTACTTGCTAAGCCTCGGCTCATGGGTGCTATGTGGTTCTGGTAAAGGTAAAAGAAAGTTGGACCATCATTGAGTTGGAGAGCTTAGGTAACGATGTGTACATATGCGACTGCTCGACCCCCATGGGAAAGGGTTTAAAGAGGAGCTAGGGTCAAACCCTATTTTGCCGCTTAGGTCGGTAGGTTGTAACTCTTTTATTGTAATTAACCTTTTAAATGTATCTTGGGATCCCATGTATACAGTAAATGTTTTAGTGAAACGTTTGTATCTTCGACCAAAATTTTGAGCCATAAACTACTAATCCTGTGTAGGGCATTACAACTTGCTATCAGATCAAGGTAAGGTTAAGGGTTCCTGAAGACAAGTTGGGCATGTACACTCATCACTACAGGCAAGTTCCACTTAGGGTATGGTAACTATTTATCTGGTTATGTGTTTAGCTGCTTAAATAGGGTATAAATGCTTTACCTGCATGCCTTATTCGGAAGCATGAGATTCTGTTATGCCCTAGCTCTTGATTATTGATATGATTATGTGATTACCTACTCAGTGAATATATGAATGTGTTATCTGCATGCTAGAGTGAGAGCATGGTATGTATGTTGGAAAGAGCAGGGATTATGGATTGAATCATGAATGTTGTGGGCGTGTTTTTAGCACTGAAGTGGTACATGAATGTGGTGTTGTGTGATTTTTCCCATGGGGGAAGGCTTTTGAATGTGCTCATTATACTTAATGGGTCAAGTTACTGACTGCAGACTAATAAGAGGTTATGCCCAAGGCAGTTAATGGGACCTAGTAGTGGTTATACCGAGGCTGTGAATTACAGCAAGGGCCTGAGCCCTCCGCCTGCCCCTCAGAATTGGAATCAGGTGTTTACATATATGCAATTAAGATTGCAGAGGCAAGAGGAAGATATCAGGTGTTTAAAACAGCAGCAGGTTCTATTAGGGAACATTTCTTCCTTTGTTGTGTCAGAAGTGGCACCAGTTTTGGTTCAGCCTAGGGTTGAGAACATGTGGGAATTTCTTTGTGAAAGATTTCATGAATTTTACCCTCCAATTTTTGAGGGAGGCCTAGATCCATTCAAAGCTAAGCAACGTATGGGCATGATCAGCTCCATCATCGATAGTATGGGGTGGTAGGTCATGATAGGGTGATCTGTGCTACATATGTGTTGCGGGAAGATGCTCGGATGTGGTGGGAAGTGGTATCCCAGACACAAGATACAGCTACGATGAATTGAAAAGAATTTAGGCAGTTATTTAATGAGAGGTATTATTGTGATGCAGTTAAGACTGCGAAGACAAATGAGTTTCTAAACCTGGTTCAGGGAAATGCAACAGTAACCGAGTATGTTAACAGATTCGATGGGTTGGCCAAGTTTGCTTTTGATATGGTACCCACGGATGTAGCTCAGAAGGAAATATTTATCCAGTGATTGAATCCTAGAATAGCTCAGGGCATTAGAATCTCCCCAGTACATGAAATCTCTACCTATGCTCAGGTGGTAGGGAAGACCCTTGTTGTTGAGTGCACAAGAAATAAGATATGGAGGGAAAGTGTCGGAGAGCACGGAGCTCAGGTAGTGATACCTCCGTTTATTGGATCAGGCAAGGGCAGAGGCATCAATGATCAAGAAAGAAAAGTTATCAATGTATTCGGTACCTCTAGATTAGAAAAGGGGTTCCGAAGTGCTCTGATAGGCCATCAAGGCGAGGATGAGGATTGGAAACTCTACCCAGAATGCACTCGATGCAAGAGGTGCCATCTGGGAGAATGTTGAGAAAAGACATGTTTCTTATGTGGGATGGTTGGACATTTCAAGAGAGATTGCCCAGGATTAAGAAAGGATGAGCCAAAGGGGGCAGACAGCTCGACTCCAGCTCAAGTGTTCGCTCTGGCGCATTCAGAGTCAGAGACTGAGACTGAGGCCGGTTCCTTAGTCGTGGCAGGTCAGCTTCCTGGTTTTGATTTTTGTATTATGTTGACTAGTTTTGGTGCCATTTTGCTCTTTGTTTTGTTGCATTTAAGAGAGGCATAGACTTGATATGTAGACTACATGGTTATGTTGTGATGAGAATTTGGTACCCTATTGCTAATTTTAAGAGATAAGTTAGATTATTGTGGGAAATGACTCATCAATTGAGTTGATAGAGTTGGTTATGACCGACTTCGACATGATCTTGGATATGGATTGGTTAGCCAAGTATGGGACAATGGTAGATTGTAAGGAAAGGATAGTAACGCTTGTTAGGAAAATATAAATTTGCCTCAATGGAAATAGTAAGAAATTACAACTCTATGCAATATATTACAAATAATAATGATTGATTAAAAGGAATTACTACTCTATAACTGAAAATTACAAATAAACAAAGAAAATGAAGAATATGATGAAGAAGAAGAGAATAGTAAAATACAACTCTAAGCAAAAAGTTACAAATAAAGTAAAGTGTTTGAAACAAAAAAAAAAAAAAAGATTACAACTCTTGAACAAGAAATACAAGTAAAAAGAACAAGAGAATAAGAAGAAAACAATACAATAGAATGGAGAACAGAAATACAAGAAAACTCTCACTTACACAACCTAAGTGAAAAGGGTTAGGGATCACCAACTTGAACAAGGTTTAAAACCTTTGTCCAAAAGCTTATTTCCCCCTAACTCAAGCACTAAGAGATCTCTCTCAGATATTGGAAAAGCATTCTGGAATTATCAAGCCTCAAGGTGTTTCTAGCCAAGTGCTCTAATGGATAGAAAATGTTATGTCTGACAAGTGAGCTATAGGCTCCTATTTATAGAGTTTGGAGACACCCTTTGAATTTCAAATTCCACCAACCCCCATGGCTGTTACCAATGTTTAATTGGATTAATATGGAATTAAAAATGAGATTTGAGAGTTATTTGGGTTTTTTGAGCCGTTCAACAAAGATTGAAAAAACTGAAAAATGGTCAGTTTTTAGCCTGTGGCCGCGGCCACTAGCCTCTGTCCCACAGGCCGCGGCCACCAACATTCAGTGGATGCGACCATCGACCATTTTCAGCACTAAAAAATGTGATGTTTTTCCAAACGATTCCAAACCCTCCCAAATGATTTTGTAACTCCCAAAAAACATTATTGGGGTTAAAATCATATCTATAACAGTCATATCACATATGGCTTTATGAAATTCATCTCAATATTGTGTAGCAACAAATTTACACAATAAAGGGTAATATTTGGAAGTTACAAATTTGTAATACCAAATATGTTACATTATTTGGATATATCTCATATATCTAAATATTGTAACTCTCTATTATATGTTACAATATGTGACACTCTTTGTCACATTTATTTAATCTAAAACATTATATTATAATATAATATAATATTACATTATATTATATTATAAAATAATATAACATTCCCCCACTAGATTAAATAGTTATCTATTGTAACACTTATTTAATCAATCATTATATTTTGAAATATAACATATCCCCCACTTGATTAAATAAGAACTCTCTCTTATAGGAGTCATTGCATTAGTGCATAAAGCAAAGTGTTTTTCAACTTGAACTTTACTTTAGTGTAATTATCACAAAATTTGTCAAAAATTAGGTTGCACTAGGCATTGAACCATATTTTCATGATAACAAATCGGTGATAACACACACACCTTTGCGATGTTCACTTGAGACCTCTATGTCTCGCTTTGCACCGTTAATGGCCATGTGCACTTTCCATTCATGGACGTTCTTGAGAATACTCCCAATTCTCATGAGAGGCGGCACCACCCCTAGGTCCATATAGGTAGAATTCTTACAGTATTTCGTTACCAAAAATACTTGTCTTTACAAGATTGAATTCTATTAAAAACCTTTCGGTTTTAACCCTCCATTTGGTAACACACAAGTACTCAATATCTCAGATGGAACTTGTTTTGAGTACAACTAATATTCACTTGATTGACTTGTTGTTACCTATTGAACCTAACACTAGTTGAATAACTAGTGTTAAGATAGGTTACCATCAATCGTGAATCTCTTTTGGGAGTTTAAGTCTCATCCCTCGAGATGATGCAGCCACTAAATCCCTCGTTAGTGGCTTAGTGAAAGGATCTGCCAGATTTTCACTTGTTCTCACATAGGATATTGAGATGACTCCTCTTTGAATCAATTCTCTTACATATCCATGTCTTAGACTAATATGTCTAGACTTCCCATTATACACTCCGATGTATGCTCTAGCCAATGTCACTTGGCTATCACAATGTATCGATATAGTAGATACATTATCTTTGATTAGGGGAATCTCTATCAACAGATCCCTTAACCATTCGGCCTCTTTGCCGGTAGCAGCTAGAGCTATGAACTCTGCTTCCATAGTGGAATGAGATATACAGGTTTGTTTCTTGGAACCCCAAGAAATTGCACCTCCACCAAGTGTAAATACCCAACCAGTTGTGGACAAGTTGTCCCCAAGATTGGATATCCAACTTGCACCTGTATATCCATCTAATATCGAAGGAAATTTGGAGAAGTGAAGGCTTAGTCCTTTGGTTTTCTTGAGATAACCTAGGACTCTTCCAATTTCCTTCCAGTGATCCACACTTGGATTACTTGTAAACCTACTAAGTTTACTTACCGCAAATGCTATATCAGGTCTAGTACACTGGGCAGCGTACATTAGACTCCCTATAGCATTAGCGTACTCCAATTGAGCCACCGCTCTTCCTTCATTCTTCTCTAGTTTTACACTATGATCGAATGGAGTATTGGCATCTTTAACCTTGAGATGGTTAAATTTGTTCAATACTTTCTCAACATAGTGGGCTTGCCCTAATGCAAAACCCCCACTATGTTTCTTTACTTTGATACCGAGTATGGTATCAACTTCTCCAAGATCTTTCATCTTGAAGGTTGATGATAGAAACATCTTCGTTTCTTCTATCCCTTTCATGCTATTACTTAGAATAAGCATGTCATCCATGTATAAGCAAACAATGATCACATATCCCTTACAAGTTTTGGAATACAAACACTTATCTCCATTGTTATGTCTAAACCCATTAGACATGATGGCTTGATCAAATTTCTCATGTCATTGCTTAGGAGCTTGTTTCAATCCATATAAGGATTTTACAAATCTACAAACTTTATGTTCATATTTTGGTAGGACAACCCCTTCGGGTTGTTCCATATAGACCTCCTCGTTGAGGTCACCATTAAGGAATGTCGTTTTGACATCAATTGGATGAACATACAAGTTGTGTATAGAAGCTAAAGCAAACAAAATTCTTATAGAAGTTGTTCTTGCAATAGGTGCATAAGTATCGAAATAATCGATACCCTCTTTTTGCCTAAACCCTTTTGCTACTAATCTAGCTTTAAAGGTTTGGACAATGCCGTCAGTGTGGTATTTTCTCCTAAATACCCACTTACACCCAATTGGCTTAGACCCCAGTAGGAGGTCTACCGATTCCCAAGTGTTATTGGAAAGAATGGAATCTATCTCATCATTGATGGCTTCTTTCCAAAATGCACTATCTCTCGATTGCAAAGCTTCTCTATAAGTCTTAGGATCATCCTCAACGAGAAGTACAATAGGAATTTTCCTAATGACTTCCTCTCTCTTTCCTTTTACCATGTAGAATGAAATTCGTTGAGAATCTATCTCATCCACTACTAGACTTTTATGATTTTTAAGCCTTTGACTTCTTCTAGGTTCAAAGGGTTGCTTTACATCCTTTTGAGGATTCTCCTCTTGAGAATCAACTTTGGATGTAGAATCTTGAGAATTGTTCTCGTATAACAAATTCTCCTTTAGAGATGTTGAAGCTTGAGAATTGTTGTCACATAACATATTCTCAAAAAATTCAACTTCTCTAGATTCAATCACAATATTAGACTCTAAATCTAATAGCCTATAAGCTTTACTATTGTTGGCATAACCAACAAAAGCACACTTTATGGCTCTTGAACCTAACTTTGTTCTATTAGGTTCGTTTTTCTTGCAATATGCAAGACACCCCCACACTTTGAAGTACCCTATGTTGGGTTTTCTTCCTTTCCATAACTCATATGGAGATATCTCATTTTTCTTCATCGGTATTCGATTAAGAATGTGACAAGCGGTTAAAAGCGCTTCACCCCATAAGTTGAAGTTCAACTTAGAAAACACCAACATATTATTTATCATCTCTAGATAAGTCCTATTTTTCCTTTTGGCAACACCATTGTGTTGTGGTATATAAGGTGCAGTGCACTCATGAATTATATCATTTTCTTCACAAAATGTATTGAATTCATTAGAGAAGTACTCTCCTCCTCTATCACTTCTTAGCACATTAATCTTTTGTTTAGTTGATTTTCAATTTCTAATTTATACAATTTAAAAGCATCAAAAGTTTCATCTTTATGCTTTAAAAGAAACACATAGGTATATCTACTAAAATCATATATAAAAGTAAGAAAATACCTTTTACCACCTCTAGTAAAAACACCATTTAAATCACAAAGATCACTATGGATTAAATCTAGTAAATTAGATGATCTTTCTACACTAGGAAATGGTTTCTTAATCATTTTCGCCTTAACACATGTTTCACATTTACCATAGTTTTTAATATTGCATGCAATCATACCACATTTTACTACTCTTTTCATGGTAGAAAAACCTATATGCGATAGTCTAAGATGCCACAAAAATAAAGAATCATACTCAATAATATAGGCGGAATTAGCATTTTTATTGATAACATTGAAAGTTACATCATTGGTGCACAATTTAACCATTCCCTCACAAGAGTACCATTTTCCCAAGAATACATTTGATTTGGTAAGTATAAGTTTACCGGACTCAAAAACGGCTTTAATGTCGGGCTTGCCAAGAAAATCACCACTTACCAAGTTTCTACTCATTTTGGGAACATAAAGTACATTCACTAATGTAACTTTCTTGCCGGAGGTGAAGTAGACTTCAATAGTACCTTTGCCAAGTACCTTGGATTTGCCCTCATTGCCCATTTGTATCTCATGGTTTCCCTTTGACTCTTCAAAGGTCTTGAACAATGATTTGTCATAGGTGACATGGACGGTGGCACATGTATCATACCACCACCCTTTCACCTTGCCTTGAACCGCATTCACCTCACTAAGGGTAGTAACTATGTTTTCCTCTTGAGTTGCGTTCACCTTAGGTCCTTGTTGGTATTTTCTATGCCTACACTCTCTAGCATAGTGACCCTTTTTCCCACACACAAAGCAAGGGCCTTTCTCGCCCTTAAACTTGTTTGGGTTGGTTTTTGGACCCAAAGGTTTCTCATTACCATTTTTCCCTTTGTTTTTGGGATGTTTTGGTTGTGACACCCCATTTGCTTTGGAAGTCTCTCCATTAGACCCCTCCACAAGTTTATCTCTACATATCGATTCCTCTTCAATTCGAATATGTTTTTGGATTTCCTCCAAAGAATAATCCTCATTTTTATGAAGGATTCTTTTCCTATAGCTCTTCCAAGTTGGTGGTAATTTAGCCACTATAGCACCAACTTGAAAGGCCTCGGGAAGCTCAATCTTTAACACTTTCAATTTGTTAACAATTATTTGCAATTCATGAATTTGAGGAAGAATAGGTTTATCACCAAAAAATTTTAAATTGAAGTATTGAGATATCAAAAACTTTTTGGTACCTTCCTCTTCCGCCTTAAACTTTTTCTCAAGTGTATCCCATATCTCCTTGGCCGATTTGGTCTCGGTGTAGAGGTCATAGAGCCTATCAGAAAGGGCGTTGAGGATATGACCCCTACAAAGGAGATTGTCCTCCTCCCTCTTCCTTCTTTTCTCCACCTCCTCGGGAGTGTCTTTGTCGGATGGCTCGGCTAGAGGTGCCAAGGATGACTCAAGGATGTAGGCAATTTTGAGAGTGGTTAAAAGAAACCTCACCTTGTCTTGCCACCTAGTAAAATTGGATCCATTAAAATAAACCTATCCAACCTCACTAGGTCTTGGTTCATGATCTTGATGGTCTCCCCTTCCATTGAAACAAAAAGGGGAAATAAGCTTTTGAATGTTAGGAAAATATAAATTTGCCTCAATGGAAATAGTAAGAAATTACAACTCTATGCAATATATTACAAATAATAATGATTGATTAAAAGGAGTTACAACTCTATAACTGAAAATTACAAATAAACAAAGAAAATGAAGAAGATGATGAAGAAGAAGAGAATAGTAAAATACAACTCTAAGCAAAAAAGTTACAAATAAAGTAAAGTGTTTGAAACAAAAGAAAAGAAAAGATTACAACTCTTGAACAAGAAATACAAGTAAAAAATAACAAGAGAATAAGAAGAAAACAATACAATAGAATGGAGAACAGAAATACAAGAAAACTCTCACTTACACAACCTAAGTGAAAAGGGTTGGGGATCACCAACTTGAACAAGGGTTAAAACCTTTGTCCAAAAGCTTATTTCCCCCTAACTCAAGCACTAAGGGATCTCTCTCAGATATTGGAAAAGCTTTCTGGAATTATCAAGCCTCAAGGTGTTTCTAGCCAATTGCTCTAATGGATAGAAAATGTTATGTCTTACAAGTGAGCTATAGGCTCCTATTTATAGAGTTTAGAGACACCCTTTGAATTTCAAATTCCACCAATCCCCATGGCTGTTACCATTGTTTAATTGGATTAATATGGAATTAAAAATGAGATTTGGGAGTTATTTGGGTTTTTTGAGTCGTTCAACAAAGATTGAAAAAACTGAAAAATGGTCAGTTTTTAGCCTGTGGCTGCGGCCAGAGACATTAGTGGTCACAGCCACTAGCCTCTGTCCCACAGGCCACGGCCACCAACATTCAGTGGCCGCAGCCACCGACCATTTTCAGCACTAAAAAATGTGTTGTTTTTCCAAACGGTTCCAAACCCTCCCAAATGATTTTGTAACTCCCAAAACACATTATTGGGGTTAAAGTCATATCTCTAACAGCCATATCACATATGGCTTTATGAAATTCATCTCAATATTGTGTAACAACAAATTTACACAATAAAGGGTAATATTTGGAAGTTACAAATTTGTAACACCAAATATGTTACATTATTTGGATATATCTCATATATCTAAATATTGTAACTCTATATTATATGTTACAATATGTGACACTCTTTGTCACATTTATTTAATCTAAAACATTATATTATAATATAATATAATATTACATTCTATTATAAAATAATATAACAACGCTTGGGCTTGAGGGTGAGAAACCCTTGTATTTGTTGGCACTATGGATGGACCTTGTATAATTATAACATATGTATTTAGAGCTAGAGACCCATTGCAGGAGGATGCATAGGACTCTTAGCTAGTGGTGGATACCACTCAAGTCGTGCCAGTGGGACCCAGACAGATTGGATTAGTCTGTGAGTTTTTGGATGTGTTCCATGGGATTTGCAAGGGCTACCCTTACACCAAGAGATAGAATGGTGGTTATGTGATGCCATGGATGGAATCAGGTCTAGGGCATTGTATTGAACGACTTCAGCAAAGTTGTAGGAACTAGAGGTTCAGTGATTAAGTAAGACGGTATTCTCCAAGGTAGATCTTCGACCTGGTTATTACCAGCTAAAGATCAGGGAGAATGATAAGCAAAAGACTACCTTTTATATCAGATATGGGCACTAGGAGTGCTGAGTTATGTCTTGTGGCTTTGACTAATGCCTCAGTTGTTTTTATGGAACAGTTGAACATGGTATTCAGAGATTATTTGAATTGGTTTATGATCATCTTTATCGACGGTATTGTGGTATACTCTCAGTCAGAGATTGGCCAAGGCCAAGGAACGCCTCAGAGGTCAGGAGTTTCCTTGGATGGGCAGGGTATTACATGTGTTTTGTGGAAAAATTCTCAAGGATTGTTACCTCATTGACAGAATAGGTGATTGCCTATGCATCATGTTAGTTGAAGGATATGACCAGAACTGGAGTGGAGTTACTGGTGGTCCAGTTGGCCAACATTATGCTTGAGTTTACTCTTGTAGAGGGGATCAAAGGAAAAATAGTTGAGTGACCCACAGATGGGAAGGATTGAGGGGAATGTCTTAGCTAGAATAGCTAAGGATTATGCAGTGTGATTTAGTCTAGGTCATTATGGACCAGTATACAAAGTCAGCTCGCTTTTTATTAGTAAGGATGCATAATACAGTTGACCAGTATGCAAATCTCTGTGTGAGAGAGATAGTACACCTTCATGGGATTTTGAGGTTTATCTTGTACACCTTTATGGGATTTTGAGGTTTATCTTATTAGATGGGGACCCTATCTTTACTTCCAAGTTTTGGGGAAGGTTACAGAAGGAAATGAGTATACACCTAGAGTTCAGTACAACTTATTATCCTTAGACTGATGGTAAATCAAAGGGAGTTATCAAGTTATTGGAAAGGCACCTTATGAGATGTTGTATGGTAAAAAAAAGTATATCGCCCATTCACTGGGATGAGATGGGTGAGATGTTATATTTGGATCCTGAGGTAGTTTAGAGGATCATTGAAGTTATGAAATGATTAGAGATTGGATGCTCGCTTCTCAGAGTAAATGGGAAAGTTATGTTAATTTGAAGTGCAGGAACGTGGAAGGCTGTGTCTTCCTTAGAGTCTCACCATCGTAAGGGGTGAGGAGAGTTGGGAAAAATGGCAGGTTGAGCCCTAAATTAGTAGGATCGTTTGAAATCCTAGAGAGGATCGATCACGTGGCCTATAGATTGGCCTTATCTTTGGCACTGTCGGTCGTATACAGTGTATTTCATATTTCCATGTTGAGGAAACATGTGCTAGACGAGACTCATGTGTTGAGTTATGAGGATCTGGAATTAGAGGCTGAGTTATTCTGTGAGGAATAGCCAGTTCAGGTATGAGGCAGAAAGAACAAGGTTCTAAGGAACAAAGTTATACCTTTGGTTAAGGTATTTTACAGAAACAGTAAGGTTGAGGGAGCAACCTGGGAACTGGAATTAGATATGCAGGATCTATATCCCGAGATGTTCAGATAAAATTTCGAGGACGAAATTTCTGTAAGGAGGGGATAGTTGTAACGCCCCAAATTATCTAATAAGGCTTAGGGCCTTTATTAGGGGGCCAAGATAGCAAATTATGGAAGTTATGCGATTATGTGATATATATGTGTATCAATATGTGATTATGTGAGTTATATTATAATATGACTTAATATGCATGTTTAGGTGTATTAAATATGCATGTGGGCCCATTTCTGATTAATAGGGTGATTGTTGTAATTTGGCCCGTTATGGGTATATTTGGCATATGTGTGATATATGTGTGGGACCACATTATTATGTGGATATATTTGGGTTACTCGGCACGATACGATCCTAGGGAGAAAGCTAGTGGGAAAGTCACAACATAACCCATACTTGACTCGGGGTGAATCAAGGGCTATATTGGGTATTAAGCACATTACCAGGATATTGGGTAATGAAAATAAATATTTGATGATATATTGGGAGTTAGTGAGATCAGGAGGAAATTCTGGGAATTTTGACTATTTTACCCTAGGGGGAGTTTTTGGGACCCCGAGCATTACGATTTGCTTGAGGTTACTTAAGCTCGAAGTAACCTATCAGAAATTTTTTTAAAAAAATGTTCAGTACATTCTCTCTCTCTCTCTCTCTCTCTCTCTCTCTCTCTCTCTCTCTCTCTCTCTCCCCCCCCCCCCCCCGTTCATTCCTTTGACGTCATTCGCATTTTCCAAGGAAACTCAAGTTTTAGGACTCGGATTCAAGCAAGGTTAGAGTCATAATGAATCTAGGGAAGATTATAAGCTTATTAGCTGGAAGATTTAATTGGGAAACAACTCAATCAGAGGTAATCCAAGCTTTAAGTTTTGAGTTTTTGAGTTTTTAAGCTTTGATTGGATTTTATGTTTTGATGAGTTTTTGAATGGTTTGAAGCTTGGGTTTTGATGGTTTTAGGCCATTGGGATATTTGGGAACTTTGTTTTTGGGATTTGGATATGTTTGGGTAGGTTTTTGGAGGATTTTAAATGAAAAAAAAATGGAGAAAATGGCTAAGTTCGAGGTTGGGCCGCAGCCTTATTTTTGGGTGCCGCGACCTGTGTGAACCTAGAACCAGGAGGGGTTCTGCCTAAGAGGCGTGCCGCAACCCTCAACGACAAGTCATGTCCCGCGTCTCCTTTCCAGCCAAGGGAGGTTGTTTGTCTAGGAGGCGGGCCGTGACCTGGCATTTTTGGCGAGGTTGGGTTTTTTGTCGTGAGAACTTAAACCTAAGGGCTCGGGATCGATCCTACTACCCAGTTTGGTAGGATTCGATGTCTCGGAGGCTAGGACTCAGTTCAGAAGCCTTTATTTACTCATTTTTTATGGGATTCTAAATTATGGTTGTAAACAGGTTATCGCTAGGGGTTCAGAATCAAGATCGTGCTCAAGGGTCATTTATTGGTAATCTGTGCTTGGACCAAAGGTAAGAAAACTACACCTAGTATGTGATGCATGATTATGATTATGCTTGTGATTATTGATTAAGCATGTTGAATGCTTTATATCTAAATATTTGACATATGATATATGCCTATTTACATTACCTCATTCATGGACGGCAATAGCGCACTGAGCGCTGGTCGTTATGGTTATGCTTAACTAGGAGCGCATCATATGCTTGACCGACCTATTGGTCGGGGAAAACTCAGCGCCAGGCACGCTGGATTAGCTCCAAAGCTGGTTATACAGTGGATAGGGAAATGGGGCCCAAGGTGACTTATTAGTCCCATATCCTAGCATTAACTTATCAATCAAGGTCGGCAATAGCGTTGAGCAATGTCGAAAAGCATTGACTTATTAGTCAAGAGTAGCAATAGTGCTAAGTGTTGGTCGTTTTGGTTAGGCAAACCAGAAGCGTCAAGTACGCTTATACAGAGGATATGGCTAAGAGACCCGAGGTGACTTAATAGTCACATATCCTAGCATTGACTTATTAGTCATGAACGACCTTGGCACGTTGAGTGTTGGTCAGCGCCAGGTAAGCTTATACAGAGGTTATGGCTAAGGGACCCTAGGTGACTTAATAGTGACATATCCTAGCATTGACTTATTAGTCAAGAACGACCTTAGCACGTTGAGTGCTGGTCAGTGCCAGGTACGCTTATACAAAGGATATGGCTAATAGACCTGAGGTGACTTAATAGTCATATATCCTAGCATTGACTTATTAGTCATGGACAACATTAGCATGGTGAGTGTTGTTCGTAAGGCACTGATGTATTAGTCAAGGACGACATTAGCACGACAGGTGATGGTCGTAAAGCATTGACTTATTAGTCCAGGATGACATTAACACACTGAATGTTGGTCGTAAGGCATTGGCTTATTAGTCAAGCATGGCGATAGCGTGCTAAGCGCTGGTCCATATGATCTAGCCTAACCATGAGCGCATCATACGCTTGATCGATCTATTGGTTGGAGAACACTTAGCGCCGAGTATGATAGCTCAGCTCCAAAGCTGGTTATATAGAGGACAGGGCAAAGGGCCCCATGGTGACTCATTAGTCCCATATCGTGGGGTGTTGAGCCAGAATGATTCCATAATCATTCATTTGAACATGTAAGCATGCATGAGTGGGATTATTACTGCTAGGCATGCCTATTATGATTTGGTGACATGTTATTAACTGCTTAGGAGCATGTATAAGTTTTCTTGCTGAGCCTTGACTCACGGGTGCTATGTGGTGCAGGTAAAGGTAAAAGAAAGCTGGACCATTATTGAGTTGGAGAGCTTAGGTGACGATGTATACATATGTGGCTGCTCGACCACCACGGATGAGGGTTTAAAGAAGAACTAGGATCAAACCCTATTTTGTCGCTTAGGTCGACAGGTTGTAACTCTTTTATTGTAATTAACCTCTTGAATGTATTTTGGGATCCCATGTATATAGTAAACGTTTTAGTGAAACGTTTGTATCTTCGACCAAAAACTATTAACCATAAACCACTAATCATGTTTAGCTACACGAGTATGGCCAAATGACTCGTTTAGCGAGTTTAGCACTATTTGAAATACACAATGTAACAGCCCCTATGTAGTAGGGCGTTACAATCTGACTGACTGCGTCCATGATCATTGACTGGTTCTTCAGGAGGGTCTCTTGTCAACCCTCGACTCTCTCCAACCGCTGCATCAACTCTTTGATATCGTCTAGAACGGGGGCTGGGGCTGCAGAAGGGGCAGCGGAAGGGGTGGGAACCTCCTCCGCCTCAGGGACAACATCAACAAAAATCTTCACTGCCTAGGCAACCTGTGAAACTATCTCGGCCACTTTCTCAAAATCCATGGCCTCTTCGTCCTCCCCATCAAACTCCCCAGGATCCTGGCCACACCCGGGATATAGGGGAACATCTCCTGGAGTCAAGGAGCTATAATAATCGACCCCTGATGGTCGAGGCTTCAACAATGAAAGGAAGATCAACTGCAAACAACATAAAGCATTGATTTAACTCAAATAATCATAAAAGATAAACATATTTCTAAACATAATTGCTTAACGTCAATCAAATATAACCTATAGTGCTCTTCAATAACATTGGCGAGAGGACAGGCTTGGTGAAATCCTTATTCTTCCGATGTGACCAACTAAGCATCCTCGGGACCATATTTCCCGAGCTCACAACAAACTCTGTCACAAGCTATTGAATGGCCTCATATGCCCAATACTATAACGCCAAGGCATAACCATAAAAAGTGTACTTCGACTCCTGCTGCACCTTGGCATCCTTCTTCTTTTCATAGTTAGCCTTCTGACGCTACATGTCCTTCTTACAAGAATTTAATAGCCTCTTGTAAGAGAACTTCCCCCATGGATAGCTGAAGAAGTAGTCCATGTCCTCAACAATCTTTAGTATATCTCGCCATATATTCAACTTTCCCTCTATGACATTTAGAACCCCCTCAACCAACAAACAGAGACCCAACTTGTACACATCTTTGACCACAGTACAGGTTTTGAAAGCATTCTCCAATGGTAGGAGCTTTACTTTCTCAGCATCGTTGAAATACTCCTTTATCAAGCGGTCACTGCTCAGACGCTCATCCATCTCTGCTTGTGATGGTTCATAACTGAAATTCAACCCCGTCACCAGAGCAAGCTCTCCCATGCCGAATCTACAGGACTTGGATCCCAAAAAGAAATGCACCTCATCTTCTTTTTTACTTGTTATTTTCCTCAACATTAGCTCATGTACCAAAACTCTTGATAAATGAAACTTTGAAGCCAAGAAGAACTGCTTCAAAGGGGATTCCTTAGCCCTTTCTATCAGGTCGAGCTCCACAAACCTTTTCTTAATATCAACCAAAGTCCTGCCACCCCTATATGTGACTCGGGCAGGAAAGTGATCTTGAAACGAAACAAGCAACTTTGGCATCTGCATCGACACATGAAAATAATTGGTAAGAAAACATAATGTTAAACAGAATAGGGCAAAAATTATAAAGAAAAAATCATAAGAAAACTTAAGTAAACACTGTCATCGAGCTCTATCGAGCTATCATCGAGCTACAACATATCCCTATCGAGACACTATCGAGAAATTATCAAGCTTATCGAGAAAACCATATTATATCTACATAAAGAACCATCGAGCATGTATTGAGCTTCAATCGAGCCTATCGAGCAACATCATCCCTAAAACTATCGATACACTGTCAAGCTTCTATCGAGCAATTTACACTCATCCTATCGAGACCATATTGAGCACCTATCGAACCACTCATACTACCCTATCGAGCCTACTATCGAACCAGTATCGAACCTATCGAGCAATTTACACTCATCTTATCGAGCTCATATCGAGCACCTATCGAACCATTCATGCTACCCTATCAAGCCTACTATCGAACTAGTATCGAACCTATTGATCCTATCGAGAAATTTACACTCATCCTATCGAGATCATATCGAGCACCTATCGAACCATTCATATTGCCCTATCGATCCTACTATCAAACCAATGTCGAACCTATCGAGCAACTGGTTCAAACCCAGAAGAAAAAAAATCGCACAATATTGATGAACCCATTCCCTTCCACAGATCATAGAACCCACCTTGTTTTTCGATTAAATATGGAGTTGGGTATTTGAGATCTAACCTTTGATTTGATTGTCACCGTGGGAGGAAATCGGCGCCGTCGGGTTCCAAAGGATTGTGTTGTTGTGGGTCGCGCTGAGATGCTCAACATGGGTGTGCTCGACAGAGGTTGGAGATCGACGGGGTTTGCAGCTCAACAGGGGTTGGGGATCGACGGGGTTGGGGCTCGATGGGGGTTGGGTTCGATGGGAAGTTGGGGTTTCTTGTGAGACAGTGAAAAAGAGAGGGAGAGAGAGAGAAACCGAGAGTGTAGAGAGATGTAAAAAAAATTGGGTAGAAAAATGGGAGGCTATTTTTGGTAGATGGGGAATGTTTAGCATCAAAATGAAATAGTTAATAGTGGTGGTATTTTTTTTTGTAATAATAGACACTATTATGCATAAAGAGTGATATTTCCCATATATTATAAACACTATTATGTAAGAATAATACATAACTAAAATTAAACAAAATATTAAATTGAAAAAAATTAAAATTTTATTTTCTCTATTTTTTATTGATTAAATTTATTATTTAAAAAAATAATAATTA